>NW_022900926.1:70742874-70761886 GCF_012274545.1 Fukomys damarensis
CTGTCTTCTTTTTTTTTTTTTTTTTTTTTTTTTTTTTTTTTATACTAGGGATCAAATTCAGGATCTTGCACTTGCAAGGCAGATAGGCTGGGCTAAATCCCAAGCCCCCCACACTGGTTTTTGACTGTTTATCTAAACCAAGAAGGCAGATGATCTTTTGTGATTATTATTATTATTATTATTATTATTATCATCATCATCATTTTATTTCCAGGGAAGTTGGAAGTTTTCATTTGTGTATTGGCTGTTTATACCAATCTTTTGGGTACTTTCCATTCTTTTCCTTTGTCTTCTTTGTAGCAGGTAGAATTGTATGGTAGTGAAGATTGGCCTTTGAGGTTGTGCTATCTGAATTTGTAATCCCAGCTATACTATTTAGCTGTGTGACTTTGCCAAATTAACTGCTTCAGTTTCCTACTTCTGTAAAATGATAGAATGCCTACCTTATAGAGTTGTGAAGACTGCATGAAATAAAGCATATGAAGTTCCTGACAACGGTGTCTGGCAGATTATAAGCATTGCTACTATTATCTTTTTTTTTGCTGTATGGGGGATGGAACTCAGGACTTTGTGCTTTCAAGGCAGGCAGGGTGCCGCTGAGATAAATCCCTGGCCCTATTATCTTTTGACAGTTGTAATTTCTGTAGGATAAATTCATGTGAAGGTAGGAGTATTTAAAAGTAGGTATCACTAAATTGCTATCATAGAAAGTTGTTCTTTTTCATAGTAAAACTGTTTGATAATTCTGGTATCTTCTCAGTATCATGGTTGTGTCCATGCTATGTTTCAGTGTTTCTATATTTATCTGCAGTTCTAAGAAATCAAAAGATTATGTATAAAATGACATCTCACTTCTGATTATCAAAATTCAAACAAAAGTTTAAAAACTTAGTCTTATGATCGATCACCTGTATATTCACTATATCAGTAGAGCTAAACAGTATTTTTTAGGGGGCAAAGCATCAGGTATTTTCTGTATTTCTGTAAAAGTCCAGTTAATATTTTAGGTTTTGGAGACCATATGGTCTCTGTCACAACTGTTGTAGTAAGAAAATAGTCATAAAATGGCGCATGCCTGTAATCCCAGCACTTGGGAGGCTGAGACAGGAGGATCCCTGTGGGTTTGAGTCCAGCCTGGGATACATATTGAATTCCAGGTCAGTCTCGACTACATAGTGAGACTCTGTCTCCAAAAAAAGAAAGAAAACAGTCATAATTACTTGATGACTAGGAATGTCAGTATTCAATAAACCTTTTCAAAATTTTTTGAGTGTGACATTTGATTTTATTCTTGATAGCATTCAGGTAGTTTTACAACAAGCTTATGGAAGCACATTAAAAGTTGCAGATAGCCGGGCATGGTGGCGCATGCCTGTAATCCCAGCACTTGGGAGGCTGAGGCAGGAGGTTCACTGTGAGTTCAAGACCAGCCTGGGCTACATAGTGAGTTCCAGGTTAGTCTTGACTACATAGTGAGACCCTGTCTCACCCCCCCCCCCGCAAAAAAAGTTGCAGAAATACTGCCAGGGAGCCTGGTGCTCTTGGCTAGCTGTGCCATAAGTGCTTGTGAGATATTTGCAAAGTGAGTGACAGTAATGCTCTTCCAGTTTTTATAATTTTAAATTGCTTTTAGGCAAGCATTTTGTACATTTGCATGTAAATTGTTAATTCTTTTACTGTAGTATAGATTCTATTTACAAGATGTTTGTTTATAATATTTCACATTTTTTACAGTGAAGTATTGTGCCTTTTAATAAAGAAGTATGTATATATATATTTATTTTGTAAAGGCTCCTTTTTGTGACTGCTGAAAAACTCTAGGAAGCACCTAGTATTTGTTATACTTAAAAGGCTGAAAACTCACCTACCAGGTCACACTGTTACAGGCTTTGAAATTCCTGAGAGGTCCCAGATCAAGATTCTGCTTGATGAAGAAAGGGTAATGCTTCTAAGCCACCATATATCCTTGTCTCCATGCATAAACGAGGAACATATTTAGTACTACCATGTAGTAAATTTTCAAAACTTAGATTTTTCTGTGCTATATATGTTCATAACACTTAAAAATGTAGTGCTTAATTCATACTAGTGAATACTTAAAACTTTTTTCTTTAAATACCCAAAAGTGATCTAAACTCTGTCACATATTGTTAGATTCTTAGATCTAACATCATGTCAAGTTTCTTAAACTGGGAACAGTGTTTGCTCAGATGATCTCACATTCCTCAGGACAGGACAGTTGTAATTAGCTATTGTCAGATTACTGTCAAGTATCTACAACAACTCAGAAGCACAAAACCCATATAGTTAATTTCCTGTTTGTTGTCAGTTGTATCTTTTTTAAAAATTTTTTTATTTTTTGAGACTTGGTCTCACTAAGTAGTTGAGACTGACCTGGAACTCACTGTGTAGCCCAGGCTGGTCTCGAACTCACAGTGATCCTCCAGCCTCAGCCTCCTGAGTGCTGGGATTACAGGTGTGTGCCACCATGCCCTGCTTGTCACTTGTATCTTTAGGGAGACATACATGTATATCTCTGCATGATAGGATCTCTAGGATAAAATAGACAAAAAAATTAAAGTATCACAAAATCCCTCCTGTTGATATGTATAAAATAATCCTCATTCTGAGAAACCTATGCTGTGCTGAGGATGAGAAGCCACGCTAACATTGAAGCCTAGCAGACCTTTCTGTCCAATAAAACTTCTTTAACAAAAATAGGTGGCAGCTGAATTTGGCCTGGGCTGTAGTTTGTGATCTCCTGATCCAGATTAAACAGCAAGTTGCTATAATTTCTTTTTCAGTAAATGCGAGTATATACACAAATATATTTCTCCTCAACCAGTGAAATAAGTTGCATTCATCATGGTACGCCATGCTTGAATACCTCAGCATGTATCTCCTAAAAATAGTAACATTCTCCTACTTAACCATAATACCATTATGATAGCTAAGAACATGATAATTTTGTTTTTTAATAGCCCAAGATTATATAATGTGTTACAAAAAGTTTGAAAATCTTTAGATTTGCTCCTTAACAATTAACCTGTTGAACTGTCCCTATTCCTGTCCCTTTTTCTCTGTCCTTTTCTTCATTTATTTTTGTAGCTAGAAACTGAATTGAGGAAGGCTGTTTGCTGGTTTCACTTGATCCACTTAATCAAAAGGAATGGAATATCTTTAAAAAAAAAATTTTTTTTGTGGGTGCTGAAGATTGGACTCAGGGCCTTATATATGCTAGGCAAACACCCTACTACTGTGGTTTGTATTTTTTAAAACATGGGTTTTTAAAAAAAATATGATTTGAAATAGAGAATTCTGTGTAAGTTATGATTGAAAGAAGAGATCTCATTAAGTCACACATAGCATTTGAAATTTTCATTTGACTGAATTTGTTAAATAGGAGAAGAAATGAAGTTAGGTAAAGCCAATTATATACTTTTAAAAAAAGTGCCTGGCTGGTGTCCAGGCTGGGCAGGTGAGAGAGGGAGGAGGAGCCCTTCTGCGTTGTTGTTGGGAATGTAGATTAGTACAGCCACTGTGGAAGTCAGTAGAGATTCCCTAAAAGACTAAAAATTCTTTCAACCCAGCTATTCCCCTTCTAGGTATAAGAGTTAAAAGACATCATATTACAGTGATAATGGCTATTCATGTTTATAGCAGCGCAGCTCATAATCGCTAAATCTTGGAAGAGGCGTCCCTGTCAACAGATTGCTGGATGAAGAAAATGTGGAATTTATACACAAAAGAGTACTATTTAGCTATAAAGAAGGAAGAAGCCGAGTCATTTGTAGGAAAATGGATGCACTTGAGACCATATGTTAAATAAATCAGACTAAGGAGCTTAAATATCACATGGTTTCTCTTACATGAGAAACCCAAAATATAGCTATATTAAAGAGCCAAATAAAAGAGATTATAGCAGGGAGATCTTTTGCAAAGGGGAAGGAAGTCAGGAGATGGAAGGGGAAAGAAAGGGAATGGGACATAGAAAGATGTTATGTACATGTATCAACTCCCAACAATGAGTATAGTCATTGTGTACAGCAAACTACTAAAAAGAAAAGTGGCCAGTGGGGTGCAGTGTGCGTGCATATAATCTCAGCACTCGGAAGGCTGCAGTAGGATGACTAAAATGTGAGGACAGTTTTCATCACATAGTTCAATGCTGTATTTCAAGAAGACCACCTCCCAAAGAAACCCCAAAGTGGCCAAAATTCTAGAAGTTGTTAAAGAACGGATAAGGGAAGTATGAGACATTACAGCTATTTGCATATTTAACTTTCTCATACTTTTACTTGACATGAAAATTTGTAGCACTTCAAGTAAAGGTATTTCATTGTGAAAAGTGCTACAAATATAAGAAGGCTCATTGTCTCATTTTTCCTTACTCATACTGCCCCGACACAAATTTAGCATTCTGCATTATGCCACCTCCTCCCTTATCATCTCTTAGGCTATGGATGCAGTGTCATTTTATCTTTTTAAGAACATCAGTTGCTCTGATTAGAAGGAAATACTTTTTTTTTGATAAATCAAGATTTTTTTGTTTTGTTTTTTAGTCCAGGCTCACTTCATTTATTTTTTCCGACTACCCACCTCTTTAAGCCCTCTCCCCTCCCTACCTTTGTACAAAAGCTTTGTTTCCACTTTTTCCTTGTATTTTTTTTTTTTTTTAATTCTTGTCCCTTCCTAGAAGGAAAAAATTTAATGTATTGGTGTAATGGCGGGATTGTAGGCTACAGTTACAAATACTGTGCTGCAAGAGAAATAAATAAGACTTTTTCTTAGGTTAATGATTCTTGGTAACTGTTAGTGGGAAGGAAGTAGCCATTTAGAAATATACCCAGTGATTCTTATTACATCTTTGTACTATATACAAGGGAAGCAAAACATATAAAATTATGAAAGAAACACAACAGCAAGGCATTCCGGATGGCTAGATTAGGTAATCAGTGTGTAAGTTTGAAAATGTATTTGAGAGAGAGAGAGCATGATCCTGTGAGCCAGAATAAAGAATTTGGCCTTTAACTTGGTATAGAATGGGATAGTAGATTCCAACATTTCTCAAAATGGAAATAGGTTTTTTTTTTCTGATTATAAAGGAATACATGCTTGTGAAATGTAACCTAGTTTAAAAAACAATATGGGCATTGAAAGAGCCTTGTAATCCCATTTACTAGATGTAACCACTGCCTAACAGTTTGTTGAATAGCTTCATAGAGGAGAATTTCATGATCAGTTTTGCACCAGTAGGGATAGTGCAAAGGGCAAAAGGGATGGGAGTGGAAGCAGGAAGCTGTTAAGAGAGTTCAGGGGTCGAGTCAGGGATGGGAGGGATTGCAAGGGGTGTTTGGGAGATAGGATTCAGTGATCAGTTGGCTGAGTGGCATGAAGGACTGACAAATGGCTAGAACATTTGCATGAACTTCCCAGAAACTGGGACCAAATTGTATCGTCACTTCAGTGGACATAAAAGTAACTTTAGCATGGCAGTTTTAACCAACAGTTTCATTGGAATTCCTTAATGGAAAGTCATTTTTTCCTATTTTCCTTCTGTGTTTCCAGGTTTATTTAGAAGGGGAGGGTAACAGTTTAGATTTGTTTTGACATAACAGCTATTATGTGTTAACCTTTTTCTAATTTCTTTTGTGCTAGTTAAAGATAGCTAGGTCCTTTGGGAGGTTGCTTCTGTTTTGTTGTGTAGCATTACCTTTATTCATTTATTCATTCATTCATTCATTCATCATTTAAACCTAGTGCTTGGAAATTGAACCCCAGGCTTTGCAGGCATGGTACCACTGAGCTACATCCCCAGGCCCCCAGCGTTAGCTGTTAATATTTCACAGAGTTCATGTTGGGATCTTTACATTTTTATTCTGAGGATTTAGGATCAGGATTGGGCAAAGGAGCCACTTGGGCAAGTTACTGGCAAGAGTACTTCAAATTAAGGAGCTGACTGCATCTTTGAGAAGGATCTTGCTCTCACTAGATTCTGCTATTTCTCACCACTGGAAGTAGGGCTATAGAATTTATTTTGTAAAACCTCTGCTCTGTTAACTTGAGGATAATCCAGACTTGGTATAGACTCTTGAGTTCTGGGAGCCAGTGAAGGATCCTCACTTAGCATTTAGGTAACTGAAAGATAACTGGTTGGTAAATGGCCAGGTATTATGGCCTAGGGCATTTACTCTTTTGTGAGAAAGACAGGTCACTAATACCAACCTCTCTCGCTTTCAGATAGGCTCTATTGTGAACTTTAATACAAATAAAAATATCTGAATTTAAAAATATTCTTACAGATGAGATTTCATACTCTTGGTTGGTCATCTCTCTGTTGAACAGTTCTCATGATGGGATATTTTAAAATTCTATTTCATTGAAATGTCATCACCATTTTAAGGCATTTCTTTAGAAATATGCTACGTCCTTTTGTGAACCTTTTATAAAGAATTCTGTTGAGGTTTGGAGAGATCTGGGTAAGGTCTTCAAATAACAGTCACAGCATTTAATTTCTTTTTACTTTGATCTGAAAAACACTTCAGTTTACTATTTTTTAAGCAGAGAAACAAGACTTGATTTACAAGACTTGATTCACATATCACTATTCTAGAAATAATATCCTAAATTTGCCATTTATAATCTAATAAGGAATAAAACTATTGTTTTCTTTGTTTACAAATCAGAAAATTATTATGAAATACAATAAAAGCCCTTGAACTGTTTTGATTACTTTTTTACCTCCTTAGAAATGACTGTTCCAGAGAGTTCTAGTGTTACCAAGAAAAAGAGGTTTACAATATATTCAGTTCCTTGATAAAATGTTCACAGTTTCATAAACTCAAGTAGTTTAAATTTGAGCACTTGAAAGAAAGCAGCGTAATTAATTTCAGCTTTCAATCATATCATCATTCCCAACTTTTTAATATAAAACTATCTGGGAGAAAATGAATGCTATTGAAGCAAAGATTTTCTTTTTTTCAACATAAGTTTAAGCTAAAGTAGAAAATAATTTGGCAGTCTAAAGTTGGATGAAAGGAAAGTAGAGAATTGTATAACTTTCTTTGCTTTAATTTCAGATTGCAGTTTGTAACATGCTACATACTCACATATCACAGGCATACAAAACACTGTCACGTATACCATGACGAACAACCACTAAAGAGTTCAAGGTGAAGTTCCTCACTTATTCCTTATATGTTTGCTGTAGGAATTGAGTTTGACCCTTAGTGAACACAAGGCTGCTGACAAGTGAGAGAAGTCAAGAATAAACCAAGCAGCCTGAAGACTTCTTGAGAGTTAAGGTTGGCGTTAAGGTTTCCACAGAGACAATACCCTTGAAAAGCTCTCTGAAGTCCCCCATATCTAGATATTCATTACTTCATGAATGACTCCATTTCACATTTTCTTTTAGATGATAGTAATAAGAAAATGGCTCAGATATAATCAAAAGAGTGCTTCAATCCATGACTTCACTGTCTTTGATTTGATTTCATTGAGGGCACCCCCAGTGTTCTCCGGATGGCTTTGTAGTCTTTGCATTGAGGTCCATCTTTGATCAGTCCTATTTGCAAATATGCAAGTACTAATGCTGTGAGGCAGAAAATTGCTTTGTCATGCCACTCTGAGAGTTTCACAAGAGAGGTATTCAGTACACACAGTTACTTAAATTGAGCTCTCTTATCTTGATACTCAAAGGACTATCAAGAAATTGCTTTAGTCCCTTATCACTAATCCTTACACAGTTTGCCAAATTCAACACAGTCAGTTGCTTCATAGGCGAAAGTGACTTGAGGCTACCATCTGTTATTCCCTTGCAGTAGGCCATGTAAATGTGATGGATATTTGGATAATTTTTGTCATAAATTTGAAAGATGCATCAGTGATCCTTTTATTTCCTTCAAATTGGATCTTCCTGAGGCTGCACATAGAGTGTTGAAAGCACTATCAGAGATCTGTGGTGAGCCAGTGAAAACCACTGATGTAATACACTGGCACTTCTCCACTAAAGCCTGTTTGCAGCTGGAAAGGTCCAGGTAGATGAGCTTGTGGTATCCATTCCCCAAGTTCAGGTACTGTAAATCTTTGTCTCTGAACTTTCAGCAGTAAGCCAAGCTAAGATTCTGTCAGTTGTGGAAGAACCTGGGCAGGAGTCACATCGTCCTGTTAGTGATGGCCGTGTTGGAGAGATTGAGATATAGGATTCCAGGGCAGCCTTCGGAAATGTGTGTCTAACTCGTCTGTGAGTGTTGGACAGTCAGACACATTCAACTCTTGCAAGTTTTTATAGTGGCTGAGAGATTTCAAAGTTTTTGGTCGGAGAACACCTACAAAAATTCAAAAGCAGCACATTAAAATGTCACCTTTGCAAAGCAGACACTATGTATTTATCTGTAATCACACTTTCACTGTAAAAATCAATTGAATTTCACAGCAAGTTCATTTGTGTCATTGACATCCTGGAGTGGTTAACTTGACCACCTGTTATCACATCTCTTTGAGATACAAGAAAACTTGTAATATTGTTCTTTCATGTAATAGTGAAATGTCACACTGAAGTGTCAGGTACAAGGCTGACTTCACACAAACTTCGCTCAAGAGAAATAGATTCTTCCTCTGAAGTTTTTTCATTTGTTTAAAATTTTAATTGACTTCTCCATTTTCTCAGTTGAATTTCATGTTTTGATATCAGATTGCCTTCTCTCTTTTTATATTTGTTTCTTGCTTGTTCCTTCCATTTTTTTTAAAGATCCTTTTTAGCTTACTGTAATGTGTATGTGTTGTACCCCCACTACGGCTTCTCCGACCAGTAATCTTGGTGGAAGACCTCCAAAATGATACAGGGGAAAGAGATGTAACTCCCAAACCTGCTAGATATCTGAAACACGAGTTCATGTTCTCTAAAATTGAAGAATGAATTCTAGGAACAATGGAGGTTAAGAGTAGGAAAAATTTATTGAGAGAAAGAAAGCTTCTGTCTAAGAGAGACAGAAGGGGGACCAGAAAGTGTGCTTCCCAGCATTAGATTAATTTATTCTCCTAGGTTGCCACCTTGTTGAGTTTCCTTAGTGTTGCTGCCCCACCCCATCCCTTTACTGGGGATTGAACCAGGGCCTTGCACAAGCTAGCTAGGCAAGTACTCTCCCCTTAAGCTATGTCCCCAGACATTTTAGTTTTTGAGACAGGGTTTTTGCTAAGTTGCCCAGGATCCAAGCTACCCTGAAGATTGTGATTCTCTTTCCTCAGTCTACTAAATTTCTGGGATTACAGGTATGCACCACTATGCCATCTAAAGGTCTTAGTCTTTGTAGGTTCTGTCGATATCATTTACTTTTTTAAATATACCATTTACCTTTTAATGGATGCGGTACTTATCTGAGCTGCTATTCTAAGTACTGTATTATGTTCTGAGAAGTAGGTTTTCTTACTGTGAAACATATGCAGAGTTTAGGAGGGACAGTGTCCCTTGTGTATTCTACTTTACATCAGAGGGAATTAAAGATCATAATAAGGAAGCTATATCAAGAAATTCTGCTGCTGTTTTTTATTCACATTTTTAATTTAAAATTTATCAGCTTAAATTTGTTTCATTGGTTGTATTCTTAGTCAAGTCTTCTCCTTCATTTAAAAGATGATTTAGTAACCCACTAAAATATTATGAATGGTAGATGAAGCATAACACAGCTAAGTTAGCTGTAAGTTTGTAATTGGTAACTTTCTCTTGATCTCTGCAGTTTATGTCTATACTTAAGAATTTAAGAGCTGACATGTAATGGGCAGTTGTTAGCGGCAGACATTTCTGAGCTCAGAACTCAGCTATTTTAGCAAATTATATACTGCTCATCCTTTAAAATGAAGTAACAAAAACCCCCACAGGACTTTTTTGAGAATCAGTCAAGATGATGTACATAAAGAACCTACTGCTACGTTAGTAGGCACTGCAGTACAGTGACTGCCATCTTAGGGGTAAACCAGCTCATCAAAAATAGAAAATCAAAATCTTGAAAGTTTGATTTTTTTCTTTAAAAAACAAAAAAATTTTGAAATACTTTCTAAGCTTTTTCAAGGATGGAATTAGTAATTAGTACCTTTTCTATCAAAGATCTCATAATTCTTTTTTAAAAACATTGATTTATTGGTATATGCTTAGGATACATAATAATTACATTCATCTTGGGGAATTGGTACATATACACATCACATCTTAATCATTTTACTTCCCTTTTCCCTTCCTGCTTCTGCTTCCCCATCCCCAGTTTCATCGTTCTTTATATTAACTGCCTAATACAATGTTTATGATTCTAGAGTTATCTTACCAAACTTGGACTTCAGTGTGAGAAATACACCTCTATTTGTCTTGTTTTAAGTGAACTTAAATCTAGATAATACATCCACCTTTACAAGCGATCAGTTTAAAATGTAAATTGACATTGTCAAAGTCCTTAGTACACATAATTGATCCTGAATAAATCTTTATTGTGTGGATGTCTTAAAAATAGATATTTTTGTTGCCTTCTTTTCTTGAACACTTCAAACTTGTTCTGAAAATGTGCTTATCTAGTAAAGAAACTTGGTTTGTTTTGGAAGAACAATGGTATTTTATAGTTAAGGAAATTAATGATTACCAACTGGTTTAAAATACTGGTATCTTCAGATATATTCCTTGATATTAGGATTTTTTTTTTTTTTTTTTTGGCCGTTGAAATGAAGGTAACAGTGTGCAGAAGTGTTTGAGAACATGAGGGGTATGTGTCACTCCCAGCCCAAATATGAGGTTTTTGAAGTCCTGAAGAATGATTGTTTCTTTGAACTTCATTCATTCAGCCAACATTTTTATGTGTTCTAGACTAAACTGGTGCTAAGGGCCATAGAAAGCCAAGGAATCACTTTAGTGGCAATAGCAGTCAAGAAAGCTTGAATTAGTAAAATAAGACAAATGCATGGATTTAAATTTTTTGCATAATGTAGCATTCTGTGACTTACAACATTTAATACTTTATTCCATTTGATATAAGTATAAATCTGAGAGATAGTGAAGGACCCCTTATTCAACAACCCAAATTATACTGTGAGATTGAAGGCCTGGTGTCAAGCTGTTAAGTGATCTAATTGAACTTGAACTCAAGTCCTTGATTTCATGCCAGTGTTTTATAAACTTTATTTCTTCCTTCGCATATTCTCTCTCTCTCTCTCTTCTCCTCTCATACCCCTCTCCCTCCTGCCTTCTCTCCCTAAGGAGTAAACCTAGGACCACTGTGCTAAACTGCCCTGCTAGCCCTTTTTTAATTTTTAACTTTTGAGACAGGGTCTTATGACATTGTTGAGTTGTCCCAGCTAGGCTCAAAGTTGCAGCTAGCCTTCCTCAGTTTCCCAGAGTGCTGGAATTACAGGTGTGTACCACCATATTTGGCTTAAGCCAATGCTTTGGTCCTTCTTTTTAAATTATTTGATGATACTTGTAAGGATTTCTAAATATTACATAAAGATAACATGTCCTCCTTGTTTGAATTTAATAGCTGATGAAATTGATTAGTTTTATTTATTTATTTTTTGGGGTACCTGTGTTCGAACTTGGGTCCTTGTGCTTGCAAGGCAGGTGAGCTAAATCCTCGGCCCCCTGCTTAGTTTATTTTAAATAGTCCAGCTATAATTTTTAGAGCCTTTTATCCCTACCATCACACACACACAAAAAAAATCTGAGTTCTAAATTATGACCTGATTAAATCTTTAATACTTTACAGCAGTGTTTTCTGAAAAGGCTTTTTTATGTTTCATGTTTACTTTTATTTTATAATATTGGAATAAGGTAGATTTTTTCCCAGTGCAGTATCTTGGTCATCTTCCCCCTTTTTTGTGGTGCTAGAGATTAAATTCAGGTTTTTGTGTGTGCCAGGCAGGTGCTCCACTACCAAGCCACTTTGCCAGCTCTGCTCATGTCTGCATTACTCTCAGAATTAAATCTTGCCACTGGAGTAAGCTTTGTAGTTTTAATTGTCCTTCTTTCCTGTGTTCTCTTCTAGTTGTGTTTTAGATCCCGCCCCCCAAGGACATGCTTGCAAGGCAGGGGCGGCACCACTGAGCTCAATCCCCATCACTAGATATTTTTCTCTTAAATTCCCGATAATTTTGGTCTTAAAGTGTGTCGTGGGGCCATGGATTTAGCTCAGTGGCACCGCGCCTGCCTTGCAAGCACAAGGTCCTAAGTTCAATCCATAGTACTAGAAAAAAAAGAGAGAAAGAAAATGTCTCTTGAACTGTAGGGTCCTCCACACTCCATTTTTGTGAACTATATTTTCTACTTAGTTTCTTCTATGTTCTTTTATATATGTATTGGCTCTTAGATAATTTTTAAAAAATGAATTGTTAATTTTGACATACATGAATTTATTGCTCTCTTAATTTTTCCTATGGTGTGATTCACGTCTTTTGCTAAGAATATAAATTAAGGCTCAACTTTTGCTCTTTCGTGTAACTAGCTGCATAATCAGTCATGAACTGTGAATATTTGCAATATGTTGTTGATTTGCTCATTATCAGTCTAAAATCTGATTTCCTTGGCAGATATGTAGGCATGTTGGTAGGCATTTGGCATTTTATGTTTTGGGCAGTGTAACTTTAAATCTGCATAAACTTCTCTGCCTTTTGCTTCTGCTGTATTCATAGATTCCAGAAGGGCTTCGTGTATGGACCTCAAGCGTTGGAGGTAGCAGACTTTTCAGCAGAAGGTAAAGCAGAGCATTGCCTTCTGGTGTTACTGTGTGTGTGCTCTGGTGGGTGTGCGACAGGTGAAAGCATTTTGTAAGTGTCATCATGAAATATAATGGCACATTAAATATTTCACTTTCACCAAATTTTAAAAAAAGTTAATACCAGTATAATTTTATTCAGTATTACTAAAAATTTATTTAAAAAGAAAACTTCAAATAGAACTAAAGACTCGAAATTTCACTTTCTCTACCAGTAACCCAGTAAGAGTAAGAAAAAAGAGCATTGGTGTGTAATCTATCATGTCATGTGTTTTCTTCCCCGGGAACCTGTTCAAGTCATTATTCATATGTTGTATTCGTCCCTGCTGCTCCTTTACTGAAAGATTGCTTCACAACAGAGAAGCAGCCTAATTTGTGCCTTATGACTGGAGGATGGATATTGTAGGTTCCATGTTCCATTAGTGTCCAATATGCTGATTACCTCTGTCTTCTCAACTTGTTAATGTGCTCTTCTCTCAAGTTCTGGTAGTTCTGGTTTCAGTAGAGAAACAAATCTCACATACTTGTAAAATGCTTTTTAATAGAGATCTTCTTAGTGAGTTACTTTTTAAAGAAAATAATGAGACATGATCAGAAATTCTGACATACTTTCTTGAATAATGTTTGATTAAAAAATTGCCATTTGTGTGCCAGATATGACTTAAAATAATTATCAGTATATATTTGCAGTACATAATGATTACATTCATTGATCCAGATACATAACACATCTCAGTTATTTTTTTCTCCCCTCCCCTCACCCCGCCTTGCCAGATACTACTTTTTTGTGTGTGAATTTATGCCACTATTTTTGAACTTTCTTCAGGTGATACTTGAATATTCTATAGTAGCTAACAGTGCCCATACTCCAAGACTTGAAATTAACAATACGATTCGTTTTTAGATAGATTGTGAATGAGAGTCAGAGGAATTGTTTTCTTCCGTCCTTTGGAAATTATATTTGTTCAGATATTAAGTGGATATACATTACACCTTATGTTGAGTTGTAATGTATAATCATACTACCCACTGTATATGAAAGTGGGTAATATGTATTTATTCATTCTTTACTATGTGTTCAGCACAGGATCAGTCCATTTACAGTCAACCGAATTTCATTATTCTTCAACGTTTTCCTATTCAGAAAAGCCACATTTCTTAACTAGAGTTAGACAAATTTCAGGCGGTTTGTTGAGGTAAGCTAAAATGTACTTTCTAAACCCTTTTGCTTTTTTTTCCTTTTCAGTAGCCATTTTTGTTTATGAGTGGTAAATTAGAAGTAATTTAAGATGTCGTATTTCATTTTTAAGCTAGTTATGGGGCTTTCACCCTGTTGAATTATGGCACTCTTGCATTTATTTAGTTAGTGTGGCTATGGTACATTTTATTATTACTTGAGAATCTCAATAGTTATCCATATCAATATAGGAGACCCTCCTCCCAGCTCCTACCCCTCAGTTTCCTTGAGAAATATGAGATTAAATAGATTTTAAAAATTAATTACTTTAGTTTTTAGAGTAGTTTCAGGCTTATAGAAAAAATTTATTTGAAAGTCTATACCTGTTCACTGCCCCTCCTCCAGTTTTCTATATTATTAATATCTTATTTTATTACAGCTAATGAGCTGTTATTGTTACATTAATAACTAAGGTCCAGAGTTTTAGGGTTTGCTCTTCATGTTAAATCTTCAGTGTGTTTTAACCATGTATAATGGCATGCATGGTCCCTGCCCTAAACATCTTCTGTGCTCTACCTCCTATTCATTCCTGGTTTCCTCCCTCAAGCCCCTGACAACCATTGATCTATTTTCTGTTTATGAAGTTTCACCATTTCCAGAATATCATATAGTTGGAGTCATGTACTGTGTAGTCTTTTCAGACTTTTCAGACTAAGTGGCTTCTTGCACTTAGTAATGTGTGTTAAAAATTCCTATGTCTCTTCATGGCTTGATAGCTCTTTTCTGTTTTGTGGTATTGATGGTTGAACTCAGGACTTCACACATGCCAGGCAAGTGCTTTACCACAGAGCCACATCCCTGTCTTTACTTATTTATAACAGTCCGGGACTTGCTAAGTTGCCCAGGCCTCAAACTTTTGATCCTCCTTCATCAGCCTCCCAAGTAGCTAGGATTATAAGTGTGTACTACTATGTCCAGTTGGCTCATTTCTTTTTAGTGCTGAATAATCTTCTGTTGTCTGAATACATCAGCTTTTCTATTTGCCTACTGGAGGATATCTTGTTTGCTTGCAATTTTTGGCAGTTATCAGTAGAGTGGCTGTAAACATTAGTGTGGAGGCTTTTGTGAAGACATATATTTTTCACTTCATTTGGAAAGATACCAAAGGGTATAGTTGCTGAGTTATGTGGCAGGTGTATGTTTGGTTTTGTAGGAAACTGCCAAATTGTCTTCCAGAGTGACTCTACCATTTTTTTATTCCTTCTAGCAATGAGTAAGTGTTCATGTTGTCCACGACTTGTCAGCATTTGCTGTTGTCAGTAGTTTGGATTTCAGCCTTTCTGATGAGTGTGTGGTGGTGTCTAATTGTGGTTGTGTGTTTTCTTTTGGATGCTGGGAGTGGGGTCAACACACAGCTTTGAACATGCTGAACATGTGCTGTACTCTGTTGCTTTTATTAATCTGTTAATGACATGATGTTAAATATCTTTTTGAGTATGTATTTTCTACCTGCATATCTTCTTTGGTGAGGTGTCTCTTCAGATCTGTTGCTTATTTTTTAATAGGGTTGTTTGGTATTAAGGTTTGAGAGTTCCTTGTGTGTTTTGGATACCATTCCTTTGTCAGGTATTTGTTTTACAAATATTTTCACTCAGTCTGGCTTGTCTTTTTATTTTCTTTAAAATGTTTATCACAGAGCAGAAGTTGTTAGTGTTAGTCAAATCCAATTTCCCAAATTAAAAGAAGAATTATGCTTTGTTACTGTATCTAAAAGTCATTAATGGCTAAACCCAAGATCATCTAGATTTTTTTTCTCATGTTATCTTCTAAGAGTTTTATGGTGTTGCATTTTGCATTTGTCAGTCATCCATTTTGAGTTAGTTTTTGTGAAGGGTGTAGTATCTGTGTCTAAATTTATTTTTTTAATTTATGTTTTTGTGGTGGTAGGTATTGAACTCAGGGCCTCAAGCATGCAAGGCAGGCGTTCTTCCCTTGAGTTACACTGCCAATCCCTATATTTGTTTTGTTTGTGTGTGTATGTCCCTTTGTTTCCACACCATTTGTTCAAAAAGACTTCATTTTTTCCATTGCTTTCTTTATTCCTTTGTCAATGACCTGTCATGGTTATGTGAGTCAATTTTTGGGCCCTCTAATCTGTTTCTCTAATTTGTTTTCTACCATGCTGTAGTGATCAAGAACATGCCTCAGTCTTGATTACTGCAGCCTGATATAGTAAGTCTTTAGGAGGGATAAGGTAAACCTTTCAACGTTTTCTTCTTCATTATTGCATTGGCTGTTATTCTGGGTCTTCTTATTCCAGATCAGCATTAGATGCAGTTTCTCAGTGTCCACAGAATAACTGGTAGGGATTTGAATTGGTGATTGTGTTAAAACTATAGATTAAGTTAGGAAGAACTGACATCTTGACAGTATTGAGACTTCTTAGCTATTTGTATGGTCTCTTTCTCCGTAGATCTTTTGTGATTTCTTTCATTGGAACTTTGTACTTTTTCTCACATATACCCTACACATATTCCATTAGATTCAGAGCTAAACTTTTTCTTTTAATGGTGCTAATGTGTGTGGTATTGTGTTTAAAATTTTATTTTATTTTTTGCAGTATGTAAGAGTGAACCTATGCCCAGTTCTTTTTTCATTTTTTATTTTGAAATGGGATCTTACTAAGTTGTCCAGGCTGGGCTTGAACTCGCAATCTTTATGTTGCTTCACCCTCCTAGAGTGCTGGGATAACAGGCATGTACTGCCAAGTCCAACTTGGTACTGTGTTTTAAATTCTCAATTTCAGTTTTTTTTTTTATTGTTGGTATATAAAAAGCAAGTGACCTTTTTTATTAACCTTGTATCCTGCAATGTCGCAAGCCGGCGACTAAGAGCAATGTCCAGCAGTGCCTCAAACCTGAAAGAGCAGCGGGGTGGAGATGGGGCAGAGAGAAAGGAAGGACGCCAAGACAAGAGTCTGATCAAGGCGACGTTTATTGCGGGCAGGCGTCGGCCTTTTAAAGCAAAAACAAAAAAACAAAACAAAACAAAAAAACCCCACAAACTATTATGGGATGGGATTACCATAGTAAGTGAAAGTTCACACAGGAAAAGAGCAAACAGGCTCAACAAAAACAACCCACCGTGGGTAGTAGTAACCCGGACAACCACACATCTAAAGGTCAGAGACAAGAAACTGTAACTTTCAGGAATTCCACAAAGGAAACACACCACCTGCTAAACTGGAGAAACTTAACTCATATGGAGTTACTAAAGTTTACAATACTTACAACCAATACTCATGATCCCCACACTGCAAACCACCCCCCAACCCAGCACTAGAGATTACCTTCCTTACCTTGTTTCTGATTTTAGTAGAAAACCATTTAGTTTTACTTCACAAAGTATAATAGACTCAATTGATTATTCTAATCAACAGTATTAAAAAAAAAGTACAGTACTGCTCATATCAGGTTATAAGAGGACTCCATTTTTCTCCTTTCCGTTCTTTTCCTTCACCTTAGCTTCTGTGAAAAGATGAAATTACACAGATGTTATCAAAGTATTTTAATAGTATTTGAACAGTTTTAAAATATAATACCTTATATTTAATAATATTTAGTGTGTTATTTAGTTCCTCTAGTCTGTTGTGAACCTCTGTAGGGGAAAGAACGTATTATTGCAACTTTTATAGTATGCAGCATGCATTGCAGTACACATAGCTGTTTGGTTAATGAAAAACTTAGTTCTGGACTTATAAATTTCCATCTTATCAGAAAAGTCAGACAGCCACTGTTAGTTACCTAATCAGTTAATTAATCAATCCATTAAATTTGTTGTTAACGGCAAACGTTATCTGCAACACATGTAGCAGTGATGCTGCCTCTCCAGAAATTTAAGCATGCTATAAGAAATGTTAATTTCTGCTGGATATGGTACCATACACCTATATTCTCAGGGCTCTGAGAGGCTGATGTTGGGAGGGTCAAAATTTTGAGCCCAGCCTGGGCCATCTAGCAATTCCCTGTTTCAAAATTTTAAAAATGGGCTGGGCACATAGCTCACTGCCAAGGCCATAGGTTCCATCCCCAGTACCCACTCCTTCCCAACACACATGATGTTAATTTCAAATAATATGTTTCACTTTTGGTTGATATGTACTTGTCAAAAACTCAGTGCTTTGTTCCACTGTGGATGTCTTGTGTAGTTTTTAAAAAGAAGTTTATAATTTTGATTCAGGAGCTGACATTTATTGAGTCTGTAGTAGACTGCAGCTAGTAGGTGTTTTTACATATGTGACTTCATTTGTCTTCAGAACAGCTGTGGTGTCTATGTAATTATTCCCAACTTAAAATGTATATGAAAGTACTGTATAAGCAACTTATTAGCTATGTAAACTCTTTATGTTACACACTATGGAAAAGTTACCGTAGCAAGTGGTGTATGAGGAATGCAGTGTGTAAGGTACAGAAAAATGCTTGGTAAATGCAGAGAAGAGAGCTTTGGCCTTAGGTTAGGGTGTTCACAAAATATTTGGAAAGCATAACCTTGTCTGATGAATAGGAAGAATAAGGGCAAACTGAGGACCAAAATAATACAGTATAAAAATTTGTACTGTAGCAGTAAAGTGCAGTAAAACAAGTGTTACTTTTTATTTTAAACAAAGGCCCCTCCTCCTTTTCTTTTTTAAGTAAAATAATTTTCCTTGATTTGCTTTTGGCATGTTGAATATGATCTACTATGAAAGAGAAGATCACAGAACTCTAGAGTAACTCACAGGTTACCAATCAGTCCATCAGTAACTGATTGAGGAACAACCTGAGGGAAAGTGGAAAGCCAAAGGAATCCTGAGTAAAATATTTCAAAACTCGAAATCCATTTTATTTATCTTTTCCCCACACCTCGTTTGTCTAAATACTCTGAAAATACCCATTAGATGCTAAAAGATATGGAATTATAAAGGCTTAAGGAGGCATCATTGCTTTGAGTGAATTTAGTGTTTAGTTGGGAATATAGGAGTAAACTGAAATAACTAGAAACCACTTAGCAGTGTTAAGTACTAAAAAATAAACATTTTAAATTGTATTGA
>NW_022900926.1:70761942-70797874 GCF_012274545.1 Fukomys damarensis
TTTTTTTTTTTTTTTTTTTTTGTACAGGGGATCAAACTCAGGTCCTTGTACTTGTGAGGCAGGTGGGGGAACCACTGAGCTAAATCCCTGGCCCCTATATCTCCCTTCTAAGCTCTAGGTTTGTCCAGATTTCCTTCGGACTCTCCATTTAGTTATGGAAGTACCAGTCTTCTCAACCTCAGCTTACCTAAAACTTTCCATATCTGTTCTTGATAACTCAGCAAATGGTACTCTGTTACCCAATGCCCAAGCCAGAAACTGGGAATCATTCTTGCTTTTCTTTTTCTTTTTTTTGTCTTACTGAGTTTATTGGTACTTTTTAAGTATACAGTACAGTTACATTCATCATTGGGATCTTGTACCTTTACATGACAGGTCTTGGTTCTCATTTTTTTCCCATACCTTGCCCTCCCTTCACCCCCCACCCTCCCCTATTTACAAAGACTTTGTTTCCATTTTTTCCTTTTCTAATACTTTTTCTTGTCTCTTATTTCCTTTCCCCTACCCTTCCCAGCATTCTTGCTTTTCTTTCTCTTGTTTCACCATGTGTTTTGTTGTCACTGTTATCTCTCAGATCCGTCCACTCTATTCTTTCTGCCACCATCCTAATACAGACTACAGTCACTGCTTACTTTATTATTTCATAGGCCTCCTAACTCAGTTTCAAATGTGCAAACTGTTCACAGAATCACAGATTGCTTAAAATCCTTACCTTTCTTTCTTGTGTTGAAGTTCAGTTTCCCTAACATAGCTTACCTGTTCTTTTTTTATTTTTATTTTTCGGTAACAAGGATTTAACTCGGAACCTTGTGCTTTTTTTTTTTTTTTTTATTGAGTTTATTGGTACATTTAGGGATACAGTACAGTTACATTCATTGTTGGGATCATGTACCTTTACATGGCAAGTCTTGATTCTCATTTTTTTCCCCTTACCTCTGCCCTCCCTTGTGCTTTTGAGGCAGGCGGCGGTACCACTGAGGTAAATCCCCAGCCCTAACCTGTTCTTAATCACAGAGCCTTGCTTGTTTCTTTTTTCAGCTTTAACTTGTTCTTCCCTGTTAACGTTTTTTGTTTTAGAGACAGGGCCTCACTTTGTAGTTCATGCCTAGTGCATTCTCTTATTATAAGCTAGCTTTACTGAATTTCAGATGTATTATGTACTCTTGCTCATAAACCTTAATAAATGCTGTTGTTCCCTTTTCTCAGAAGAGGCAGTTGAAGAAATGAAAATAATTGCCACACGGATTAAATCACAGATTCTGGAATCAGACCACTTATGTGAATTCTGAGTTTGCCACTTCACTAGTTTTGTGATCTAGAGCATGTTACTTGCCTTCTCTGCTTTCAGGGTCTTTGTATAGTAGGGATGGTAATAAAATTTGTTATACAACATATTGTAAGGGCTAATTAATGTCAGAAGCTTTTAGATTGACCCTTGCCATGTAGCAAGTATTATAATAGTTTAGGTTCTATTATAATTTTTACTGTAAATGGTGGTATTTGCTAGTATGACTTTTTGTTTTAATTTAATGATAAATGAAAAATTAGTGTTTTCACTGTAAATTAAGGGCTAGACCTTTATTCTCAGATGAGCAACAGATTTACTGTATTTTCCTCCTTGATTTTCAGCTTTATAGTAAGTCAACCCTTTATCTTTAGCTGGACCTTCCTGTGAATATATTATTTGTCAAGGCTAGGTTTACCTGACTATTTATGCAGACAATTCAGGTCAGTTTATATGGAAACTTTGAAAGAAAATAATTATTGTACAAGTAGTTAATAACCAGTGTAGAAAAATCAGAAAGCATAGATAAGCTGAAAGAAGGAAATAAAAGGTGGGCACCATGGCTGTAATCCTAGTTGCTTGGGAGGCTGAGGCAAGAGAATCTCTTTTTTGGGGGAGGAGTTTCAGATAGGATCTTACTACATAGCCCAGGCTGGCCTTGAACTTACTATGGAACTCAGGCTGTCCTCAAACTTTCAGTGATCCTCCTGCCTCAGCCTCCCAAGTGCTGGGATTACAAGCATGCACTACCACATCTGGCTAAGAATCTCTTTTTTTTTGGGTACTGGGGATCAAACTCAGGACCTTGTGCTTACGAGGCAGGCAGCAGATCCACTGAGCTAAATCCCAGGCCTGAGAATCTCATTTTTGAGGACAGCCTAGCCAATTTACTGAGACTGTCTCAAAAAATGAAGGCTGAGGATATAGCTAAGTGGTCAAGTGCTTAGTGGTTGAGTGCTTGTGTAGCATATCCATCTTTGAATCCTCAGTATGCACACACACACACACACACACACACCCACACACTCATACACTATTATTAATCTTTTAGTATACATGTGATATGTGATCTTACAAAATGTGAATTGTCAAACTCTGATGAGCTCTTTTCCATTCTCTTTTACTTGACCCTACTTCTACATTTGACGTTTTTGTCCACTTAACCCTTTTGAACTTCTTGGGTTTTCTCAGTTTTACTCTTTAACTCTTGCTTATTAGTTACTCCCCTCCTGAATTTTTTATGTCCAGTGCTGGGGACTTGTGTAAGCTAAGCAAGCATTCTACCTCTGAGCTGCATCTCCAGCCCTTTTTCACTTAATTTATTAATTTATTTTTTTGAGACAGGGACTCAAAATATAGTCCAGGCTGGCCGTGAATTCAGCGTACAGCCCAGCCTATCCTCCAACTCAAAGTGACCCTCCTACCCCAGCCTCCCAAGTGCTGGGATTATAGTCATATACCACCATGTCTGGGAGTCCTGAATTTTATTTTATTTTAAAATTTTTTTCCAGTATTGGTGATATAACTCAGGACCTTGTGCTTTAGAGGCAGGCATGGTTCCACTGAGCTAAATCCCCGGCAGTCCTGAATTTTAGAAAGAAAAGTTTCATAAAAGCAGGAAAGTTTAATTCTAGACAGTGTACCCCACCCTCTGCCTAGATTCAACTATTATTGTCTTTATTTGCTTTGTATCTGTCTGAATATATATGAATGTTTTTTGTTGTTGAACTTGAAATTGTTACAGATGTCATATCATCATCCACAGATAAGTGAATCTGTGTTTCATAAGAATAAAGACATTCTGTGCAATTATAGCATCCTACATTTAAGAAAATAAAAATTAAAGAATTAAATTAACCATAATATAATGTATTGTATCTAATCTGTATTTAAATTTTCCTAGGTATCTACTGTGATTTTGATTTAAATGTCTCCCCAAAAGGCATGCATTCAGAAATGGACTTTTGGAATGCGATTGGGTTATGAGTTTGCTATACTCATCAGCAAATTAATTCATTGATGAATTCAGTAGCTAAATAAGTGGGAGTGGCGAACATCTTAAGACCTGTGAATTCCATGCATGAGCCCATTGCTTCACTACTTTGGCCATGGTCGGAAGAAATGCTGTGTGATTTATCGTGGTGGATGAGTATTCTATAAATCTATGGATGGTAGTTTTGGCATAATCATTGTGTATAGGGAAGGCAAAATCCATACCCAGAGTATCTCTTGTGGTAAGGACAAAGTGCTACTCTTTCTGTGATGGAAGTTATCCAGTGTAATCAGCCTGTCACTAGGTTGCAAGCTGATCATCTCAAGGAATGATACCATATTGCGAACTCAGTGTTGGTCTCTGCTTCCTGGCTATAATGGAGGTGAGAAGCTTTCTTTTTCCATGCCTTTCTGCCTTGCCGTGTCTGCTTTGGACTAAGTGTGGACTAAACCTACCGGAACTGTTAGCCAAATTAAACTTCTCCTCCTTGAAATGGCAGGTGTTGGATAGTTGGTTCCAATCATGGGAAAGTGATTAATACAGAAAATTGGTACAGGAGTGGGATCATTGCTATACCTGACCATATGGCTTAGAAGCCTTTGGAACTGGTTTGTCAGAGGAGCTTGAAAAGTTTTGGAGATGTGGGCTAGAGAAGCCCTAAAATGTTGTAAACAGAACTTGATGAGTGATTCTGTTTGGCTCAGACTATTAGAATAATAATAAGAATGTGAACAGTAAAGGCCAGTCTCAGGCGGTGTCATCTGGGAACAAGGGCTCCATTGGCAGTTGGATTAGGGGCCATATGTGTTAAACCCTCAGAGAAAATTTGTCATTTTATCTGTGCCTGAGGCTTTATAGGTGACTGAGATTAAGGGTGGTAGTCTAACTGATCTGGGGGAAGAAATTTCCAGGTAGCTTAACATTCAGGCCATGGCGTGGGTACTGCTGGCTGCTTTTAGTCAGACCTGTAGTGCAAATCAGAAGCAAAAGCAGAGCTGAAAGATACAAAAACTGTTCAATTTTATTAGAAAAAAATTTTCTGCAGAATTGGAGAAAGGGACAGCATAGTTGTTAAAAAGGATTAGCATTTTTAAAAGTGAAGTACTTTTCATGAGAACAGTAGGAAAGGTGATTCAAGGGTATCTAAGGAATTGGGCAGACTTCTTGCTTTGCTTTGCTTCCCTTATCCAGGGTCACAGAGGGAAGTATTTCCCCAAGTACAACCATCTAAGCACTCTGGCCACGGAAGCTATGGTCCAAAGGGACTTTTCTTCTGCTTGAGCCAGTGACAGACCCTAGCATCTCTAGTATAGTGCTTGTTTTTCAGGCATACTGAATACAAGAGTTATTGGGCTACAGAGTCTTCTGTTCAGATTTGAATAGAAGGAGTATGAGGCCAGGCAAAAATATGTGGCATGGTCACAGTTTCTGCCAAGAACCCTTGAGAGGGTGATGCTTAAAAGCTATGAGTGAAGCTCACAGTGCAGTGGAGACCCCACAAAGTTAGAGATGCCAGGAACTGGGTTATCTGTTGAGGAAAGTCACAGGCAGTCAGTGGTGCCAGCCCAAAAACAAAAGGAGAGGCCATATGTGCTACAGCCAGCAAAGATATAGGGATTGGGCTGCCAAACCCTTGAGAACTCATAGGTCATCTCTACCTGTCCTGAGTTCTGGATGCAGAGTTACAGGATTTAGTGTTTGTCCTACTTATTTTGGTTTTTTGGGTCTTGCTTTGGTCCCATTTCTTTTTATCCCCTTAGTCTTCCGATTTGAAATGGCAGTATTGTTTGCCATTGGATGTTGAAAGCACTAAACTTTCTTTTTGATTTTTTTTTTTTTTTAAACAGGGTCTCATAGCTAAGAATTTGCCTTGAGTTTCAGAGGAGACTTTGGATTTAGACTTTTTCACGATGCTGAAATTGTGTTAAGACTTTGATGACTCTTAGAGACGGAATAAATGTATTTTCCATAATGAGATGGACATGAGCCTTTTTGGGGCCAGGGGTGGAATGTTATGGTTTAGATCTGACACCTCCATCCCTCCCCAAGTCTTATATTTAGAGGTGGGACTTTAGGAAAATGATCAGGTCGTGACAGTACTACTCGTCAGTGGACTGATCCATTGATGAGTTCGCAGCTGAATGTGGTGTTAGGAGGCACGGCCTGGTTAGAGGTGGGTCATTGGGTGCATGTCCAGGAAGGATGTATTCTTGTCCCCAGCTGCTCCCTTGTTCCCCGTTTCCTGGCTGTCATGGGGTGAGCACCATTCTTCCAACAGACCATGGACTGAGTCTTCTAACAACTGTGAGTCAGAACAAACCTGTGCTCCTTTAAGTTGTGGGTGTCAAATATTTTGTCCCAGTGATGGGAATGTGACAAATACAACATCCTACAAATAAACTTTTACAGGTTTTTTTTGCGGGGGAGGTCATACTGAGGATTGAACCCAGAGCGTTTTGCTCTGAGCTACATCCCCAGTCCTTCTCATTTTTTAAAATTTTGAGACAGGGTCTTACTAAGTTGCTCATGCTAGACTCAAATTGGTAAGCCTCACATCTCAGCTTCCCAGAGTGCTGAAATTAAAGGCCTATACCACCATGTTCAGTTTTTTAGCTATTTATATTTAGAATCACAGGCTTGTTAAGATTTTGATGTGTAGTATGTTTTGGTCACTCCAGCATTTTTATGACTCCTTCCCTTTTTTATTAGTATTATAGATATATTTATTTCAATTAAATTCACTTCTTAGGAATGAATTTTGTTTTTTGTTTGTTTGTTTGTTTTTTGGTACTGGGGATTGAACTTGGGACCTTGCACTTGTGAGGCAGGCAATCAAACTACTGAGCTAAATCCCAGGCAGTAAAATCTACTTTAAAAAAAAAATGTTTATAAGTCTTTGATACTTTTCACTAATTGAGTCATATTTGTTTTAGAGAAAGAGCTTTATTAGTGAATCAATTTGTAAAAAAAGGGGACTAAGTAAAAGTAGTCTTAAGGACTGAAAAATGGAAAACACAATGAAAGAGTTTTTAGATTTCTGTGTTGCAAGGGAGTCCTGAATTTGAAAAAAGGAGAATATTTTTATAATTTAGAGATTAAGTAGATGAAAGCATAAGAAGGATGTTAGTATTATGTGGCATTATTCATTATTAAGGAATATAAAATAATAGCAATACTTTATGTTAGAATGTTTTCAGAATTTTTAAAAACACAGTACTATTATTTAAACTAGAAAAGTTTCCTGGCATTGAAAATGTTATCACATTGAACTGCTTACAAATAAAATAGCTGAATGTCTCGTGTTTATTTCAAAATAATTAAGAAAAGCAGAGGCTGTGGAAAAAAGACTGGCCATGTGTTGATAATTATGTGGATATATAGAGTATCACTGTAATTATTTTATTTATTTTTGAAAAATTTCATGGTAAGAATTTTTTAAATGTTATATAATAAAGAACAATATTTTCAAATAAAGAATCATTTCTATTTAACTGGCTGAATGTTGAGCTCATGACATTGAATAATTTATAATGATACCAACAGAAAGCTAAGTGATCATTTTTGTTATTCAGGGTTTTCTTTCTTTTCTTTTCATTTTTTTTCCTTTTTTCTGTGTTGTGTAGGAGCATCTTAATTCAGTAAGGCAAACATAAAGTAATAATGGAAAGGCTTCAACATTGACTTATTCCAACATTCTTGGAGAAAAAAATTACATTGGCAAGATACAGATGTCAAAAAGTTTGAAGACTGTCTTATTGTTAATGCCTGGTTATAAAAACTATTAATACTATATCATCTTGGTCCTTTATGTCTGATGATTTAATTACTTGAATTTTTACAAGGTTTAGAAAAGCAAACTTAACAAAGGATTAATTTATAGGTTGTAAGGGATGTAAAAAAGTATTGTGCTCAGAAATGTTTTTTCACCTTGTATTAGCTTTCCTGTTGCTTGGCATAGTACCAGATACTCACAGTGTAAAGAAGGAAAGGTTTAATGGGCTCACATTTTCAGTCTGTGATGGGTTGGCTGCAAGCCAGAGATACCTTGGCAGAAGGGCATGACTCGGCATAGCCGCTTAGTTCATGGTAACTACGAAGTGTAGAGCAGGGGAAGAGTACCAGAGCTGAAGGGGTAAGAGACTAGAAGTAGATTCCAAGGCCAAACTTACATACTCCATCAATCCTCAGGACAGATTCCAAAGCTAATCAAGTTGAAATTCCACTCTAACTGCCATGTGCTATGCTTTTTCAACTTGCTACCCAAATATACCTCCTTACTCTCTAAATAAAGGCATTAGCAAATTCATAATTCTGCCTAATACAGCTATTCCATGTACAATGAGAAATAAACTAATCCCTTCCTCAAAGTCTCAACAGTTCCAGCATTTTTCAGTAGTCCAAGTCCAAGTCTCTTCAAAGACTCAAGGCAAGCTCTTAGCTGTGAAGCTCTAAAAATAAAACATAGGTTACATAATCCCACGATAAAATGGCATAGGGCACATGTGCTGCAGCGGGCTGTTTGTATCATTGAAAGCTCTAAAAAGCTCACCATCACTATCGTAGGGTAAATATTCCCATTCCAAAAGGGAGAAATACAGCGGTACCTTGGTTCATGAACTTAAATTTGTTCTGTAATTTTGGAAAAAATGAGCATGTTTGTGATTGTGTGGGAAGGATGGCCACAGTCATGTTTGTCACCTGAAGCAGAGTTTGCAAACAAAAACAAAATTTTGCCAAAGGTTCCTATTTGTGAACCAAATTGTTTGTAAGCATAAGGGTTCGTGAACTGAGGTACCACTTTAAGGGACAAAATAGAGTCAGACCAAAATAAGAGCAAAACCCAACAAGAAAATCATTAAATCCTGGTAGTTCCCTATCTGGCATCCGGGGCACATGGTAGTAAAATGTGGATTCCAAAGGGCAGCCCCACTGCTCTTGTCTTGCCATTTACAGACTGCATGGCTCCTTTCTTAAGCTGAATCCATTCACAACCTGCAGCTCTTCTAGGCAGACATTCTATATTCCACTGCACCTTTGGCCTCATTCTTACAATGTCATGCATTGCTCTCCCCTATCAAGGGCTCCATGCCTGGCCTTCTAGGTCTTCCTCTGGAATCTAGTTGGAAGCTTCTCTGATCCTATTCCTGGTACCAAAATCTCAGGGTTCTGTAGAGGAACAACAGAAATTGAAAATATGGTGTGATTATGCAGTGAGATTTATTAGGTAGGCTTACAGGATCAGAAGAAGTCCACAAATGCTATCTGATGCTCTCTGAGAGATCAGGAGCAAAAGATTCCATGGTCCCTCTCTGTGTGCTGGACGACTAGAGGATGCAGTAACTGCTCAGCTCAGAAAATGCAAGCCACAGAACAAGATGGATCAAGGATGCAGTACCAGTCCAAGGTCAAAGGCCTGGAAGCTCTACAGAGCTGGTCCAAGTCCTCCTTGGAGGACTGAAGAAGCTGGAAACTGATGTCCAGAGACAATGGCAAGGTTTGGAACTCTTTAGAAACGGGAACACTTCCTTCTTTCCCTTTTTTATTCAATTTTTCATATATTTCTACTTTCTGGGGAAGTTTCTTTTAAAAAAAAATTCTGAGTTGAAAAACTTTCTGAAATCTGATCTGCACCTCATTTTCATTATATCTTTCTTATAAACCAACCTCAAAACCTTTGTCTCATCCTTGACTTGTCCTTTTCAGTGTTTCTTTTTTTTTGTTTTGTTTTTGTTTTTTTGGTACGGAGGGATTGAACTCAGGTCCCTGCGCTTGCAAGGCAGGCCACCGAACCGCTGAGCTAAATCCCCGGCCCCTTTTCAGTGTTTCTTATCTATTCATTTGGTCATGCCAGTTGTCCTTTTTAAGAAGAGTATCACAAATATTCCTTCTTTTCTCTAGTATTGCTGTTAGGCTGCTGTTCTGAATATTGTTGGACTTGGAATTGAAAGATCTGGTCTCAGTTCTGCCTTTTGCTACTGGCCTTGTTTCTTCATCTGCAAAGTATGGAAATTGTACAAGATTGTCTTAATCTCCTTTCAAAGTTAACATTCAGTTCTACTGAGTAGGATTTTACTTTACTCTTAGAATACAGTAACCTATATAACTGTTTTTCACGTTCCTCTTCATAAGTAATTTTCATTCCCTTTAAAAATGTTTCCAGGTCTTCCTTTTGGGATATGTCATCATTTTTGTGGTTAATAGTGATATTTTTATTTTTATTAGTACATGTTTGTAGTATGTAATGCTTATATACATCATAGGGAGTTGGTATGTGTACATAACACATTATAATTCTTTTTCTGTCCATTCCCCTTCCTTACCCCTTTCTTCATCTCTTGGTTCCGTTTCCATTTGCGAAAGATCTATCTCCCTATTGCCTCTTAGCTGTCTTTTTTTTTTGCTGTTTATTTATATTTTAGGTTTCTCATGAAAGAAATATTTAAGCTTCTTTGTCTCATTTATTTCATTTAACACTATGGTCTTATGGAACATCCATTTTCTTACAAAAGACTCGACTATTTTTTATGGCAGAATAGTACTCCATTGTGGGTAAATACCACATTTTCTTTATCCATTCATCTGTTGATGGACATAGAGGCCACTTCCAAGATTTAGCTATTACTGTTCTTATAAACATAGGTATGCATGTATCACTGTAATATGGTATCTTTAACTCTTTTGGGAAGATACCTAAAAGGGGAATATCTGGGTGGAGTGGACTTTCTTGTTTTAGTTTTTCTTCTTTTTTTTTGAGGAATCCTCATACTGATTTCCATAGTGGTTATACTAGATTACATTCCCACCAACAAGGCAGAAGGGTCCCTTTTTCCTGCAGTTTGTCCAGCATTTGTTGTGATCAGATTTTTTAATGATAGCCATTCTTTCTAAAGTAAGATGGAATCTCAGTGTTTTACTTTTGTTTCTGTAAATGCCCAGAGATGTTGAACACTTTCTCATCTGTTTGCTGGCTATTTGTACTTCTGAGAAGTGTCTGTTCATTTCACTTGCCGCTTTTTTAGATAAGGTCTATTATTTTGAGGGGTGTCTACTTTTTTTTAGTTGTTTATATATCTTTGATATTAGTCCTCTGAGGGGAGCTGGCATAATTTAATTCCCATTCTGTAGGTTGTGTCTTCACCCTGTGGGCTTTTTTTTTTTTTTTTTCTGTGAAGAAGCTTTTTAATTTGATATGATCTCATTTGTTTATTCTCAGTGTCATTTCTTGTGCAGTTCTTCTGAGCAGGAATCTGAATTTATCCGCTCTGTTCTAACAACCTTTGATTTCATACACACTGCTTACTTAAGAATTACAATCTTCTGTGTAGGCTCTCATGGTTCCTTTGCTTTCTTTACTTTTTACAAGAGACCTCATCTCTTGCTTGTTATGCACTGAACTCTGCAGCCATACCACATACCAGCTGTTTCCTGAATATCTCTGTTTTTCTTATGCCACCTTTTTTCTCTTCCTTGCCTGGGGAACTCTTCCATTAAAGGCATGACTTATGGCATTAGTTTCCTTAAAGCTCAAAAAGAATTACTGGTTACATTCTTTCCATGTCTATTGTATTTCTTGAAGTAGGAACATATTAGAGTTACCTATTTATAATTCCTACATACTATGAACTTTTTTCCAGGTAAGATGAATTCTTTGATATCTGGGGTAGTCCCTAATTTTGTTTATCCCCGAATTTTATCATGTTGGGACATGTAATATGAACTCAGTAGTTAGCTAGTTGGTATAAATAATAAGGCTCTTTTCTCGTTAGAAACAAAAAAGAATCTTAGTCATTTTTGTTTGAATAGTTAATACATTTTTCTACAACCCTACTTGAGCTTGATTTCATATTCTTACCCTGTCTTCCTTTTTTTCCCCCTTTCCAATATGAGGATGGAACCCAGGACCTTTGCACTGAGTTACATTCCCATTCCTTTTTCAGTTTTATTTTGAGCCAGGGTCTTGCTAAGTCAACTAAATTGCTAAGGCTGGGATCAAGCTTGCAATCCTGCCTCCACCTCCCTGAGTGCTGGGATTACAGGTGTGTATCATCATGCCTGGTTTCATCTTTCCTTAAAGGACTCTCCTAAAATTGGTGTCTCATATAAATTCTTGGCATTAACATGGCCCAGGGCTTGGCTGCATACCTGGATACTGAGTAGTAGTGATAGCAGAGATCCTCGATTTGGTCTAAGACTATAATACTTGGAATGTTGGCTAGACCCTAACTATACTTGTACATACAGGCTGCTGAATGGTGCTTACCTTACTACAGTTCAGTAGAGATGGATCACCAAGTTGAGACATTATTAAAATGAGAAAGAACACCTTTTTCATTAAATTAGTTTTCAGTACTTTATTCAGGGGCTGTTCCTACTAGACTTGCTTCTCTATACTTGAAAAAATATCTTCTCTGAATTACACTTAAGTTTTTTTCATTGAACCTGATTTTCTGCCTAGGATTAAACTTGAATTTTAAGCAAACCATTTCTACTCTGTGTACAAATACAAGCTTATTTTTTCTGTTGTCTATAGAATTGTCTTAAGAAATTTATAGAAGATAATGTCTTAGATGGAAAACCTAATCTCTGCCTAATTTATTTTTCTATTTTTGTTGTATAATGTTCCATCAGTTGTTTTTATTGTGACACCTGAGTGTGAAGTTTGCATGATGTTGATATACATTATGGACATGTAAGAGATGTCTTATACTTAAAATTTTATGTACCACATATCCATATTTTTACTATAAATATATATTTTAATAATCTGAATTTACTTACTGAGCTCATTTGATTATTTTCTAAACACAGTTGTGTTAGTCATGCTATCTAATACACATTAAAATATAGAAAGCAGTTTCCTTGAAACTGGAATTGCTTTGCCTTTATGTTATTTAGAAATAAAAATAACTCAGAAAATAGTTTTATAGAAGAACTAGGCTGCCTCAAAAAGCCAGGCAATCAGATCAGGGTAGGCCAGTTTCACCTGCTTTTCAGCATTGTCTCCTCAGTAGAAAATCTGTATTTTTAAGGTACTTAATGTTACGTGTATCTGAAATGTCCAAGCAATGGGTTACAAATTGAACTACCACTTGGAGGAGGTCCTGGAGAGGGATCCTCTCATGAGATGAGAGAGGAGCTTCCTTTCCCTGTGTGCCTTGTTAATAAACAATTGTGGTCACTGTGGTGAAAAAATACATCTTTAGTCTTCATAGGAAAATACTGGCATCTAACTAAAGATCGACACTGGCATAGTATAGTGTTAAGGAAGCCTGTATAACCCCTGGGGACTTGTCATGTCTTCATGTGATGAGTCTCACTATTTATCATTTGATGTATAAGAGAAATGGTGCTGATGTATATATACTTTGTTTCATTCTGAATTTAAAAGCTGCAAATCTTAAAAATTCAGTTTTTAAAGTATTTTATTAATTTAACAGATGGAAGTTATATTTAAACATATTAAGTGAAATAATTATTGGGTTTGTTCCTTATTCCTATCCATGTAATTCAGAGTAAGAGGACTATGCTTCAGTCTATTCTGCTTAAGCTTTCAAATTCCTTTGACAGCCTGGATGTGAAATTCAAAAGCCATTAATGTGATGTGTTAATTTTGCACTTTTTGACTTACTGCAAAAAAAAAAAAAAATCTTATAGTTTCCATAGCAACAATAACTATCCAGATTGTGTAATATTCTTTACAGTATTAAAAATAAAACTCTGCAATTACATGAGCTTCTGGAGCATTTCATTTAGAGGAACTGGGAATTGAAATTTTTCTGTTAAAAAATTGTGGCTGCATGTGAAAATTTTTATAATTTTGTTTCAAGTATTAAATAATTCAGTAATAGATACCCACTAGTTAATTTCATTGTTAAATATGTATGTACAGATATATTGTATAACATGATGTAAGCATTGTGTCAGGTCATTTCAGGCACACAGACTCACATGCCTATATACACTTTTAAGAAAAAGAGGACATTGACTAATTATTCAGTCTTCTGCTGCCTGTGCTTTCCAGGGACTTCTGAGTGGTCTAAAAAAACAGGAATCTGGATGGAGAAATAGGGGAAAAATGATAACATTATGATTTCCCTAACTTTTGACTTTGCTCTTTAAAACATGCCTGATCTATCGCTTTGGATATACTAAAGATTGTTGTCATTATTTCCAGAGTGTCAAATTGGTTTGGCTGCTCCCCCTATTATAATTTGGCATCTTTTTTTCTCTTCTTTGAGATAGAGTCTCTGTAGTCTAGACTGGCTTTGAACTTGCTAAGTAGATTAGACTATTGCATCTGGCCACCTCATCCTTCTAAGTGCTAGTATTACCGGTATGTGCCACTGAGCCTGGCTAAATGACAATATTATGTTATAACCGAAGTTAGTTAACATGGCTTTCTGAATCTTCCCCCCCCCCGCCAGTATTGAAGATTGAATTTATGGAACACTGAGCTGCACTTCCAGTCCCTTTATTTTACTTTGTATCTTGAGATATGATTGTGTTAGATTGGCCAGGCTGTGCTCAAACTGCTCAAACTTGGAATTCTCGCTTCCAAGTATCTGGGACTAAAGATGTACACCATCATGCCCAGTGACTTCCTAAATTTTAACAGATCTGTTTTTATTTTTGTATTCAGTATATTTATAGGTGGATATATTTATTTTCATGTAATTTATGTATTAGTAATATGTGATAAAAGGTTTTCACGTTTCTAATGATCTTCACAGTCATTTTAATAATTGCATCATAGTTCATCCTTTTGATGTATCTTGTTTATCAAACTGTGGCTAAGACAAGCCAGCCCTGGTGGTTTATGCCAGTGGGAGGTTGAGGCAGGCAGATGGCAAGTTTATGGATAGTTGACCTACATAGCAAGTTCAAGGTCAGCTTTGACTACAGAGTGAGACCATGATGCAAAACAGACAAACTTAAGCAAAATGCTAGCCATGTATTATGGTACACACTTGTAATCCTTCATTCTGGGAGTCTGAACAAGAGATTACAAGTTCAGACCTAACCTGGGTAACTTAGCGACTTAGTGAGACCCTGTGTCAGAAAATTTAGAAGGGGCTGGTTGGGAATGTACCTCAGTGCAAAAGCCCAGTAACACCAATCAATCAATTGATCAATCAGTCAGTCTTAATTATTCACTGAAGGCCATGTATTGGAAGAAAAATAGATGTAAGTTTCAAACTGATTATGGGAGAAAGTAACCATAAATTGTTTATTTAACCAAAACATAAATTATTGTAAAAAGTCTTCAAAAGACATAGAAAATGATGTTTAAAAGAGCCACTATGAATAACCCCTTAAACTGCTTTATCTGCTAGATAAAGAATGGGAAAATGAAGTATAGTTAAGTAGGAAGGAAGATAAGGCATATTCGGTCATGTGACAAAACCATCATGGCATGGTGATAGTTGGCTGAGGATTTAGTACTGTTACAGTTAATTACAAGGCAAAATTCAGAGGGCATCGATTATGCCACTGTTAGCAGAACAACCCACAATAAGGTTCACAATTATAACATTCAGCCTGCGGCCTTTATGTGGTTGGTTCTGAGTCAGTGCCCTAACAATATTTACTGTGTTGTAGTAGGCACGCACCGGATACTATGGAACTACCAGGCTTCCTTAGTTAAACACTCTTGATACTACTGTAGGAATTCTCTAGATTGCTAATTTGCTATTCTGTACAAAAACCTACTGTAACTACTAGGTTTCTCCAATAGTTTCTTGAGAATGAGATGTTGGTGGCTAAGTTTTGAAGTCTTACTAGAGAGTTTTGATGGGAGTCTTGAAGCTTTTGAATATCTCCTATCCTAGGTGGCAATCAGTGTTTTCCAATGCATTTTCCTTCCTATTAATGCTTCTTATATTATGAAATTATTTTAAGTGAATATGGGAGCTTATATCTGTCAGTTATTTTTGTAGTGAATGTTTATAGCAGAATGCTTTCATAAACTTCAGATAATTAAGACAGGATCAAAATCTGGCAGTATGTTTTAGTTTATATTTATGCTTGTTTACTCTTTGAAACTAGCGCCATGTTTAGTATATTATTCTATTCAGTTTTGGATTTTGTGTTTTGGCTCATCTTATGTTTTCATGGTGACATGAATTTCTTTTGGTATTTCATATTTGTGTGGCTGAAATATTATCAAAAATAATAAGCAATGCATGGCATAGTGAGCATTTACATATCACTGAGATAATAGTGGATTCCCGTAGTTTTTATATTTGTAATATTAGATCTGAAGGTAATATATGGAAAAGTAATTTATTTTTGTTCATTTGCAGAAAAGATGAAAAGGAATATGCACTGAAGCAAATTGAAGGCACAGGAATATCCATGTCAGCTTGTAGAGAGATTGCAGTAAGTGGATATAAATAGTTATTTGTTGATATTGGGTGATGATTCATTTTAATATGAATTTTATCATGGCTATTTTACAGATGTTAATTAGTTTAAGTGTATTTTATATAAGTTGAAAAAAGTCTGCATAAATTTTGTTGCTGTTATTGTTACCTGATCTCTCTCTCCTCTCTGATGGTTCTAGGGATCCAACCCAGGTGCTCTGCCACTGGTTATATCCCTAGACCTTTTAAAATTAATTTGAGATGGAGTCTTAGTTCATTAAGTGAGATTTGAACTTTCAATCCTCTTGCTTCAGCCTCCTTACATGCTTAGATTATAGATGTGTACCTTTATTCCTAGCTGAACATTTTTGTAATGATATTTAGTATTTTTAATCTTAGAATTACTAAGCTAAATGAAATTAACATAGAATATGGTTTAGTTAATTTTTTTAATTTTAGGGTTACTATTCTTTATATAAAGAAAGAGGCCATATTATTAAATCTTATGCCTTTAACAGTTTTCCTCAATTATATAATTTAATGATAGCTTGTACTAGTTGCTAGAGAAAAGACCATCATTATTAGTAGGCTGTCCTTGAGAAATATAGTTCTTTTTTTTGTCTTCATGTGCCTTACGCATGCAATTAAAAATCACCTATAAGAGGATCTAACATTTATTGAAGGTTTACTAGGTACTAAGCTTACTGGGTGTTTTTAAGTATTCATTTAATTTTTCACAGTACTGTGAAATAAATACTTTTACTATCCCCGTTTTATAGATCAGAAAACAGGCAAAACCATAATTATAGTTTAGAAGGGTTATTATTACTTTATTTTAGTTTTTGATAAAGTTTACTAATTAGGACTTTATCACAATATGTTTATTAGATTTCTGTCTCTATGAAATATTTAAGTAATCATTTAGTAGCTGTTTATATTGTCTATATCCATTAAGTATTTCTGGTCTGATTTAGTAATTATTACATACATTACCCATGTAGTTTCTTTCATATTTTTGGTCTACTCACATGGAAGCATCGATTCATCACTTTTTTTAAAAACAGCACTGAGATCGAACCCAGGACTTTCTCACTAAACTATATCCTCAACCCTTTTTCTATTTTTTTACCTTTGAGACAGGTTCTTGCTAAGTTGCTAAATTGTCCAGGCTGGACTTTTGATCCTCCTGCTTTAGCCCCACAGAGTGCCAGGTTACAGGTGTGTGCCACCACGCCAATTCTGTCCCTCTTAGTCATGAGAAAAAGTTATGGTACAAAGAATACGTACAGCAGTAAATCTGTATCCAGACGCAGATGCCAGCTTGCCTAGTTGTCTATGTTAGCGATGAGTCTGTTTCTTTATCTGTGATGAAAGGGAGCTATAAGGTCCCTTCGAGTCATACATTCTGTAATTCCAGAGTGGGACTTTTTTCCTGGCGGAGCACACTTTAAGGAGCAGGGACCTTGTCTCTCTTTTTGGCCTCAATTTGTTGCATAGTGCTTGGCACATAGAAAGTTTCCTATAATTGTTTCTTGAGTAAATAAATGAACAACATTTAAAAAATGTTACTAGTTATCAGAATGATTCTAGGTTTGCTTTAGAATATAAATTTATTACCGGAAAATTTTCACTTTGATAGTTTTCCATTAATTATAAAAGTGGTGTTTATAACGCCCTACCAGAATAACCATTCTACCAGAATAAATCATTTACTTATTTATTAAAATTCTTATGTATGATCATATCAACCAATATAACTAGCACTGGTATGCTGTTTCTCTGTGTTAGAGTACTATAATTTAGAATCACATTTTTTTCGGCCTTACCTTCCATGAGTCATTTAGGCAAATGACTAGAACTTAAGGTATTAACTAGTGGTAAATGAAAACTCAGTTGTAGACATCCTATTAGAAAAGAGATTTCTATGTACAGAGGAATCTATAGGTGTTTGTATCTTTATGTAAATTTGGAGTGTGTTTGAGAAACTTAGCTAGTAGTAAAGTCATTTACAGCTTTCATGTTTTTATTGAGTGTTTGCCTAATAGAACTTTAGAAAGTATAGAGTTTCTAATTTGAATAGCATTTTATTACTACTTGAACTGTTTAGCCCTAGTGTAATTGGACTTTTTAAAATTCATTATGTTATTTGGTACATTTTAGTTGTACAGTATGTTGACATTCATCATTGGGATCTTGTACCTTTACATGATGTATCTTGGTTCTTATTTTTTTCCCCATTCCCCTGCCATCCCTTCAACCCCTCCACCCCTCCTATTTACAAAGACTTTGTTTCCATTTATTCCTTTTCTCATATTTTCTCCTTTCCCTTCTTTCTTTTCCCCTACACCTCCAAATTCCCCTTGGACCTTTTCTTCCTATATCACATTATCTCTTATGCTTTTTGATCCTCATTTACACTTTTAGTTTCTCACACTAGGAAACTAATTTGAAATGTGTATTATTATAAGTGGCTGTGCACATACATCTTACACATTAAATCACTAACAGTTTTATAATTAGTGTTTTATGTATTTATCTTTTAAATTATATAGAAGAAAAGAGTTACAGACAAAAATGCATCTATGCAATCTTTTCTGTTTAGCTGTCAGTAACTTTATTGGTGTCATTTTTTTGGATGTGAATGTGACTCATTGTCCAAAATCCTTACTTTTGGTGAAAGTCTCCTGTTGGCATTTTTTGTATAACACATGTACTAGTAATGAATTTTCTCAGTTAAAAAATTTTTTTTTTCATCTGGTGATGTGTAATTCTTTTTTCTGTCCTTACTGGCATACCTTCATGTCTACAGGATATTTTTTTCTTTCACACTTTGTTATGCCCGTCTTCTGGCCTGATGAAAAATCAGCTGTTAATCTTGAGAATCCCTTGTACATGAGGAGTTTTTCTCTTTGCTGATTTCAGAGATTCTCTATTTGTCTTTGTCTTTGAAAGTTTGAGTATGACATGTCTACATGTAGATCTCTGAGTTTTCCTACTTAGCATTTGTTGAGCTTTGAGGATGTATAGATTTATATTCATCAAATTTGAGAAGCTTCCCTTCCTTTCTTCCCATCCATTCTGTTCCCTTTCCTTCCTCCTTCCTTTGCCTATTTTTTTCTTCTGTTTTTCCCCTTTGTTCCCCTACCCCCATGGCTATCTTCTTTTGTGGATTCATATGGTGGAAAGGACAAGGTATTTCTTCTGTGGGGTCTCTTTTCTTTTTTGGTACTGGAAATCAAACTCAGGACCTTGCACTTGAGAGGTAGTCATGGTGCCACTTTTGTAAGTGGACTGATCCCATTCACGAAGGCCCTCATGACCTGATAACCTCCCAGGGGCCTCATTTCCTAATATCACTCTGGAGGTTCAGATTTTAAAATATGAATTGAAGTGGGATAGGGGAACATAAATGTTTAGTTTATTGCTAGAGGGAAGAGAAATAGAGAATATGTCATTTTATGTTGGAATGCTGCCTCCCTCAGCCCTGGCTTGCTTGCTGAGGAGCCCTAGTTCTTCCTTAACCTCTGCTTGGTTCTTTCCAAGTGCACGTTTCCACCAGCACCCTAGCACCGATGCTCCATGGTGAGCTGTGGACCGGCTGTAGTGGACTGTCACTTGCAGTTTTCCATCTAGCATGCAGTAAGGGCAGGTAGAGTGCAATGGCAGATAAAGAACTTCTGCCATTTCTTTTCCTGTGTTGTTATCATGCTGCTGTAGCAGGCTGCTGTGTAAATTTTAGTTAAATGCTTGGAATTTTCTTCTTAAAAGAAATAAGCTTAAAAAAATTTATGAAATGAAATTAATGACTCTTTCCCCCCGTACTAGGGATTAAACTTGGGGCTTCATGCGTGTTAGGTAGGCACTTTACCACTGAGCTACATACGCAGCATGCAGTGAAATTTATAGATTATATTTGCTGAGGATTACTCTGAGAAAAACTTCAAAATATCTATGAATGGACCTCTAATTTTCATTTATTTCTGTCAGCCTCTAAACTGTTGTTAAATTTTACATATTAAAAATTGAGAAGTGTACATTTAGTTTTATTAAGATTATTCACTTATCATTTTAATTGTTTTTGTCTTTCTTGAACAATTTTGTCCTAAATGTGTTGAATTTTATGAAAGTATAGATTTGTGGAAATGGATGTGTGATTTAAGTATTTTAATACCCTCTTTATGAACGGATAATATCAAAGTATAATATTAAGATTTCTATTAAAAAACTACTAGAAAAGAAAAGCTAGATGTGGTGGCACACACTTGTTTCTAGCAGCTTTCAGTAATGCCCTAAAATTATGATCTCATCAGTGTATTAATCCACTACCCGAAGTTAACTTCCTGGGCAAAATAAATAATACTCCCAGTCACTCTTATAATGAAGAATGAAATGTTGTTAGAGTTTGGCTTATGCAGTTTGTTAATTTTGCAAGATTCGGGGAACTGATGAAAAGTCATTGTATGGGGAAGAACCTCATGGAAGGATTTTTATTTCCCGAAAACTGAAAAGGTATAAGGAGCCAGCTAAAACATGGGATTCTAGTTCTTTGGTATTGTGCTTTACTTATATGTTAGGTCATGAGTCTCAAAGCTGTGTGTGTGTGTGTGGTGGTGCTGAGGGAAGACAGTCATAGACACTTGAAAACTTTCTAGCTGGCTCTCAGTAGCATCTTTGAGTCCCTGTGTGTGGTTGCTGTAACTCCATTGCTTCTATGAAGAACTGCTGAGTTATTATTGAAGACTTTTCCGCTGTGTTAGTAACTCTCCTTATTAGGGAGATGAGTGGTTTTATTTCAGTTCTCCTAAAAATACAAAAATCACCAATTTTATATTCTTGTCTAAGCAATTAAAGTTAATTGGCTGTTAGACCCTGAGTTTTAGTGTTATTTTTCTCTTGAATAATACTGAAGCAAAATTGTGCTGGTGATATAATTGAAGAATAAAGGACTGAAAATAAGTCTGATGCTGGCATATTAAGGGCTTAGCTCAGAGCCTGGACATAAATGTGCAGTAAATGGTTGTTGTTGTTAGTCACTTTCTTGTCACTGGTACAGAATACCTGACACCCACAAATGAAAGGAGGAGAGGGTTAGTTTGGCTCAGTTTCAGAGGTCTCAGTCCTTGAAGTCGACTGGCTTCAAGGGAAGAAACAGCATAGTGGAAGGACCTGGCACAGAGCAAACTGCTCACATGTTGGTGGCCAGAAGTAGAGGGGGGAAGGGAGGAGCTGGGAAAGGAGGTGTGCCCTGGCAGGTCATGTCCTTTGTGACCCACCTTCAACCAGGCCCTACCTCCTGACAGTACAGTGAGTGGTACTGCCAAGGAAACAGGCCACGCAGCACTTCGCAGCTCGCCCAGATTCTCTCTTTTTCTTGGTAACGTTTTAAGGTCATTCTCAATTCCATTCCATAACCAGAACATCAACTGCATCTCATGAAGTGTTGTTTTATTTATTTTATTTTATTATTATTTTTTTGGTACTGGGGATTCAACTCAGGAACTTGCATCTTCAAGGCAGGTGCACTGAGTTAATTCCACAGCCCCTCTGGAAATGTTTTGACCAAGAATGTTTCCAGATATACTAAAGAATCTTAGAAATTATATTCTATAAATATATTCAAATATTATAAATTTGCAAACTCTTCCCAGCAATTTTTGTTTGTTTGGTTGGTTTTTGTACTGTGGATCGAACTCATGACCTGGCGCTTGCAAGGCTTTGCCACTGAGCTAAATCCCCCGCCCCAGCAATTTTGTTTTGTTTTGATTTTGGTACCAGGGATCAAACTCAGGTTCTTGAGTCTGAAAGGCAGGCAGCGGAGCCACTGAGCTAAATCCCCAGGCCAATATTTTTATTTTTATTTTTATTTTTGGTACCAGGGATCAAACTCAGGCCCTTGTGCTTGTGAGGCAGGCGGCAGAACCATTAAACCAAATCCCCAGCTAGCAATTTTTTTAAATAATAGTGACTTGCCATGATTGTCATAGGCTTTATGTTCCTGATGTTTGGCTACACATACTGCATATCCTATAGGTTAAGCAGCCCAGCATTCCATCGGACATCCTCTTTTATACTTTAGGAATGTTCCTGGTGCAACACCCTTCTTGACTCTAGAGCAGCAGTGCCTGTGAAGCATTTATAACTCTTCAATATCCTTCAGCTGAAAGAACAAGATGACAGTCTGAGGAGATTAGTTGCACAGCCTCCTGCTCTGTTGTCTTAGAAATACTGCTGAAAATTCCTGTTTCTCTCAAACAGAAACTTCTGTCTTGACTATTGCCCAAGTATACAAGTTCTTAGCAGAGATAAAATAAAATGTGGCTTGTAGAGAAAGGAAGAAAGAGAGAATCAGTGGGTAGGAAAGACAGGTGTTGAGCAGGAAGAGTCTGACCCTGGCATGTATTTTGGTATTACTGTGTCCTGTGTCTTAAGTTCTAGGGTTGCAGTATACATCATTTTTACTTTTAGTTTGTCCCTCACATTACTTGCTCTGGTTACGTGGCTTTGGAATTAAGCATCTTTCTCAGTCTGTGCAATCTCTCTTTTATTTTTTTTGCCTACTGAAAATCACTAATTTCAGCCATAGGGGTGGCACACACTTGTAAATTATTCCAGCTACTTGGAAGGCTGAGACATTTGTCCCCTCCAAATGTATCAATTAGTAGATATTGGTTACTAGTTCTTGTGGCACTTGTTAAGGCAATACAGAGCAATATTTCCAGACTGTGAAAGCCTTTTTAAGTCAGTGTTTGAAATACAAAATGCCATTTTCCTCAGGAAACATTGGTATAAACGATTCTCAGGATACCAGGCTTACCTCATCAAAACTTGTACTTACTTAGACTGAGGCAGGATGATTGCAAATTTGAGGCCAGCTGGAGCAATTTGTCAAGGTCCTTCTCAAAATAAAAATTAAAAAGTGAAAAAGGGGATAGGGGACTGGAATTGTAACTTAGAAGGGTAGAGCACTTTTGAGTATCAAGGCTAAAAAATATCAGAATCAGAAGAAATTTAACTGTAAAAATAAATGAATTTTTGTTTTTTGAGACAGGATCTTACTGTGTAAGTGGCCTTGAACTTGAAGCAATCTAGCCTCCTGAGTGCTGGTATTACACCATGCCTGGCTAAACATAAATGAATTCTTGAATAGCAGTTGGTAGTAATCTAGGGAAAATTGTTGTAACCTATTGAGTTTACTTAATACTGTTTTTTGTTATACTATTCAAAATTGTCTTTTCTCCCTTGCATCCTATTTGCATGTTATGAGACAGTTTATTATGGGCTTATTTGTTCCTGTGAATAGGTCAGTTAAATAAACTAGTTAAGAAAGCTGAGTTAGAACTTGCTGTATAAGTTTGAGTTAAACATCTTTTGACCCTTATCTCGAACTTTTGAAAGAAGTTTTTCTACTAACTTCGTATTAGTGGATTACTGATAAATTTAATCCTGTAACTATCCAAGTCTGCATGATTTCCTTGCATTGTCTTTGGAATGATTAGAATTGCCAGAAAATAGCCAATATTCCTACATCCTTTTTAGTTAGCCAGGTCAAGGTGAATACAGACAAACATGAGAATTCATTAAGATTCCTTTCTCCTGCGGAGAAAGGTATTGTGTGCTTGTACTGTAGTTCGAGCTACTCAGGATGTGAGGTAGAAGGGGCCCACAGGAGTTCAAGCCCACTTCAAAACATCAAACCAAAAAACAAGGTAATTCCTTCCTACCCTCCAAACAATTTGAATGTTATAAATCCCAACAAGGGACCCTCGATTTGGCTCCTGAGTCACCTGATGAAAGGAGAAATGTGGTGTTAGTTACTATAGCCAGGCTTGTGTCAGACCAGCACAGTGTGTTCTTTACTCACATCAGTGGAGGCTGATTTCCTTCGCTCTTTAGATTCTGGGTAGCTACTGCACTCTATCTGGGATCTCATTGTTAATCCTACTGTGTAACTCTGTGGATTAATAGTTTTAAATTTAGAGATATTTCTGAGGCCAATCTGATAGAAAATTAGGAGTCAAATAGGACTGTGAAGGGAAGAAAAAGGAGAAAGATTTGTTGATTTCTTTGACTTTGGCAGCCAGTTGAGTAGATGGCAATGACTATGAGAAAGGAATTGTGGAAGGGAACTAGGTTGGAGTGGGGAGAGAGAAGAGAGGGTTATATTTTAGGACATGTTGGCTTTGAAATTTCATTGAGGCATCTAGCAGGCAAGAAGAAAGGAAAGCAGTGATCACATAATGAAGATGCTTATCAGAGTAACATATGATATGGCTATTTCCTTCAAAATTGATTGAGAAAAACCATTTGAGAAAGTAAGACCCATTTTCAAATATAATCCATTTTACAAGGCTGTGAATGCATTCTGAATGAAAACTATATGTACGTGAAGTGAGACCTCCTAGGACATGATGATGTCAAAGTATTACAGAAGCCAGGGAGAGTGACTCACGCCTGTAATGCCAACACTGAGAAGCTGAGGCAGGAGGATTGCAAGTTTGACCCTAGCCTGGGCATCTTAGTAACTTAGTGGAACCCTGCCTCAAAAATGAAAAAAGTAGGGGTGGAAGTGGAGGGTGGGAATATAGCTATGTATGAAGGCCATGGGTTTAATCCCTCGTACCAAAAAAAAAAAAGTTTCATAATAAGGAAATATTTAAGATAACCTTGAAAGTATACAAGAGTATGGGAAAGAGGAAGAAGAATTCAAACAGTAGAATGGAAAAAGAGTTAGTGAAAGAGGAGTGTCTGGTGTTAGAGATCAAGCTCAGGATGGTCTGCTACAGAGCTACATCCTCATCCCTTTATATTAATTACTTTGAAATGGGTACCACTAAGTTGCCCAGGCTGGCCTTAAACTTGCAATCCTCCTGCCTCAGCCTCTCAAATAGCGAGGGTTATTGGCTTGTGACATATGTCTTGCTTTTCTTGTTAGATCTTAAAAGTATCTCCTATACTTTTCCTTCTAAATATAGAATTAAAAAGTATATGAGTTGCTATTGATGTATAATTCTAATATGATTATCATGGTTGCATCTTGAAATCCTAGGATTATCTTTTTTTCCCAGTTAGATGGGAGAATTTCCTTTTGTTTGAAACCCTCTTTATTCTTTGAAGCTACTGCTGTTTAAAGATGATATTAAAATCCTCCTGTAGCAATCCCACTAATTTCTTATGGCAAACACTGAATCTTTTACAAGGTGTATTGGAAAAGGGAAGTACTTTGGGCTGGGGATTTAGCTCATTGGTTAAGATTAGGGTTAGGGTTAGGGTTTTAGCCAGTAAAATTGCAGATCAAGGTAAATGGTTATTGACAGATAAATTGTTTATGATATGTTAAGTGAAAAAGGCTGGTTATAAAACTGGTTGATGTGTGTTCCTTTTTCTTTGATAAAAATATGTTTGTATATACAAATCTGCATAGATATATAGATAGATCTGGAACTAAGACATCAACAGACTTTAATTCTTGTTTGGCCATTTGTTAACCATGTGACTATGAATAAAGTATGGTATTTAATCTCTTAGCCTCCTCAGTTTTTCCACTGTAAAAGAGAAATTTAAAAGTAGTGCTTTCTGGCTAGAACTGCTATCTTCCAGTTATTCACCAAAATGGCTAATGCAGAGAAAGAGTAGAGGTGGCCACAGTGTGTTCTTTAGGCCTTTTAGAAAATGGAATTATTCCTTTGGCCACATGCATGTGAACCTCCAACAAAGGTACTATTGTAGACATCAAGGGAATGGGTACTGTTCAAAAAGGAATGTTTCCATGAATGTTTCTGTGGCAGAACTGGAAGAGCCTTAGCCCAAGTGTTCCCTAGCATGCTATTGGTATTATAAATAAACAAGTTAAGGACAAGCATTTTGCTAAGAGAATTGATGTGTAGGTTGCGCATATTAAGCATGTCCTAAGAGCCAAGAAAGACCTTCATGTATCCTGAAACACATGAAGGAAAATAATCAGAAAAGAAAGTCAAAGAAAAAGTACCTGAGTTTAGATCTAGCTGGCCTTCTTTACCAAGAGAAGCTTATTTTATGAGTATCCATAGAAAGGGTCTTGAGCTGCTGGGTCCTGTGCCAGTGGTAGTGAACCTACGGCATGCGTGCCGCAGCGGGCTGTTATCACTGACTCTAAAAGGTTCACCATAACTGTGACCTGTGCCTATGAATTCATGGCCTAATGGGTGAAAACAAAACAGACCTATGGACTGTTGAAAGGAAGGAAAGCAAGAGACTAGGTACCTACCTCACTGGGTTATTGCTTTAGCAGGATGCCTATAGTATCTTGTTTTAAAGGCATAATAAATTGTAGCAGTTTTGTGGTCCTCATCATTATTAGTGTAGTATATGTTTATGCATATGAAAAGTTGAGGGAATATGAATCAAAGTGTTAACAAGTAAGTAGTCTTTGGTTGGTTGGATTACAGATAAATTATGTTTTCTTTGTGCTTTTCTGTGCTTCTAAATCAGGTCTTGTATTTGAGCCTATCCTTTTTTTTTTTTTTTTTTTTTTTTGGTACCAGGGATCGAACTTACAACCTTGATCTTGTGAGGCAGGTGCAGTGCCACTAAGCTAAATCCCTGCCCCCTATCTTATTTTTATAATTTAAAAATGATTAACACTTTCTAAGTGTTTAAGCTATTAACATAAAATATACCAATTAAGCAAAAATGATTCATGATGAGAGGATCAAAGATTTCTGACCTCTAATATAAATTTCATCAGTCTACTTAGAATTGCATCACCATTTTTGTGGCTATAGGAAATCTGTAAAATTAAAGCCAGTGGAAATACTAGTGTAATTCATATGCATGCCTACATGTAAAATGATAGTTTTAATCACATTTATAATGGGGAAGACAACATCATATATATATACTGAGTTATGTTTTAACTTGCATCCTTCATAATATGGGCAAAGACAGTACATTTGTTGCTATTTAAAAATGATTTTGTTTTGTGATTGCTTATTTTTGTGGTTCAGATTCAATAGTTCTGCTGGTGATTCAGGGGAAAAATATCGACATTTAGTTAGGATATTGTTTTGGTGGATAGTTTCGAGTTTTGTATTTCTAAAATTTTTGACAGCAGGCTTTTATATTTTACTTTACATAGAGTCTTCATTATGTCATACTAGGCTCTGGAGAAAATTAAATTTTAAAAAGGGGTGTAGACCTTAGTCTAGTCAAGGAGATAAAAAAACACGTAAAACAATTAGATGTTACAAGTGTATGATAGAAGTGAGTGGGTATCATTAATTCCATGGTCAGTTTCGAGAGGGGTGTGTGTTAGGTAAGGAGAGAGGAAAAGGATCAACAGGAAAAAGCTTTACGAGGTACTGGATGCTAGAGCTGAAGCTTGAAAGTAAATATTTGCAGGTTGTGGTAAAGACTTTGGTGCAGTGAAGCAGCTTTAGTATGAAGCAGAATGCGTCACTGGCCAGCCTAGAGCTAATTTAGTGTGGCCCCCGATAGGAAGCAAGCAAGCGGCTAGCTAGGGAGAGAAAGCTGGAGAGCCAGGTTAAGGAGCTTCAGTGTTGAGACTTGTAGAGCTACTTTTAGGTTAAGAGAAACTGCAGGCACAGTACTATTATTTTAATTCATCAGATCTTTTAAAAAGTGCCTGCTGGGCATGGTGGTGTATCCTGTAATCCCAGCATGTGGAAGGCTGAGGCAGGAGGATAACTGTGAGTTTGAGGCTAGCAAGACTGTGTCAGGGGCCGGGGTCATTTTCTAAATTCCATAGATTTAGAATTGAGGTGTTCTGAAACATGCGTGTTTATGTAGATTTTTCTTGATGATTTCAGTCTTACCGTACCACTGCCTTCACAGTGAAACTGTCTTGATACCCTTTGATTTAAGAACACCCTCCTGAAGGGTTCTTTAGCTGTTTTGTCCTTCCCCGTTCCTAATTCTGGCCTCCCGTTATCACCTTACTATCCAGCCCCTGACTTCTGAATTGTCTTTTTGTCACTGCTACAAGGGACCTCTTTGAAGAGTTTGTGAGTTTAGGAGTAAAGGGAGGAAGCTAGCAGAAGATGCAGTGGGTTAATAGCTGTTTTGCCAGCTCACTTAGAAGGAGGCCATTCTGCTTTGTGTTATAATCCCATGTTGCTTTTTTTCCTACTCATTACCAATAAAATATTAATTTGGGCTAAAATGAGCAAATAATCCTAGGAAAGGTCATATGTGAAATTTGAGTAGATGTTTACTCCATGGATTCTTCTGTCTCCATATTTTGAAATTATTGAAGGCAGTGAACATGCCAGTGTGGTGGGGTCCACCTGTAATCCTATTGCTTGGGAGGTTGAAGTAGGAGGATAACTACCATGAGTTTGAGGCCAGCCTTGGCTACATAGTGAGTTAAGATCAGCCAGAACTACATAGTGACATTCTGTCTCAGAAAGATAAAACAAGTGAACAACACAGCATCTTGTCTTTTTTTTTTTTTTTTTGAGACAGGGTCTCACTGTATAGTTCAGACTGCTCTGGAACTCACTGTGTAGCCCAGGCTGGTCTTGAACTTGCAGAGATCCTCCTGCCTCAGCCTCCTGAGTGCTGGGATTACAGGCGTGCGCCACCATGCCCAGCTTGATGCATATATGTTTATAATTGTTATTTCTTCCTGTTGACTTGTTCCTTTAACTACTGTGCAGTGATTGATCAGTTTTTGTTTGATACCCACTTTGTCTGAAATTAGGATAGCCACCCTTGCTTTTTTCTGGGTAACTGTTGAATGTTTCACATCCTTTGATTTTCCATCTTTGTATTTCTTTTTGAATTAAATGTGTTTTTTGATCTGTGTATCTGTGTTTTGATTGGGGAATTCAGATCATTCACATTGTTATTACTGAAAGGTATTGACTTACTCCTCTCACTGTATTGTTTTTCTTTTGCTGATCCTCACCCTCATCCCTGCCCCATTCGGCTAATTACTTATCTTTCTTGCTGTATCTGTTCTATTAGATGGGGGCGGGGGGGATATTGGCTTCATTGTCTCTTTTTTTGTTGTTTTCTGGTACCAGAGATTGAACTCAAGACCTTGCACTTGCCAAGCAGGTGTGGAGTTACTGAGCTACATCCCTTGGTGTTGGCTTTAGTTTTTAGCTTAGGGATATCCTTGAGAAATTTTTGCAGTGCTTGTTTGATGGTCATGAATTTTTTGAGGTGTTCTTTGTCATGGAAGTACCTTACTTCTCCATCTTTTTTTTTTTTTTTTTTTTTTTTAAACCAGGGTCTCATTATGTAGTTCAGGCTGGCCTTGTTCTCAGTGTGTAGCCCAGGCTGGTCTTCAACTCATGGCAATTCTCCTGCTTCAGCCTCCTGAGTGCTGAGATTATGTGTGTGTGAGAGGCTGGGATTATGTGTGTGTGCCATTCTGCCCACCCTTCTGTCAATTTTGAGAGAAAGTTTTGCGGGATATATGAATTTGTATTGCAAGTTATCATTCATTCATTCATTCATTCATTTATTTATTTATTGGTTTTTTTGAGACAAGGTCTCACTATGTAGTTGAAACTGATCTGGAAATCACCATGTAGCCCAGGCTGGTCTCAAACTCACAGTGATCCTCCTGCCTCAGCCACCCAAATGGTGGGATTATAGGCATGCACCGCCATGCCGGGCTGGAAGTAATCTTTTATGGATTGAAATAACTTCATTCTATGCTCTGCTGGCCTTTAAGATTTGTTTTTAGAAGTCTGCTGTAAGTATAATGGGATTGCTGGGTGTGGTGGCACACGACCGTAATCCCAGCACTGAGGCTGAGGCAGGTGAGGAGTATCACTGTGAGTTCAAGGCCAGCCTTGGCTACATAGTGAGTTAAGGGTCAGTTTGAACTACAAAGGGAGACCCTGCCTCAAGGAAACAAACAAACAAAAACATTTAATAATAATGGGATGGGTTGATTTTCTCTTAACAGTTTTTAAGATTCTATTCCTGTGTTGGAGTTCTGTTATTTTGACTATGATGTCATGTGGAGAGGTTCTGTTTTGATTGTGCATATATCATGGCTATTTGGGTTTTATATGCCTCATTTATCTATATGTTTAATTCTTTGCCAATATTTGGAAAGTTTTCTGCTGTTATTTCTTTAAACAGATTTTTATGCCCTTTGTGGTGTATTATAATTTTTTTCAAGTATTCCAGTTAAACTTAGTTTTCTTTGTGTCATCTAGCAGCTGTTGAATTCACTTTTCACGTTCTCTTGTTGTTTTAGGGTATCTCTCAATACAGTAATGCCTCAGTTCATGAATGCTTCTGTTTACAATCAAAAGCAGTTGGCAAAATTTTGCTTCTGTTTGCAAACTCTTGCAGGGGTGACAAACACATCCATAGCCATCTTCCCCACACAAACACAAATGTAGCCATCTTTCCGAAAATCATAGAACAAATTAAATTTATAAACCAAAGACCACTGTAATTGGTCTTTTTTTGTTTTGTTTTGTTTGTTTTTTTAAGACAGGGTCTCACTATGTAGTTGAGACTGACCTGGAACTCACTGTGTAACCCAGGCTGGTCTCGAACTCACAGGGATCTTCCTGCAGGCATGCACCACCACGCCCAATTTGTAATTGGTCTTTAAAAACATTCCTGTCTTCTAATTACAATGGTAACTTGTGCTATCCATACTTTCAGTATAATTTTTAATCTACTGAATTTCTGTTTCGAACCTTTTCATGAACTCTAGTTCTTTGCTAAACTAATGATTTACATTTTATACCTTGTTAGCTCAGGTTTATTAGTATCTTCTTTAAGCTCCCTGATTGTTTTGTTTATTATCTTCATTATCTGATATTATATTTTCTGTGAGCTCTCTGAGTATCTGATTAATCCATCTGTTTTTTAATCTGTGTTATCTTTTCAAATAATTCTGCAGTATAACCTTTGCTTTCTTCTCCCTCATTTGCCCCATAGATTGGCTTTGGGGTAGTTGGGAGTTCTGGGAGACATTTTGTTGCCTTGTCTTCTTATGTTTCTATTGTTTTGTTTTGTGCTTATGTATGTGGTTGCTTATAGTAGAAAGACTTTGGTGTTAGTTATGGTGATCTTGTAGTTTGCTTTTCAGTGATTCACTCAGGGCATGGCTAACTGTAGGCTTTTGCTTCTGTCTGAAGATTATCACTTCTCTTAATATGGGGGGAATGAAATGTAATTGACCTAGCATCCAGTTCTTTAGTAATGGACTGCAGTATTGTTAATGTCATAGAGGTAATTTGGGTATTGGCATGCAGAGAAAATCTGTTAATTGCAACAACTGTGTCACCCTGGCAATATCTAGTAAATCAGGAAGAGCAATATCATGTCGACATACCATAAGAATCAATAATGTATCACCTGTAACCTTAGGAAAAAAACTAAAATTATAGTATAAACACTAAGACCAAATATTGACATATCAAAAATACCTACTAAATTCAATAACTATACCTCCACCAATGATAGAAGAGAATTCAACAGTGACAATATAGAATTAACTAGTTATCTAGATAACCTTAATGGTTATACTGTTGCAGATGTGGGGTGAGGTGGGGTTCCACTGGGAGAATGCAAAAAGAAAAAATTTAGAATTAAGATGAGAGAGAAGTGAGCAAAGGCTCTTATGGAGTAAAAGTAATTTGCAGGGTTCGATAAAGGCAACATAAAAAACACAAATAGAAGATAAAAGGTAAAAATATATGGAGAATAAAAAATAGAAAAAAAAAAGCAAAAAGCACAGCAGAAGAAAGGAGGAGGAGAGGGAGGGTGAAGGGAGGAGAAAAATGAATCTTAAAAACAAAAACATTTTTTCCTCTGTACTTTTTTTTTTTTTGGTACTAGGGATCGAACTTGTGACCTTCCACTTGCAAGGCAGGCATGGTGCCACTGAGTTAAATCCCTAGCCCCTTCCTCTGTAATTTTGAATGAGTAGTTTCCTTCTAGGAGCCACAGTTTTGGAGTTCAGCAAGTGTTGATTTTTGTCCACCTAGCCTTATGACCTATGGGCTTGTGAGGTGCGCCCCTATATCAGAGGCCCCTCTTTTTGCCTCATCTGTAGCAGTGTCCATACCAAGATGTGGCCTTATTCATGTTGGTGGATAATGAAGGCAGTGAAACCTCAGATCTGTACTGGATGTTAAAAGCAGGGCGAGGGTTCAAGTAACTTAATAGTGGCAGGCACTTTCAGACCCTTCTGTTTCTGAGTACAACTCAAGCCAAGTCTAGCTTCTTACTGCAGGAGGTGGGGCCTGTGTCGCGTCCTTCCTGGCCTGACTTTAAACTTCATAGGGGATCTCTTTCTAGCCCACTCCCTGTCTGAAGCTGTCTCCCATGATTGTTTCTCACCCAGTCACTGTGGAAAGGTAACATTGGGAACCCTGAAGTGAAGTTTTTATTTAGTTATTCTGAATCCCAGATTTAAATAAGCACTGATCAAGCACTCTCTGGCTATATGGCAGGTGCTCCCAACTGAATTTCTCTCTGGCTGATGTCTGCCCTTTGGAAGGAGTCCTCAACACATTTAGAAAGAGTCCCTTCAGAGCAAAACTCTTCACTGTTTTGAAGTTCACAAGGAAAGTTGCCTCTGCTGCTGTTTGGATCTCCCAGCCCTAAGTGCTTACCATGCTTCTGGGGAGCTTAGTTTGCCTCCTCACTAGTGTAAGAGCCAGGAAGAGTCCATATTCTTTCCTTTTCTCCATGTTGTGAGCCATCTTTCAAACTTCTCTATACCTTCTAATTTTTTCTGTCAGTTTCTTCCTGATTCCTAATGATCTGTTTGTCTTTTTTCTCTTTGACAAGTTGTTATTTTCCAGGGTTTGAATTCCGGATCTTAGAGAAACTGTATTCTGCTACCAGTTGCCACTCTGCCATTTTCTTTCTCCCACTTTTCTTGTTTTCATAACAGTATTCCCTCCAGTGGCTTCTGTTTTTCTGAGTAGACATTCTGAGTCTGTGCTGTCCTGATTTTCTTAATTTTTCCAATGAGCTCTCTACTAATTGCCTTCTCATACTCTCATGTAAAGTGCTTCCTGGGCAGTCTCTTCTCTGTGTTCAGTGAGTTCCCCAGTTCATCACCTCTATGCTCAGTAAGCTCCCCAGTTCATCACCTCAATTTAAGTACTCTCTCCTGAACTCCCGATACGGACAACTGGGACCATTGTCAATATGTGCCATGGACATCTGCAGTTCATCAAGCCTGGTAGAAGAATCAGCATTGTTTCTCATATCAAACCTGTAATACTTTACCTTATCTGTAAATTTACCCCACTGTCTTTTTAGTTGCCTGTGCCATCCTAGTTCATTTGTCCTCTAGGAATTACTAAATCTTGTTGGTTCTGTCCTGAAATTGGAGTTAGTGAAATTGTTTAATTGCTTTACCACTAAGCTACATCCCCAGCCCTTTTTTATTTTTAGACAGTTTCACTGAATTGCTGAAGCTGGTCTCTTACTTTGTTGATCTTTCTGTCTCAATAGTTGATTACAGGCATAATCGTCTAGAGTAACTGAACCTTCAGGTATGCACCATTGTGCCTGGCTGGCCTGCTTATTAAAACAAAACAAAACAAAACCCCTCCCCTTCATTTCATCCTTATTGTTATGACTCTCATGCCTCTCTCTGTCTCTTTCTCTTTCACTGTCTGTCTCTGTCTCACCCTTCCTTTTCTCCTCCCTTTCTCTCCTTCTTTTTCACTCTCCCTCTTTCCACATAACATAGTGGTCTTAACTGCTTCCAGAATAATTTTCTCCTATAGTCAGTCCATAGCCTGAATAAATTGTCAGGTTTGTGTGAGAGCTTAAAAAGATAACTAAGATGACATGTTGATATACTGACCTCATTTATAATATGGAATCAACAACTATACAATTTGTTTACCATACAAATAGTATATATTTATATATATAACAATACGATATATGTATAAATAAATAATAGATCATTTGTTAAATTCCAAATCAGTTGCATAGATAATCCCCATAGTGATCTGGAGAAGAAACAGGTCATTAAGGGTAAGGACCTTAATGAATAGAAAGGAACAAAGGAAGTAAAAAGCATGCAAGGACTGTTTGGGAAAAAGGTGTGTTTGACTAAAAAATAAAATGTAAATTTAAGTAACAAAGGTAAATGAAATTGGAGTTGGTAAAAATTTAAAAAGACAAGCTTTCTGTGGATAGTCTTTTAATTTTACTTTATTTGTTGAATGAATTATGTTCCTAATCTCAGCTAGTCCTTTATTACAGTTTCTGCCCTGATGATCATATAGGTGATTGGGCAATAGATTGTGTCGGTCACCGGAACATACACATCCTTATACACATACACACACACACCCCTCACAGTTTAAAATACCTGCCCACTGAGTTCATGATGCATGCCTGAGGCTGAGGTGGGAGGGTCATGTGAGTTCTAAGAGTTTGAGACCAGCTAGAAAAAACACAGTGAGACCCTGTCTGATAAATAAATGAAAAAAATACGTGCTGTAATTATCTTTCATACATGTATTTGAGCAATGTGATCTTTTAATATGCTATAATTTTTAGATACCATATTATTTTAAAAATTTGTTATTTTGGTGACCTCTTTATAAATAGTTTGAGCTTTATTTTCAATCTTAGAATTCCAGAGGCATTAATATGTATAATTTGTAATGTGAGAGTTTTCCAAATATATGTGTATGGGTTTACTTTTTAGAATCCATTAAAGTGTTAAGCATATGGCTGTCTTTTTAGTTTTCAGAAATCACACTTTTTCTACATTACTATTTTAATTAATGCATTACTGTTTTAATTAAACATACTAAAAATTAACAAGCTCCAACCCCCTAGGGGGAGGGATTGAACCCTGGGCCTTTGCACTGAGTTGCATCCCCAACTTTATTTATTTTGAAACAGGGTCTCATTAAGTCAATGAGTTGCCCAGGCTGGAACCAAACTTGCATTCCTTCCTGAGCCTCCCAGAGTACTGGAATTACAGGCTTAAACTACCCCACTTGGCTTATAAAAACTACTTAACATAAAGTGATTCTTGGTTTTGAAATGTAAATTAAAATGTTGTAGAGATTTTTTTTTCTGATAGTCCTATTCAAAACACTATTAATATAATATCTTAGAGTTGATTTTTCAGACTGCCTTTTTTTTTCTTTTTTTTTTGTAGTGCTGGGTATAAAACCAAGGGACTTTACCTGCTAGGCAAGCTCTCTACCACTGAACCACATCCTCAACCTGATTTTCAAACTTTCAAAACTATTTAAGTCCATCTTTTCTTACTTTGGCTTTTTTTGCATGCTGAAAACCTATGATAAGCAATAGTATTTTTCAGTTCTAGTCCAGTGCATGTGATTTTCCTTGAGGGGAAAATGCTGGTTGCAGTTCATGTAAATTGATTTTATAATCCACTAATGGGTTAAAGACTGTAGTTTGGAAAAAAATGCATTAAAATGATTTTACAAAAATTTTGTTTCTGCTCTGGTCTGGTATGATCTGGTCTGGACCAGTTTGGTCTGTTCTGTACCCATTTGTACCAGTTTGTGCTGGTCCAGTCTGGTCTGGACTGGTTTGTACCAATCTGGTCCTGTCTGGTGTAATCCAGTCCAGTCCGGTCTGTACTGGTCTGGTCCAGTTTGGACCGGTGTGGTTGTATGTACAGTATGTTCATTATTTATTTTTCATCTGGGATACATCCATAGGACTGAATGCATTAGTTAATTCATTCATTCATTCATTTTGTTGTCCTTGTTGATACCAGGGTTCGAACTTGGGTTCTTGCACTTGCAAGGTAGGCAGTGGCACTACTGAGCTAAATCCCTGGCCCAATTCATTCATTTTTGTTCAGTGCTGGGATCTGAACTCAGGGCCTTTGCACTGAATTACTTTCTCAGTCCTTTTTTATTTTGAGACAAGGTCTGGCTAAGTCAGAAATTTACCTAGGCTGGGCCAAAATTTTCCATCATCCTGCCTTAGCCTCCCATAATATTGTGATTATAAGTGTGCATCACCACACCTGGCCAGCATTACCTTTTTTTTTTTTTTTTTTTTTGTACTGGGGATTGAACTCTGGTCCTTGTGCTTGTGAGGCAGGCAACAGAACCACTGAGCCAAATCCCCGGCTGGCAGTGCCTTTTTAATGTAAACCTGCTTTATAAGATTTTTTCAGAAATGGAAAAATGAGCGTCCTCTTTTCCATTTTTTGTCCTAGGACAGTTTTACAGTGAAGCTGCAGTGGGTGTACTTGGTAAATTCTTCAAGGAATAGATATTGCTCCCTAGTCTTCCTCCCTCCCTCCCTTCCTTTTCACTTCCCTTTTTTTTTTTTTTTTTTTTT
>NW_022900926.1:70797946-70830784 GCF_012274545.1 Fukomys damarensis
CTTCCTTTTTTTTTTTTTTTTTTTTTTTTTTAACAGGTCTTCCTGTGTAGTTCAGGCTGACCTTGAACTCACTATGTAGCCCAGACTGGCCTCAAGTTTGTGTTGATCCTCTTGCCTCAGTCTCCTGAGGGCTGGAATTTCAAGTGTACACCACCATGCCCATCTTTCCTTCCTTTCTTTTCAAACATCTACTAATAATGATAACTCTCAGAGAAGCATTTTTACAATATATTTTTATTTTGAGTCTTAAGCACCCCAAATTATTTGTAGAACAGTTACCTTTGAGGCAGATAGTTTTGAATATTCTATTTTGGGGTTTTAACTGAAACCATCTAATACTTTGGAGTTGGAGAGTTAACATTATGCAACTTTTAAAGAAAGATATTTTGACATAAATTCATAGGATTTATTAGAAGAGATAGATGGTGGATTATTATTCAGACATTTGTTAAATACCTATCGTGTATCTGGCTTATATGAAACAATGGAAATGTAGAGATAGAAGATAGTCCCTATATGCTAGGACTTTACAGTCTATTATTAAGAGGTAGATCATTATATTATATCATAGCTTTATTTAATTAGTGTATATTAAAAGGAAAACAGTATGAACAGAAACACAGAAGAGAGATACCTACCTGATACTAGGAATTTCAGGTAAGGCTTCTTAGAAGAAGTAATAAATAAGTCTTTTATAAAAACCTAGTAGGCATTAATCTGGCTAAGAGGATATGGAGAATCTTTCCAGACCTTATCAGGCAGAGGGAATAGCACATCTGTGAATAGGGTTCATTTAAATTTTCTAGATGAGAATTCATGTATAATATTTAAGAGGCAGAGATGTAGTACTTAGTGATTGAACACTGACTGACGATTGACTGTTTTTTGGGAAATACTGGTGTCATTGTAGGAAAATTGAAGACTAAAGAAATAGAGGTGGGTAAGAGATACTCAGTTTTGAATCTGTGGAGTTGAGGTACAGTGAAACTTATACGTGCACAGCTGGAAATATGTCATTTTCGGGATGTGGCTAGAGGTAGAGATCAAAATGTGGGACTCTCCATAAAGTTCAAGTATGTAAGAGGTCAGGAGAAGCTGGAGAACAGAAAAAGGAAAAGAGAACTAAGGACACAGTTTTGGAGATAACTTCTTTTCAAACTGAGATATAAATATGGAGTTTTAAGTTGGTTTTCCTCTCCACTCCCTCCTGATTCTACTATAAGGAAAGAGAAAGTTAAATAAGGAAATAATTGAAACCTCAAGGCACTATGATAATGCCCAGAGTCAAAGACAAATTTACTTTCATTTAATTGTGAAGGTAGGAGGTTTTTAGCAAGGAGGATTGCAAGAAAAGTTTTTCAATTACCTCTCAGTGATTCAGAAAACAAGTTAGAATGCCTCTGAGAATTCTAATCCATTTACTTTGTAAACTCTTTGTTTTGGTTTGTATCTGTTTTGTTTTTCATAAACTTTGTATACTCAGAGTACCCTTTATTTATAAGAAGCATTTCCAACTACTGTACATCATATAGAATGTGTAACATAAAAGATCAATTTTTACATTTTCAGAAGAATGTATATGCTATTATAGTAAAGAGGATGTGAACTTATCATAGGCCCCACTTGATTTCATATATCTCTGTTAGACCAGTTACACTCAAAAGTTGAAGTCAGGAAGAAGAAGAATCCAAACTGATTGTTAGACAACAGAAAGTAGCTTTCATAGAGCTCTAATATTATAGACTCTGCTTGAACAGTGCTTCATGTACTTTGTGAGGAAATGCCATATCATTTTCATCACAGCCTTTTTCTCCCTAATGAATATCTTTGACTACCTTGGATGGTTAACTTTTTTCAACTTAAACAACAGTAGCAGCTACTATTTTAAAGAATTTGTTATATACCAGGTATTCTACATAGATTGTCTCATTTTAGTCCTAACGTTCTTGCAACTAGTGGTGGTGATTATAAGAGTAAAAGCTATAATATTTCTAGGGTTTAATCTGTTCCAGGCATTGTGTTATGTACTTAATCTCTTTTATTTATTATTCCTTATAGAAACTGTATGTTTTCAAGTAGGTATCTTTATTTTTCCATAAGACTAGAAGGGTTAAATAACTTGCTTTGTGTTATACTGCTAGTTAAAGCAGGACTCAAACTCATCTCTGCATTCTCAAACTTGTTTCTGTGTTATACATGCTGCCATGTTTTTACTTCTACTGGATAGCAGTAGGGAACGCTCACTCCCTGGAGCTTATGACTGGTACCTAAGGGATGTCACTAAAGTAAAGTAAAACAAAAGTAAAACAAAAATTAAAGTCACCTTGAGGCAGGCCTGGGTTATGTTTATTGACCCCTTTTCGGAGTATGAGCGCCACCTGCTGGAAGGTTACAATGCATCTAATATGCTTTGGGTGTGAAAGTGTAGTTTCAAAACTTTAATTTTTAAATTACGGTTTAGGAATCCCAGACATTTTAGTATTAGTAGATGTCCTGATTCACCATAAAGCACATTACTTCATTTATCTTCACTTCAGTGGTAGGGGCATCCTACATTAAAAAAATGTAGTGAACTTTCTAAAATAAACTCATTGGCACAATGGGAAACTCACAATGGGAAAGACTGTTGGTCACTTGAATCATCTGTAATCTCAGCTCCTTGAGAGGTCGAGGCAAGAGAAGCACAAGTTTGAGAGCAGCTGGGCAGCTTTGGGACACCCTGCCTCAAAAGAAAATAAACAGAAGGGCTAGTGATGAGTGCCCTTGGGTTCAGTTTCAGTAATGAAAAAGAAATCCCATATTTCATGCTAACAATTACTATTAATGTCTTGGTGTGTTTATTTTGTAAACATCATTTAATGTTTTGTAGCTTTTTATATTAACATTATAACATGCCTTTTTCTTGTAATGAAAAACTTTTAGTGTATATATTTGAGACTACAGTATGCAGATATGCCATAATTATTAATTTTCTTATTGAATGTTCAGGTTGTTTATTGTTATTCACTTATTTCATTAAGTAGTGGCAGAAAGGTATTTTATCCACTGATTTGGTTAATTTTTGCTTTTATTTAATTTATTTTTATTTTTTTGCAGTACTAGAGATTGAACCTAGGATCTTCCCACTGAGCTATATCCCCAGCCCTTTAAAAAGTGTTTTATGTAGAGAGAGAATCTAGGTTGGTCACTAAGTTGCCCAAGCTGGCCTCAAACTTGTGATCCTTCTGCATCAGCCTCCCAGAATTGTGGGATTACAAGCGTATGTTGGTCATCAGGCCAGGCTAATTTCTGCTTTAGTTTGTCAAGTGTGCTTCCCTTTGCCCCTTGTTCTTATGTATCATTTTGTTTAGTATTTTTTTAGCATTAATTGGATTACAGTCTTTTAAGGAAACACTCTCATAACATTCCTTTACTTTTTAATGCACCAGGTTTAATGTTTTACCCCAGAAAATTCAGAGCTATGTCTCTGTTTATTATGTTAGAGCAGCACTCTCACATTTCTAGTAGAGTGGATGTTAATTTAAAAAAAAAAATCATTCAAAACACTTGAAAAGGGGCCAGGGATTTAGCTCAGTGGTGTTTCATTCTGCTTCACAAGCACAAGGTCCTGAGAATTTAATCCCCAGAACCATAAAACAATCAAAATGCTTGAAAAGGGGTTACTTTATGAAAAGGCACAAAATTTATGTTATAATCCAACTACTGGTTTATATTTTTAAGAACCAAATAAATAAGTACGGTAATTCATTTGACAGGCAAGGTGTGGTGGCCCATGCCTGTAATCCCAGCATTTGGGGGGCTGAGGCAGAAGGATTGCTGCAGGTTCAAAGCCAGCCTGGGCTACATGGTGATTTTTAGGCCAGCCAGGACTACATAATGAAACACTGTCTCAAAAAACAAGCAAGTAAACTAATTTCATTGGACAAATATTTATTGATTGTTTATTATGTGCTAGGAGCCATTTTAAGTACTGGGGATATAAAACCAACAACAATCTTTGCCTGTATAAAGCTTATATGTTAATGGAGACTGACGATAAACAACAATAAATAACATAAACATGTTCATGTCTGTTCAAGTGAGATGCCTCTGTACAATGAGTATTAACAATTTTCTATAAAAGTAAAAAAAGAAAAGCTGATGTTATAAGCAATTCCAAGTAGAATCTTTAGAGTAGAGATCCTTATAGGTTAGGAATATTGGAATGAATGTCCAAATTGAGGCCAAATTAGCTTCCTCCATGATGGGAGGAGGAAGTCAGTGAACCTCTACTCCATAGCACAGAATTTATATGTAATCAAGAATTATTCTGCCCTTTCACATCTCCATAACATAGAGTTACGACAGCTTCTGTGGCATCTGAATTAGGGAACTAAATTGACATGTGCTTAACCATCCATTTTATTCTATTGAAGTAGAAAGCTTTCCATTACATGAGTTAGTAGAAAGCTTTGGTTTTGTGAGCTCTTTAGAATTTTAGATAAGGAGGGCCGGGGATTTAGCTTAGTGGTTCTGCCGCCTGCCTTGCAAACGCAAGGACCTGAATTCAACCCCGGTACCAAAAAAAGAAAAGAACACCTAGAATTTCAAATAAGGGATACAAAGCTATAGCAAGGCCAAGGAAGGCTCACTGAGGTGCTGATTATTTGAGAATAGAATTAAAGTAGTGAAGTGTTTTTTTGTTCTTGTTTTTTGCTTGAGTAACTGGAATGATGGGCTTGTTATCAACTGTGAAGAGGAGATAAAGAGGAGGGCAGGAGAGGAGAGTCCTCAATCTCTGCTTTGACCTTCAGTCATTGAAGTAGAGATGTGAGGCAACTGGATACATATAACTGGAGTTCGGGAATATGAGTGGCCTAGAAGTAAGCATCTGAGAGTTCATGTGCACAGCTGATACTCCAGAGCCCCTAGATCTAGATGACTGAAAAAGCTTCTTCAGTGTTTCAGGCATCACGCTATCTCAGAATTCAAATATTCTTCCTTCATGTATGTCATAGTAAAAGATGACCTAAATGGCATTTCCTCAAAACCTATAGCAGTTTCTCTTCTGGGCATATATTCAGCATAACTGAAGTGAGGGTTCAAACACACATTTGTACATCAATGTACAAGGCAGTACTAGTTGCAATAATTAAAAGTGGAAACAACCAAAATGTTCCCTGGGGCACAGGTGAATAAAATATGGTATATACATACAATGGAATATTACTCAGCCTTACCACGAAGTGAAATTCTGATACACGCTACAGCACAGACGAACCTTGACAGATGTGTTTAAGGAAGGAAGCTAGGTACGAACTCTGTGGATATAGCTGTGAATCTCTTCACAGTGCAGCTTTCTCTGACTCCATCATTGCTTTGGAACTTAGGTCTAACACACACATGTGAAGAAAGGGGCTGCTTAACAGGTCTTAGCAGTAGCAAGAGATAGCAGCTTATCGTTGAGCACTTGCTTTCCCCACCTCCCTACCCCAGGGTACAGGACTATTGTGTCTTCCCCTGGTCATTTCTTTTCCATCTTTTCCTTTCCCACCTAGACCAGAAAAAAGAATCCTGAGGTTCACTGTGGAAGTACAATAGAAGGTGAGCTGGGAGCAGCCCAGCCCATCTAAGCTTTTATCTTTTAGCTGTGTTCCAGGACGTAGGGGTTGGAGGCAAAACTTGGGGAGTTATATCCTAGATTCATATCTAATTTTTTAGCTGGTAGAGCACTTTCAGCAAAATTGTTGAGATGTAAATTGAACAGAAAGAACTGAGGAAGAACAGTACTAAAATGAAAGAATTATGGAAATCTGTGATTGCAAATAGTAAAGAAATAGACAACTGAGAAGTAGTATGTATATATAAATTTCAGAGGTGGCGTTCAGGTGATTTTTGCACGATTTGCAGTATAGGCACTCAAAGTATACTTCATTCAAATTATTAGAATGGGTAAGCAATTTATTTTTATTTGCCTCATTGATCTATTTATACGTATTCTTTTCTACCACATTGTGGGAATCGAAGACAAGGACTTTAGCTGTAGTGGAAAATACATGGACTTTGGAGTCAGGCAAGCCTGTTTAAGTCCAGTCCCTTCTTCTCTCTAACTTTCTTGATGGTCAAGTTAGTCTTACCACACTGAACCTTAGGTTCTTTGTGCAATATAGAGCTTTTGTTAGGATTGAGAAGTTGCACACAATACTTTTGCATAGTAAAAGTATTTAATAAAGAAAGTACTCAGTAAATGTTTTCTTCCTTTTGTTTTTCAAGTGCTTTGGATCAGACGCCTTTTTCTCTTTTGTATCTTTCACAGAGCTGCTGCTTCTTTCTCCTTCTCCTTCTCCTCCTCCTCCTCCTTCTTCTTCTTCCTCCTTCCTCCTCCCTCCTCCTTCCTCCTTCCTTCTTTCTTCCTTCTTTCTTCTGACAGGCTCTGGCTATGTAGCATAGGATGGACTCAAACTTGTGATCCTTCTGTCTGCCTCAGCCTCTCAAGTGCTGGAATTGCAGGCATGTGCCACCATGCTTGAAAAGCTTTACTTTTGAGGCAGGTGGCAGCACCACTGAGCTAAATCCCCTGAAAAGCTTTACTTTTAAAAGGTGTTAAAATATTTATCAAACTGAGTATGTTTCTTCCTGACTATTAAGTCTGAATCCTGGATAAGGACAGCCTGAGGCAAGAATATTTATAAGGCTTTTTACCTTAGTGGTTAATGTCAGTGTTACTAAATATTTTATCAAGCAGTTTTCTGTTATGTGCCAAATACTGAGGTTTCTCTTGCTAATCTGGTCTGTCTTTCCTCTTTATTGTTGGAGGGTAGCTCAAAGATTTTTAAAGACCTATTTCTTTTTCTTTTTTTTCCTATTTCCAGGATCACCTTTGTGTTAGTCAGTTGACTGATTATCTCAGTCTAATATAAGGGACAGGGTTTATTTTGGCCTATAGTTTCAGAGGTTTCAGCCCATGCTTGCTTGGTCTTGTTGCTTTGGGCCTGTGACAGCATAGTGCATAATGACAGTAGCACATGGCAGAGGGGCTCTGTCACCCCATGACTGCTGGGAAGCAAAGAAAGGAAGGAGGAGAGAGGAGAGACCAGGGTCCCAGTATCCCCTTCAAAGGCACTTAACTCTACAGCCTAACTTCTTTCATGAGGCCCAACCTCCAGGTTCCACCACCACCCAATAGCTACATAGGTTGGGCACCAGTCTTTCAACACATGCAACTTTGGGGAGACATTCAGGATCTAAACCATAGTAACTTATATAACTCCAGTTTTGATCAGTAAGCATATTATATATCATTTTCAGTCCTTATATTCACTACTCTCTTTTCTTAGCTACTACTCTAGGTATGAATAAATATAGGAATTGTTAAATCTTCTTATATTGCACCAGTACTGTGCTAGGGTGGATATAAACAGCATAAATACATGATTTCTGCCTCTCAAGAAGCTATTCCTCATAGTTATTTAACACGGGAAATACTGTAATCAAGAAAGTGGTTATCATGAAGGCTTATCCATTACACTCCAGATGTGCTGAACCCTGAGATTTCCCCAAATGTAGGAAACTTGACTGCCTAATTTGTGGTAGCAGGGGGACTGCATTTGTACTTTCCCCAGGATTGGAGGAAGCAGCTATTTTTTTTTTTTTAGTAAAAAAGGTATACATGTACCCAAATTTAATTAATACTTTAGTGATGCAATATTACTTTTGTATAGTACTTCTTTATGCTTCACCATTTAAAATTGTAAAAGCACACATATACACGCAAACAGGATCAAAAGACATGTAGCAGGGTCTTAACAGAACTTATTTCTGAGTAATGGTAATTTGGACACTATTTTTTTTTATCTTGCTTGTGTTTTCTAAATTTTTGAAAAATAGTTTTTTTGAAATTATAAGAAATTGGTCATTCCTCTTTTCTCACTAACAGAACAGTGATCTGGTGGTCTGTCTTTTTCTTGCATTCAGCTTTTGCGAGAATTGAAGCATCCTAATGTGATCGCATTGCAGAAGGTGTTCCTTTCTCACAGTGACAGAAAAGTGTGGCTACTGTTTGATTATGCAGAGCATGACTTATGGGTAAGTCTAAACTCACTGTGTAGGTCGGATGGTTTTGCATGACATGGAGCATATATGTGATACGTACTGCTGTTGCACAGAAAGGAAAGCTTGCAGTTAACCACAGTTTAAAATAAACTTTAAACCAATGTTGATTTTAAAGAAGCTAAACTTCGGGGAGGGGAGGAGAGTGTGAAGGGAGGGCAGAGACAAGGGGCAAAAACGAGAACCAAGATCTGTTATGTAAAGGTAAAAGATCTCAATAATGAATGTAACTGTACTGTATACCTAAAATGTACCAATAAATAATTTTTAAAAAGAAGCTAAGCAGTAAACTAACATTTATTAAGAAGATAGTATTTCTAATATTCAGAAATTTTACTTCAGAAAATTTTAGTAAGAATTTGTAATTTTATGTAAGTAATGAATGTCAGTTTACTAATATGCATAGTGAAAATTTCTTTTGTGATACAACAGTTCACATTTAACCAGGTGTGGACTTGAGAATAATTTCTGAGTTAAGATCAACTTCTTGTGGTATTTTGGCATTTAAACTGAGCCTACCAAGTAGAAGAATAATGTATAGTTTTATAGACTTCTAGGTTGTTTTATGAATATATGAAGAAATAAGAAAAATTCTGATCTGTAACTTTTTCAATTAGGAACTAAGGCATTTAAATACTGTATCTCACTATTGAAAGTACAAAACAATTCAGATTTAGCAGTAAGTTCAAATTATGGATAATTAAATTTTAATTCAATGTGGTATGATTTGTCATGTATAAAAATTATAGCTATTTAGGTATAACTTTCACAAACTCATAGGTCTTGAAGGAACTTTCAGAGTACATGCCCTTAACCAACTATTGACTAGAACCTCCAGTGTTTTTTTTTCTCAGCTCTCTTCATAGATGCCGATAAAATTTTATTTTCCCTCATTTTTCTATATTCTCACATTTCTACCAAGGTTTACTTGATGATATATGTACTTCACTTTGAACATTGATGATGTGATGATATATGATATGATATGATATGATATGATGATATGATATGATATGATATGATATGATATGATACTTTGGGCTAATCAGATCCTGTAGGAGTGTCCTATCCAGCATGGTGCATAAACTAGTTTTACCTATTTCTTTTCCTTTATATAAAAATGTGTTTTTTTTAAAAGGTATGTATGTGCCTCCTATTATGTTTCTGTTGGAAAAACTACTTTTGTATAAACTCATATTTTTGAATGTTTCTTAAAATCAAATGAATGTTTCAGAACAGTTTATAGAAGTAAGAAAGCTGTATAAATAACATAACTGTATGTTTAAGCTTGGTAACTGACTGTTGACAGCTTTACTAGTGTTGTTTGAATAGAATTTTAAGTGGTCCTTAGTATCCATTTTGGCATATTTTAGATAGAAGGTGGAGTTGAGTTGGGGTGGAAGTGGGAGGTAGAGAGCTAGGGATGGCAAGTACCATTTCTTTCCTATTATTGCAGTGTTTTTACAACCAGCAGTATAATGTAGATATATAAATATTTCAGTATGAGTTTGGCAGAGGTAATATATTCCTGTAATTCCAACACTCAGGGAGGTTGAGGCAGGAGAATTAAAAGTTCAAGCCCAGTCTGAATGACTCAGTGAGGCCCTTTCTCAAAGTAAAAAATGAATAAAGGGCTGGGGTTGTAGAGAAGGTCATGGGTTCAATCCCTAGTACAGCCCCCCCCAAACAAAAACAAAATCCAAATTGAATATGAGGATCCAGTTGTATTTATTACAAGGGGATTAAATTCTTCATTTTTCTCTTTCTTTTTCCTCTTTCCAGTTATTTCCTATTTAATATTTACTCCTATAAATATGTCTTAATTCAGTCTGTACAAAGCAAGATGGAACTTTTTCAATAGTTTCCTTATTAATAGTGATATCACCCAAATGCACTTAGTGTTAACTTTTTATAGAAGAGTAAAGATTTAAATTTTTTCTTGTTTTTTTTTTTGATCTGTTTTGTAGGTAGAGGACTAAACTTCATTAGATAGGTGCTTCAATATGTAACAACTTTTTGTACCTTTGATTCTATTTAATGAAAATCATAACAGTTTCAGTAAATCTCATATTAGAGCCCCACATTAGATTAGTGTGATTACATTCACCCCCACAAATAAATTCAATCTTGGTTGCCTTTGTTATTAAAATTATTTTTATGTCATTATTGGTTTCTACAAAGTAATTTTGAATATAGAGCATTTATTGTAGCCTTGACTGAGTTTTACTGACAAAGATGTTAGCAAAGACTATATATTATTATAGTATATTTTATTTTTACAATTTTTAGCATATAATCAAGTTTCATCGCGCATCAAAAGCAAATAAAAAGCCCATGCAGTTGCCAAGATCTATGGTCAAGTCATTACTTTACCAGATTCTTGATGGTATCCATTATCTCCATGCAAACTGGGTGCTTCACAGAGACCTGGTAAGTATATGTGTTTAAAATTTATCAATATATCTTTTCTTCCTCTTTAAACAGATTATTTTTTTCTTGGTACAATTACAATGAAGCATTAGTTATAAAAATTTTTGAAAATACACCTAAATGAAAAGGAACAAAAATCACCCATAACTTAGAATCAAAAGATTACCTTTGACATTTGGTGTATATTACTCCATTATTTTTAATGCGTAACTACAATGTCTGCTTGATCTTTAACCAATGATTAGTGTGTAATTTTAGTGGAGTAGTTATATGTGAAACAAGTACATTTCTGGTCAGTTTGTTATTTATATTACTGCTGCTCATCAGTAAAAACATTAATAAAGACTTAATTCTCATTTTTGCCCATAAGACCTAAACTAAAATAATGACATATATCTGATCTGGTTGAAATAATGTGTTATCAGCATTGATAATAAATGAATGAATATATTGAATAGGGGGAATAAACATATTGGACAACTTAGCCACAATTCATATATTTGATTTTCCTTGTTACTTATTCAGTATACATGTAACATTTATTAATATCAAATTACATGCTATGTGTTCATTTTCACAGTGTTATTATTTTAGTTTATATTGGTGAGATGTTTTTGGGGGGGTTGTTTTCTTAGGAAGACATGGGTACTGAGTTGCTGCATTTCTTGAGAATTTTTCGGTCTGGGGATTTAACTCAGTGGTTCTGCCATCTGCTTTGCAAGCACAGGTCCTGAATTCAGTCCTTGGCACCAAAAAAATAAATTAATAAAATAAAATTAAAAAAGAATTTCTCATTGGAGATTTTCTTTGTCTTCCTTAAAGTGATTTTATTTATTTTTTAGGCTTTTAAGAATTTTAGGGATATGGCAGGGATAAGTCTAGGTAGATTCCAGTTTTACTAACTGAGGAGAAGTATTTATTACAGAAAATAATGAACACATAAAGAGATCAAGTTAGTATCCTTTGTACCTTGTCATCTAGGCCTAGATATCCAACTTGACATCCTCTTGTTAGGGCATTGTAGTTTATTTGGAGCCAATGGTAGTGACCATAAAAGGTGCATTTATCATTTTAACAGAAGCATTGCACATACCTTTATTTATTTTTTTATTTTTGTACCTGGGATCAAACTTGGGACCTTGTGCTTGCAAGGCAGGCAGTGGAACCACTGAGCTAAATCCCCAGCCTGCACATACCATTTTTAACTGTAAGGTTCTTCAAGACTTCCAACTGTCTACTATTAACTATGAATTGTCTTTATTTTATTTTATTTTATTTTTTTCTTCTTAGTACTGGGAATTGAATGAATCATCCATGTTTTAAAATGGTCCTTAGGTATATAAAGTTGTTCTAGATCAGTCAGTCTCATAGATGACATTTAGATTTTAATTTGCTCTATTCTTAATGTAGCCAGTGTGCATTATATTTTCAAGGTTATGATCATGTTTGAATAATTAATCCAAATCTTATATTGAAGATTAATTTGAGTACTTCTCTCTTGGTTCACAAAGTTGTATATTTTGTCCTAGAACAGTTTAACACATTTTATTTATGATATTGTTGCATAAATGTCCATTGAAAAAAGTATGACCATAGCTCAGTTTTCTTCCATTCAAGCTTCGTGTTACTTCAGTGTCCTATCTTTTGGCAGTGGCACTGCTCTCTTCCTAGCCTAGTAATATCTTTTACCTCGTTGCAGATCCTTCTTTGTACTCCATGTCAGTGTCATCACTAAAATATCTCTTCCATTTTTGTATTTTCATGTTCAGTGCTTCCTTCCTACTTTAGGCCCTTACTTCTTCTTTCTTGTATTATAGTAGTTACCCTCTTGTTTTCTTTTCATCCACCCCTTTCCTCTTTTTTCTATCCACTTTAGACTTATGAGCTATTTACTCAGCTTCTGCTCAACAGCTTTTTTGTTTGTTTGTTTTTGAGATAGGGTCTTACTATGTATTTGAGACTGACCTGGTACTCACTATGTAGCCCAGGCTGGTCTCGAACTCACAGTGATCCTCCTGCTTCATCTTCCTGAGTGCTAGGATTACAGGCGTGTGCCACCACGCCTGGCTCAACAACTTTGAAATACTTTTTTTATAGATAGGTGAAAGCTATAGTTTTTTATTTTGCTTTCGGGGTCTTAGCATTTTTAACTCCAAATGCCTTTAAAATTTTTCTCTCTCCCTGTTATTTTTCCACATATGTTGTACTTTTGAAGTATTGATTGTTCTTTGTATCCTTCTGAAGTTTACTACTTTGATGGGTTTTATTTCCTCTGCCTTAAAACTCTGCCTCTCTCTCTCTACATATTCAAATACAACCTGTTTTTCAGGACTCAACACAAACGTTAAAATTTGCCTTGTACCCATCTCTTCTTAGGAATAATACCTTTTTGTTACTGGTTCCTTTTATATTTATTTTCCTATAAACATTTATCCATTAGTATTATAATTTATGTATATATCTTAGATCATCCCCTAGAGGGCATAGTATGTGTTTGATCTTTTTGGGGGCACCACTGTCCCACATGCAGTACAAGTTGAGGAAAATCAGTGAATGAATATCAGCGAGAACATTGATTATTGCAGCATTTTTTGGATTGAATATTTGAACACAGTGTCCACAATGAACATTTTTATTATTTTCTCATGTGTGTAAAATAGAAATAAGGACAATACAAATAAGACATTCTCAGAGTCCTTCTCAAGGCAGTAGTCCAAGAGAAGAAATTGCATTGTGAGAGATAGGTAAGAGAGAATGTGACTTGTGACTATAGACAAAGAGGTTCTACGTGGGGGGATAGGAGAAAGCTTCACTAGCAGGTGACATTTGAGTTGGCCTTTGAAGGATGAGTAGAATTTAAAGATTTAGGAGATGAAGGAAATCTAAGAGAATGTTGAATGTAAAAAATCTGAGGGCAAAAGCACTTGGATTGTCTCAAAATGAGAATGTAGTTTTGACTGGCTCCAGTATGGATAACTGGGAAGTCTAGAGAGTTTTGACGGATATTTGGTTAACTTTCCTATTGCTGGAATAAAGATCGGACTTCCATAACTTAAAGGAGGAGAGGTTTATTTCAGCTCACAGTTTCAGAGGTTTCAGTCTGTGCTGTGTTAGCTCCAAGTTCGAAACATGATGGTGGAAGTACATGGTGGAGAGCTGCTTAACTTGTGGCATCTGGGAAGTAGGGAGCAGGGGAAGAGCCCATAGAAAGGTCAGGGGCCAGATAGAGTCCCCAGGGTCACACTTCCACGACCAGCCAGACACCCAGAAGTGTGCCTTCCTTGTTGAGATGTCTCTGGAGGCAGTCAAAATTAACCATCACAGGGTATCTCTTTAAGGGGACTAAAAGTTCGTGAAGAACAGACGGATTCCACCTCCTCCATAGAAGCCACCATTGATGTTTATTCCCTCGGCCATAGCGTGAACATAATGTTGAATGTGTTTTGAAGGTGATTCTGACCTAGTGTGGTGCTTGTTTGTATTTTACCCACTTACTACTAAATGCTTCTGCTCCTCAGGTAACTCTAGTAAGATTTGAAGCATTAAACCATCTGGTCTGTGACGCCTCCCCAATTCTTTTCACTGATCAGGAATCCCAGTAACTGGATTACATTGTCATGGTTTTTCTAAAGTATTTATTGTGATTGATTTCTTATCTGGAATATTTTAGTTGTATAATTTGAATCCTAGAACTTAATTCAGAAGTAGAGAATTTAATTAAATAAAGTTACCAAAAAGATTACTTATAGTGAGGAACTACTTTAAAAGGAAGGGAGAGAGCTAGTGTATTCATGTTGGCTGAGAAATAGTAAAGGAGAGTCATAAGTCCATAAATATTTGCAACTTATAAACACTAAGGGAGAAAAGATGTATTTTAATTTTACAGCAGGATATAGCTAAGAGTAAGAAGATGAAGTATAGGATGACTCATTTTTATGGGATTACTGTTCTGGTATATTGGAGGAATGCCAAGGTAGAGTTTGTCTCTCTCAAAATTATGACCTTCTTGAGAGTAAGGTTCATATCTCACTAATTTTTGTAGTCCTCATGTTGGCATATTGTTTATACTCATTAGTTACTCCAGTGGAATTTTAGCAAAATCATCTGGACATTTCACATTATTCTTTAGCAAACAGAAAAATGTTGGCTATCGCTTCTCGGCCTTTTGGCTAACATCGAGTGAAAAATGCTGGCTAAACAATAGTATTATTAAGTAGATTTATGGTTTTTTAGTTTCACACTATTGCTACTGAATCAGTGGCATAAACTGAACTACCAGTTAAGGTAGATTTTTCACTGTCATGTCCCAGAACCTACCATAGCACAATAAACACTAGATATTTTTTGGTACCGGGGATCGAACTCTGGTCCTTGCACTTGCAAGGCAGGTGGCGGAACCACTGAGCTAAATTCCCAGCCCTACACTAGGTTTTTATTGAATGAAGAATTTGGACAAATACTCATGGCCCCAGTGTCATTCAAAAAATTTTTTTTTATGGATGTCTTAATTTATTTGTTTGTTTGTTTATTGAGACAGGGTCTCACTACGTAGTTGAGACTGACCTGGAACTCACTATGTAGCCCAGGCTGGTCTTGAACTCACGGGGATCCTCCTGCCTCAGCCTCCAGAGTGCTGGGATTACAGGTGTGCACCACCACACTTGGCTTGGATGTCTTATTTTAAAATTCTAACTTGGAGTTTGAATAATAATTGTTTTTCAAGTTACTGTGTGAATTTGGAGACTTTTGAAGTCTATAGGCACAATTAACTTGTGGTCAGCAAGCAAGGTATGCAGCAATTTTACAAGATCCAGCTGAGAGAAAATTAATTTTGTACCCAGGAATCTTTTGGATTTTATTACGAATTAGCATATAGATATTTTTAGATTGTCAAAAAGTCAATCTCTATTACAGAAACATATTTATTCATTAAAGGTTGGCTAGGGATGTAGCTCAGTGGTTCCGCCGCCTGCCTTGCAAGCACAAGAGCCTGAGTTCAATCCCCGGTACCAAAAAAAAAAAAAAAGAGGCTTTGGGTTATTCAGTAAAGGTCCACTAGAATAATAGCAATAAATTTGCCAGTATTTTGGGTCAGATATGATTTCAGTTGATTAAAGAATATGAGCAAGCCAGGTGTGGTGGCGCACACTTTTAATCCCAGAATTTGGGAGGCTGAGGCAGGAGGATTGCTGCAAGTTTGAGGCCAGCCTGGCTTACATAGGTTAAGACAATCATAACCTACTTAGTAAGACTCCCTTGCAATAAGCAATACAAAAAAAAAAAAAATAAAAAAAAAAAAAAAAAAAAAAAGAAAGAAAGAAAGAAAGAAAATGAAGCAGTCATGGTGTGGTGATGGATACCTGTAGCCCTAACACTGGAAATCTGAGACAGGAGGATCCCACGTTTGAGCCCAGTCGGAGCAACTTAGTGACTTAGTGAGACCCTGTCTCCCATCCCAAACAATCCTGGTGATGTAGTTCACTGCATATGCCCTAGGTTAAATCCCCAGAACCACCAAAAGGGGGGAAAAACCACAGAAATACGCAGTAGATGTTATAGCTACAGAGAAGATATATTATATGACTCTGGTTACTTACTAGACTGACATGAACTGCAGAGTTTTTTTCACTTAAGGTAACAATTCATTCAGTGAGTATACATACTGAATTTTCAGCAGCATTCTTAGTTCTTTGTTACTTTCTGGCTACGTACATTTTAAGACTTAGTTACCTGTTGCTGTGAACAAATTAACCCAAAATTTAGTGGCTTAAGATAACATTTACTATCTTGGATTTTGTGGCTCAAATCTAGGTATGGCTTCTTTGAGTCGTGTTACAGAGTCTCTTTAAAGGTTCTGCCACTTTCAAGGATGGCCTGGGAAGAATCCCTTTCCTTACTCACTCACTGGGACATTGGCAGGGTTCATTTTTTTATGAGCTGTTGGGTGGTGCTCTGTCTTGGCTCCTTGTCTCAAGAGTTCTCCAGAGAACATCTCACAGTATAACAGTTCACTTCAGCAGGGTGATGAAGAAAGAGGGGTAGGAGAGATTGTGTGCATTAATGAGATGGAACAAAACGAAACAAAAAATGAGATGGAAGACCGTGTTCTGCAACCTGAATGTGGAAATGACATCCCTTACATTTGCTATATTCTGTTCTTTTGAAGCAAGTCACTAGATACGAGTCCATAGTTCAGAAGAGGAATTGACACAATAGTGAGTGTAGCCGGGGATTTACTCAGCCTGCCTCACAAGCTCAAGTCCTGAGTTCAGTCCCCAGTAACCCCCCACCAAATAAAAGTGTATAAGGAGGTGGAGAGCTTAGAATCCTATCTCAGACTGCCTGTCACAGAGACAGTGAGGCTGTTCAGTGACATTTGGGTCCTATTACTGTCTGCTTTTATTTAGTAGAAAGACAATAAAGAAAATGCAGGTCATAAATAGTTTTTCCTTGTATAACAGTTGCAGGGATGATAGGTTGGGGGCCTTCTGCGTCTAAAGAGCTACAAATATATTGTTTACCAGTTATGTCTTCCCTTTTAGAAACATATCCCAGTGATTCATTTCCAGAATTCAGTATATATTCTTTAATTTCCCCTTCTCACCTCTCCCTTTCTCTTTTCTCCCTGCTGTGGAACCACATTCTGCTTAAATTCAGAAGATTTGTTTAATTGAGACCCAGGATTTATCATTTTGAACATACTTAGAAATTTCCATCTCCGTTATACAGTCTGAGGTTTATGCTCATCACTAGTATTAGTCCTTTCACTGTGGAAAGCAGAGAAGAGGTGCAAACAATAACGGCAAAACATTGTTTTTTCAAGTTGATAATTTTGCTGAGCTCGGACAGCTAGCTGATAAACAGCGAAAGGACATCAGGCAGAAATATGAAATATTATAGTCCTTTAGCTAAGAAGAGAATTTAAAGACATCATTACATAAAAGTCCAATATGTGAAAGTCAGAGATGACCCTTTACTTTCACCCAGCAAGGGGAAAAATGTTGTACTGTGAATCTTTGAAAGTTTGATTAAAATAATTGCTCAGTTGTCATAGAATCATCTAGAAATTTATGTGCAGATTCTTTTCATACTTTGTCTGACAAGGAAATATCTCAAGTCTTTAATTTTTGTTTCTGCTAAACAGGGCCTGATAAGCCAGGTATGTTTAACCCCAAAGAATCTCTCATAATCTTACTATAACCATTATGCCAGCACTTGAAAACCTATACTTTTCTGTGTGGGTGTGTGTGTGTGTGTGTGTGTGTGTATTATTGGGGATTGAACTCAGGACTTTGCATTGCATTAAACTCCCCCTTTCCTTTTTTGTTTTTTTTGAGACAGGATCTCAGAGTTGCTGAAGCTGGGCTCTAATGTAAACCCTCCTGCCTCAGCTTCCCAGTGTGATGGCGAGCACCACCATGTTTGGCGGAGACCCCACATTTAAAAAAAAAAAGTTATTCCTAAGATAGCCAATTTTGATACTTACGCTTCAGTTTATTTATCTTTAAAATGAAGATGATGAAAGCTAATCTATATGGTTGTTGACCCCTAGTCTTTTACTAGTGTTTCTGAATTCCTCCTAATCTCCATTCTGTAGAAGCTTTTAGAGAGTCTTTCTTGATCTCATCAGTAATCCAGAGATACCCTTTTTTTAATCTATTTGTTGCCCAGAATTCCATTAGTCTGATACTCTTCCTAGCTCCTCTGCCTTATAAAACAGAGACCTAGTATAGTCTAGAGACACAATTCTTAATAGTGAAAAGAAAGGGCTATATTTTATCTGGTTTGTGATTAAGTTTTTACCACCTCTTCATGTTTAAAAATAACAAAGTTTTTAAAAATGTGATTAAATGAGATCAAAATTAATAAGTGCTTCAAATAACTTATTTTTCGTTCTTCTTTCTTGAATGAGATATTATCTAAGACTGGAAATAACAATCCCATGCTAATCAAATGACTTTCTATTATTTTTTTATTTGATTTTCTAAGTTAACATCCTACTTAAAGAAAGCTATCACATTTGTCAAAGATGAGATGGCTGAGTATGTCTGGTATTGTTTCTGCATCTTCTGATCTGTTCCACTGATCCTCGGGTCTGTTTTCTTTGCCAGTATCATGCTATTTTTATCACAGTAGCTTTGTAGTATAGTTTTAAGTTAGGGATTGTGATACCCGCCTACCTTGTCTTTGTTGCCTGGAATTGTTTTTGCTATTCTAGGTCTCTTCTGGTTCCAAATGAATTTTTGGGTTGTTTTCTCTAGTTTGTGAAATACACTGTTGGGATTTCAATTGGGATTGCATTGAATCTATATAGCAGTTTTGGTAGTATGGCCATTTCACTGTGTTGATTCTTCCAACCCAGGAGTAAGGATGTCTTTCCATTTCTGATATCTTCTTCAGTCTCTTTTTTCAGAGTTCTGTAGTTGTCAGAGTAGAGGTCTTTGATTTCTTTCATTAAGTTGATTCCTAGGTATTTCATTTTTTTGAATGCTATTGTAAAAGGAATTGATCACCCCATTTCTCTCTCAGTGAGTCTGTTTTCCATGGACAGCAGAGCTATTGATCTTTGTGTGTTGGCCTTGTATCTAGCTACTCTACTGAATTTGGTTCTTAAGTCTAAAAGACTTTTGGTGGAGATTTTGGGGTCTTCCATATAGAGTGTCAAGTCATCTGCAAATAACTTCTTTGTCTTTGACAAATAAGCCAGACACCCTCACTTGAGGAGAGATAGCCTCTTTAATAAATGGAGCTAGAAAAATTAGGTTTCAACTTGCCAAAAATTAAAGCTAGACCTATGTCTCTCATCATGCACTAAACTAAAATTGAAATAGATCAAAGATCTAAATATTAAAACAGAAACACTAAACTAGATGGAAGACATTAGGTAGAATTCTTGAAGGCATTGGTATACAAAAAGATTTCATGAACAAAACTTCAATCTCGCATGAATTAGCACAAAGAATAAAAAGCTGTGACCTCATCTTATTAAAAAGTTTCTGCACAGCAAGAGAAACCACCAATAGAGTGAAGAGACAACCCACAATGTGGGAAAAAAATTATACCAGCTGTTCTTAGGCAGAGGTCTTCTATCTAGAATATATAAAGAACTTAAAACAAATCAACCTCCCAAATTCAAAGACCCTGTCCAAAAATGGGCATCTGAAATGAACAGACATTTCTCAGACAAAGAAGTAAAAAGAGCAAATAAACATGAAAAAATGTTCAGCATCACTGGTCATTTGAGAGATGCAAATGAAAACAACGCTGAGATTCCATCTCAGTCAGAGAGAGTGGCTGCTAAGAAGAAATCAACCAATTACAAATTCTGGTGGGGTTGTTGGTGGGAGTGCACACTTGTGCAACCATTGTGGAAATCTGTGTGGAGATACCTCAAACAACTAGGATTAGAAGTCCCACTTGACCCAGCTATTTCCCTCCTGGATATCTTCCCAAAGGAATTAGAAGAATCGTGCCAGAGTGATATATGTGCACCCATGTTTATAGTGGCAGTTTATCAACTAAAGACTGGATAAAGGATATGTGGTTTTTTAATAAAATGGAGTACTACTCAGCCAGAAAGAATGAGAAACTAGAGACATTTATAGCTAAATGGATGCATAATTGAGGCCATTCTGTTTAAGTGAAATAAACAGGACACATATAGTGTAAATACCAAATTGTTTCTCTGGTATGAGAACTGAAAGGATAAATAATGATAAAAATGTATAATAGATAATGTGAAATAGGAAGAAAATGTCCAAAGGGGAATGGTAAGTAAGAGGGATAGGGGAAAGGAAAGAAGGGAAATAAATAAATATGAGAAAAGGAAGAAACAGAAACGGTCTTTGTAAATAGGGAGGGGTGGGGAGGGGTTGAAGGGAGAGCAGGGGAATGAGGAGAAAATAAAAACCAGGATATATCATGTAAAGATACAAATTCCCAATGGTGAATGTCATCATATTATGTACTTTAAATGTACCAATAAACTTTTTTAAAAAGTTATCACAGAAAACAGGACTTCAGTGATTGAATCATTCTCGTTTCTTTTAAAATGTAGCTGTAGAACAGTAAGGTATGCCTTATATGTCTTCTAACCTACAGTTTTAGGTGATTTTGTCATGCTGAGGAATCCTACTAACTAGGCTCCGGGGAGCGGGGCGCTAGAGTCTGTGGCATAGCTGATCATAGGTGCAGTGTGAGGGCCTTTGATGGTAATGTTGTCATCCATGCACAGGGCTCCTCTCCTCTGTTCAAGGCCTTGTGAAGATCAGATGGGATGTTTAATAGTGCTCTGGATATTGTATCATGCACTTTACATATATAAAAGCTATTCTTAGCCAAGAGTGGTGGCACATGCTGGCAGTCCCAGCTCTCTAGGCAGGATTGAAAGTTAAAGCCCATTGTATTGTTCATCATATTATTTCCCTGAATTTGGCCTTTAAAACACAATTTAACTAGAATGAACCTTGTAGCATTGATTTGGCTATCTGATTTTATTACTGGTAACTTCAATGTGGAAGCATCCAACCCCTGCCAGTTCTACTGTTTCTATGGTAACCAAAGGGTGCAAACCCAGCAGTATCACTTTCTTTCACAGCTGGCATTTTGTGTTCACAGTAAGAAGAAAAGTTTTAGTAAAGCATACTCTATACCAATTGGGATGTAACTAGGTCAGAACAATTTTGGTATCCTTTTTTATCCTTTCAGATTTGTTTGTGGGTTATCTGTGTGTGTGTGTGTGTGTGTGTGTGTGTGTGTTCCTTTTTTCTTTTGTGGGTTATCTGTGTGTGTGTGTGTGTGTGTATGTGTGTGTGTGTTCCTTTTTTCTTAATGCATATACTTTCACTGAAATTAATCACCACTAAAGTAAGTCTTTGAAATTTAAGGATAATATCTGTAAATATAGTTCAGTGTAGAATCTTGAGGATGGATGGGGTTGCTCTGAGACTTGCCCTCTGTACAGTCTTGATTGTGTCCAGTAAGAAAAATGAAGTTATTGGTGTGAAAATGGTGAGTAGTAATTTATTTTGTTGTTATTGCTGTTTTGAAACACCAAGTTATCTTGTGACCTTATCATTTGTTTACTTGTTCTGATGGGGACAGGTAATCTCATTTAAAGGACATACACTTAAAAAGGACTTCCCTGTGCAATTCTAAGTCTTAACTTGGCTACTGGAATGCTTTGCTGTAGATATGGCCCAAGCTGTGAATTCCTTTCTCAGACTGTACAGAACCAACTCGTAGACCACTGTTGCCCTAAACCATGCTACCGCCTCTGCCTTCATCTGAGCCTCTGCGTGGAGACCTCATGCTTCGAGCTTCCATGGCTTCAAGTATGGTGTCTTAGAGAACTTTAACGCTACGGAGACCCGCTCTTCTCTCTTTTACCCTCATTTCATTGTGGTACTTACATTCTGTGTTTAAACATAGCCTGGCTCGAGTGCATCTAACAAAGTGATACAAACCCACTTGCTGTATTTCTCTCATTTAACAATCCATAATCTATTTTCATTTCTTATTTGAAGAAATTTTTGTTTCCATGTCTCATGCTTTGTTTTAATCTTGCTATCTTTATTTTGAAAATGTTTAAGCTTATAATTCAGGGATTATAAATAATAAATAGTATGTAAGATGGATTATTTGACAATTTTACAAAATTTTTAAGATTATATCTCCTGTAGATCCCACTCTATGGCTTTCAAAATTATGCTCTATAATCTACCTTTACCTTCTTTCCACTTATTTGAGCCACATTTACTGAGTCTAGTGTCTGTAAATGTGTAGAGATTGTTTTTATTGAGTCATGAGTGATCTTCTAATTGTCCATTCCAGTTGCATTCTTGGCTTTCATTCTGTTGCACCTAATAACTACTCTCAGACTCTAGAATTCTGTTTTATAGGTTTGTTGTTGTTCTTGTTACTGGGGTTTAAACTCAGGGTGAGCATTGTATCACTGAGCTACTACATCCCAAGCCCTTTTCAAAAACTTGATTTTGAGACAGAGTGTTGCAAAGTTTGCCAGTCTATCCTCAAACTTGTGATCCTTCTGCATCAGCCTCCTGAATAGCTGGGAATATGGGCATGCTCCATCTCATTTGGTGCTCTGTATGGTTTCCTTACCTTTGGTATTTCTTTACAGGTTGTTTCATTGGCTCTTTTCTCTCTAACCTCCTGATCTTCTCCTTAGCATTGTTTACTTTTAATTATGCTTTTAAAAATACCATTTCTATCATTGTAAATAATACTTAAATTACATTTATTTATTTTTGATACCAGGGATTGGACTTGGGCCCCTTTGTGCTTGTGAGGCAGGCGGCAGAACCACTGAGCTAAATCCCTGGGCCCAATGTTTATTTTACAAAATCAAACATTATAGGAATGCTTAATGTAGTAGAAAATGACAGTCCCTTCAAATCCTAACCATCATACTGGGCAGGGGAACCCTTCCCCCCCTATATAATTATTTTAAAATGTATGAATAAGAGAGATAATATTACAAAATGGGGATAGGTAATTCTATTTATGTAAATCCTGAAGTCTCCAAGGCCCTGTGTCCCTCTGTAATTGATACCCCACACATATACCTTCTGCCTTCCATTCTACTGATTCTACTACTTTCTCTTCTCTCACATTGACTGCATCCATCTTACCTCTGTTCTTTCTCCGCTTAGCCAGTCCACTAAGTAATCAAGATTTTCCCTACTGCTTCAAATACTGTGACCTTGACCTTCCAATCTGCAAGCCTTGTGGCAGCCCTCACCCATTCTCAGCACAGTCTAGATGTGTTTAGGAGCCTACCAGGCTCTGGTCACTAAGATAAAAGTAGCTGAAAGTAGGACAATTTGAAATAACAAGCAAGCCCTTCTTTGGGTTTCCGCTCTTTCTGGTCTTCATTATTATATCATTCTGTCCTTCCAGACCCTTTTCTCTAGTCCACCAGGCACATTTTGGCCTCGGTCCTTAAATCTTCCTCTTCCTCTGCTTGGCTGCTCTTATCTTTGACCTAGCTGGCTCAGGACAGCACTTCCCTCGGGTCTCATCCCAAAAGTTACCTTCACCGTAAGACTTCTCTGAAGAATCTAAAATAATGCTTAAAGGATATTGAAGATAACACCTTCCCAGCCCACTGAAAACATGGCCTGTCCCTCTTGCTTGCTTTATTTTTTATCTTTAGGGTTTTCTTAATATATATTTATATTTATATTTGGAAGATTATCATTTGCATGCTGTTTATTTCCTCCCATCTTGTTCTCCTACCTCCTCCCAAGAGGTGACCAATATCCTAGGTTTTGAATCAGTTATTCTCTCCTGTTTATAAATAAGCTGACTTTAGCTAGATGTGGTGGCTCTTACCTGTAATCTCAGCATTTGTGAGGCTGAGGTAGGAGGCAGCCCGGGCTACATAGCAAGTTTGAGGCTAGCCTGGACTACATAGTGAGACTGTTGCAAAAAAAAAAAGTTTATTTCATTTGTATCTGCCAAAATAATATATTTAGCTTTGCTTGGTTTTAGGCCTTATGAAAATGGTATCCTTTTAAAATATACGTAATCTTCTAAAACTTGCTCCCCCCCCACTCAAACTAATGCATCCAGGATTGAACATTTATTTTTTTTGTTTTGTTTTGTTTTTTGTTTTTGTTTTTTTAAGACAGGGTCTCACTATGTAGTTGGGACTGACCTGGAACTCACTATGTAGCTCAGGCTGGTCTAGAACTCACAGTGATCCTCCTGCCTCAGCCTCCTGAGTGCTGGGATTACAGGCGTGCACCACCACGCCCAGCTGAACATTTATTTATAATTCAGTGATTTTTTTTTCACTGCTGTTTTAAAGTTCCTTGTGTTATCAGGTGGTTTGCTTCTAAAAAGTGGCTTGCCAACTAAACATTACTGTATTTGGATTGTTCACCTCTCCTTCTGGAATCAGAATTTAGGGTCTTTTTGTCTCAAACAAACAATTGAATGAAATGAGCAAAAAAGCAGTGGCAAAGTTTGAGAAAGTAAAAGTGAAGAATGAAAGAGAAACTGGTTCTGTAGAGAGAGCTTGGGCTGAGTAAATAGGAAAATAGGGCCGGGGATTTAGCGCAGTGGTTCCGCTGCCTGCCTCACAATTGCAAGGTCCCAAGTTTGATCCCTGGTACCAATAAAAGAAACGGAAAAGAGGGTAAGAGGAAAAATAAAAGTAGTGCTGCCCCTGAGAAACACAGAATGGGCTGTCACAATAGCAAAGTTTTCATAGTGTTGATGTGTCCTTTTATGTTGTCTAAATCTCACGGACATCTCTGAGGACTTCTACAAAAGGGTCCAGAGAGAGAGGTGGTACTTGGATCCCATGCTGAGGCTGACATCGAGTCTAGATCATCCTGCTGAAAACCTGCTGGAGTTCTTGGGAGAAATCTGTGTGTAGGGCTTTGGAAACTGTTCTGCACGTGTGTCCGGGATTTTATAATTAACAGGTCACATCTACTTCCTTAGCCAGCTTTTGCCACTCCCCAAGCTAGCTTAGTTATGTGTCTGTACAACATATTTTAAAAAAAATTACAGACTGTGCTGTTATGAGTGTTCTTTGGGCTGGATAAGGTACACACCTGTGATCCCAGCACTCTAGGAATCTGAGGCGAGGAGGATCACGAGTTCTAGCCCAGTATGGGCAATTTAGCCATTTAGGGAGTCCCTGTTTGAAAATATAAAAGAGATTGGCAACATAGTTCAGTGTGAAAGTTGTGGGTTCAATCCCCTATACTGGAAAAAAATCTGTTATATCTAAAAATAAAATTATTGGGTCAAAGGATATGCAGTTGTTCACTTTTGTAGCATTATACCAAAGTGTTTTCCAAAATTGTACCAATGTATTCTCCTGGAAGTGAATTAGATTTCTCACTGACCCACTTCCTGCTCATGAGTTCTTAATTTTTATCCAGTTTAGTAGATATAAAATGGTATTCTCACTGTGAGCTTACTTTGCATTTCCCTCTTTATCGATTTTGGGTTGAACATGTTTTCATATGCTTATTGGGTAGCATGCTTCTGCTTTAACTAAAGTGTCCATCTTTCATTTGGGTGCCTCTCCATTCCCCTCTCCTCATCTTCCCTCTTCTCTGCCTTCCCTTGTACTAAGGATTAAACCTAGGACCTTCACACTGAAGTATAGTCCTCAGCCCTTTTTAATATTTTATTTGGGGACAAGATCTTACAAAGTTGCCCAAGGTGGACTCAAACGTTTGATCCTCCTGTTTCACCTGGGATCACTGATGTGCTCCACCACCTCTGGCTATTTGGTTGTTTTTCATTTTCATTTGTAACAGTTCTTTAATCTAGATGCTAAATCTTTTTGCAAATATATATAGCAAATACTTCTGTCAATTTATGCTTCGATTCTACATTTTAAAAAATTTTCGGGATTGGAAGTTATTTTAGCAAAGCTAGATTTCTCTGTCCATTCTGATTAGAGTGTTTCTGTTGTTAAGAAATTTTCCCTACCTCAGCATTGCACAAATATTATTTTTCCCCTAAGTTTTAAAAGCTCTGCTTTTTATCTAGATCTTTAATCCATGTGAAATTGATATATGTGTGGTATGAGATGAGGATGCATTTTATTTATCTTTTCCACATTTAGGTAACATTGTTCCAACACCATTTTCCGAGTTCTTCCTTTCTGTACTAACTTGGCATAAACCTTTGGGGGCACATTTGGTGTTCTCATGTTCCTTAACTTGAAGTATAAGTTTGGGTGTGTTTCTCTCTCTCTCTCTCTCTCTCTCTCTCTCTCGCTCTCTCTCGCTCTCTTTCTTTCTTTCTTCTTTTTCAGTACCAGGGATAGAACACAAGACCTTGTGTTTGCAAGGCAGGTGCGGCACACAGAGCTAAATCCCCAGCCCTAGTACCATATTTCCATTTAGCCTGTCTGCTCTGTCACTAATCAGTATTTTCCTGTGCCTCTAGCACGGTGTTATCAGAACTCTAAAACAAGTTTTAATACATTGTTTTGAGCCAGATTCTCACCTCTCACCCCCCTTACTGTTTTCGTTCTTCCACATATACAGTCAGCCTTTCAAGTTAGACATGCGCACGTAAAACTTTCCATGGCCCATGTTGTTCAGGCTGGCCTTGAATGTGCAGCCATCTTTCTTCCTTGGCTGTCTGAGTGCTGGGGTTACAGGCATTTGCCACCACACCTGGCAAGACTTCTTAATGTCATTTGAAATAAGTTTTCATGGTGTTCTTCATAGTAGTTGTGTACATCCTTTAATATACTTATTCCTAGATATTGTCTGGGTTTTGCTACAGATGTACTGGCTTTGAAAAATTATATTTCTCTTGGCATGGCAGTACATGCCTGTAATTCCAGCTACTTGGGAGGCTGAAGTAGGATTGCAAGTTCCAGACCAACCTGGGCAATTTAGTGATAACTAAAATAAAATTAAAAAAAAAAAACAACATTTTTCAAGATTGAGGCCTTGGATTTAATTACCAATATTGCAAAGGAGGGGCCGGGGAATTAGCTCAGTGGTTTTGCTGCCTACTTTGCAAGCACAAGAGCCTGAGTTTGATCCCTGGTACCAAAAAAAATCGGGGGCCGGGGATTTAGCTCAGTGGTTTCTCTGCCTACCTTCCAATATTGCAAAGGAAAAGTGGAGGAATAAATTATACTTCCTATCTCCTTTTTTTGTGGGCATATAGAATTACATTGCCTTTTTAAAAACATTATTTAGTTAGCCAGACATCATGCTAAACCCTCTGATACCTCTTAGTATTGCTAATATGTTATCTTAAATACTTGGGTTTTTATGTAGATAATTGCAGTATATTATCTGCAAATAATAGTTTTATTTCTGCCTTTCTAACCCTTGTGCCTTTAATTACTGTTTTATAACACTGAATTTATAGTACAAGTTGACTTTAGAAGTAATGATGGTGGCCATCTTTGTATTGATCTTGATTTTACAGAGAATACTTGCCAGGCAAGTTGTCACATGCTTATAATCCCAACACTGAGGAGACTGAGGCAGGCTTGGAAGTTTGAACTGGGCCTGAGCAATTTAGCACCACTTTCTCAAAATAAAAAATGAGAAAGGGCTGGGAATATAACTCAGTGCATAGACCCTGGGTTCAATCCCTAGTACTACAGAAAGGCAAGGGGGAGAAGTGGGCCTCCAATGTTTCCTTCATAGTTTTTGGCATATTCTCATTATCAATTTTTTTTTTCTGGCCTAACTTGCTGAGAATGTTGATTGTGAATGGATATGAAATTTTACCTGCTTTTTCAACAACTACCAAAATTATTATGTGATTTTCTTCCTTCATCTGGTAATAGGATGATTGATTAGTATGGATTTTCTCACATTAGGCCATCTTGGCATTCCTGTTTGGTTTACAATATTTTGTTCAGAATTTTTGCATCTATGCTTAAGACTGAGACAGGCCTGAAATTTTTCTTTTTCATGCATTATCCGGTTTTGCTGTCAACATTAAACTAGACTCCTGCAGTGTATTTGGGGTATTACCTGTTTCTGTTTTCTGAAAATATTCTATTTTTGAAAAATGTGAAGAAGTTGCCTCCAAGATTATCTAGGATTGGTTTTTTTCTCAGCAGGAAGATTTTTAGCTACAGTTTCAACTTATCACTTCTTAGTTTCTTCAGATTTTCTAATTAATTTTGAATCAATGTTTAGATTACATTTTCTTGGCTTTGTCCAGTTGTATACGTTTTTTTCATATTAATAGATGCAGAATTCTTCATAGGATTCTTTATCTTTCTGTCCTCCACTGGATCTGTAGTTGTGCTTCTTTTTGTCATTTTTAATACAGTTTTATTTGTATTTTTTCTTAATCTTGCTTAGTTGTTCTAAAAGCTCTGTAAAACCTCTCTGGTGCATAAATTTCTGCCCTTGTGTTTATCTCTTTTTTTGTTTGTTTTGTTGAACTACTTTCCCTATTGTGCTTCTTTGGCACATAATTCATTTTTCTATTCTTTTTTATTAAATATTTAAGGCTATAAATTTCCTTTGTAAGTACTGCAGTTTTGATAGTACTTAAAGTATTTTAGTTTTGAGTATTTTTAGTTTATTTACAGTTTCTCCTTTTATCTCTGATTGCTTTAAAAGTATTTTTAAATTCACAAATAGAAATTTTACATTTTACTTTGGTAATTGACTCTCTCTCTTTTTTTTTTTTTTGTACCAGAGATCAAACTTAGGACCTTGCACTTTTGAGCCAGGCAGCACCACTGAGCTAAATCCCTGATCCAGTAATTGACTTTTAATTTGGTTGTATTGTAGTCAGAGAGTATAATCTGTGTAGTACCAGTTGCTTGAAATTTCTTGAGACCTGTTAGTACAAGATTAACTTCTGTAAATAGTACATGTGTGTCTGAAAAAAATGTGTATTCTTTAATTATTAGGTAAAAAGTTGTGTATATGTCCATTTGCTCATCCTTCTTGATTGTATTCTTTGGATCGTCTACACTGTCTTCCTGACATATCAGTAATTGAGGAAAGTATGTTATCATTCTTTCTCATCCCTGAAGTTATATCTAGTTATGCTTTTTATGTATATAAAGTGTATAACAAGTTAAGGAATATTGTCTTTTTCTGGTAGTGACCTTTTGTGGGCCTAATACTTTTATTTTTTAAATGAAAAAATACTTTATTAGTACATGTTTGTAGTACATATTTACATTTCTTTTGAAACTGATAAATGTACATAACACATTTTCATTCTTTTTCATCTTCACTCCTCTTCCTCCCTCCAATCTTTTGATTCTCTTTCCCTTTGAGAAAGATCTATCACCCTACTTCCCATTATCTTATCTTTTATTTTGCTCTTTATTTATAATTTACCATGCAATATTTAAATTTAGGTGTCTGATTTATTTCACATAGCATTATCGTCTTGAGGTGTGCCCATTTTCCTACAGATAACTCAAGTTTACCTTTCTTATGGCTATACAGTATTCCATTGTGTGTAAATATAACTTTTCTTTGTCCATTTACCAGTTGACAGATATAAAGACTACTTCCAAGATTTAGTTGTTGTGAATTGTGCTGCTATAAACCTGGGTAGGCATGTATCACTGTAAGGAGATTTCTGTATCTTTTTTGGGAACCTAGAAAGGGGGGAATAGCTCAGTCAAATGGAATTTAATTTTAGGGTTTTCCTTTTCCCCTCAGGTACTGGGATCAAACTGATAATTTTTTTTCTTTCCTCATTGAGTTTATTGGTACATTTTAGGTATACAGTACAGTTACATTCATTATTGGGATCTTGTACCTTTACATGACAGGTCTTGGTTCTCAATTTTTCCCCTTATCCCTGCCCTCCCTTCTTGTGAGCTAAACCCCCAGCCCCTATTTTTAATGCTTTGAGAAATTTTCATATTGATTTCCATAGTGGTTATAAGAGTTTACATTTCCACCAACAGTGTAGAAGGGTTCCATTTCCTCCTGCAGCCTCTCCAGCATTTATTACATGATTTCTTAATGATGCCATTCTTTCTGGGGTCAGATGAAATCTCAGTATTGTTTTAATTTGCATTTCTCTAATGGCTAGTGAAGCTGAACATTTTTTTGTGTATTTATTGTACTCAAGAGTTTATTTATTTATTTATTTAGGTTTTTTTGAGACCCATTCTTGCTATGTAATTCAGGCTGGCCTTGAACTCACTAGGTAGCCAAGGCTGGCCTCAAACTTGTGGTGATCCTCCTGCCTGTCTCTTGAGTGCTGGGACTACAGGTGTGCACCAAATACTCAGACTTTAACTATAACAAACTCATAGGTATTTTCAAAAAATAATTTACAGGGATTAAGAATGAGGTAGGAAAGGGGGCGTGGGGACAACATAAAGATCTTTGTGGTGGTGTCAGTTTGCTGTCTTGGCTGTGGTGGTGACACACGAACCTATACACACCCAAGTGTATGTGCAACTGGTGTAATCTGAACAAGGTCTGTGGACTGCACTGATCCAATTTCCTGGTTTTAATAGTATACTTTTTTGGGGGGGTACCCGCAATCGAACTTGGGTCCTCATTCTTGCGAGGCAGGCGGTGGCACCACTGAGCTAAACCCCCAGCCCTAATAGTGTACTTTTGTTCGTTGAGAAATAATCTTTGGGGGAAACTATGTGAAAGATACACCAATATTTGCAACTTTTGAAGAATCTATAATCATTTAAAAATAAAAAGTAAAATGATGAAAAATGTTTTTAAGAAAAATGTAGAATTAGTATTAAAAAGCCCCTGCATTTTTATGAAATGGTAAAACAAGTTTTTTTGCTTTTGATGATATTTTATGACCATGCTTTTCATTTCCAAGTCACTGATAATGGAAAATTCTACCTTCGCTGGTCCTTCTCCAGATCTAGTGAACAAAACACTGAGTAATGAGATGACAACAATGTCACTGTGTTCTAGTAACAGCAGTCCTTAGTGGTCCACAAAGAGTAAGGCCAAAAAACCACAAGAGTGAAATGATACACTCAGCAACTTCATGTTTAAATCTTTTGATCCACTGGTTTTGGCTAATATTCTTCCCAGAAGAAAAGGGCCTTTGAAACAAAACCATTAAAAATGCAGTCTCAAGTTTTAATGAACTGAACAGTGTGAACAGTCTTTAGGAGATCATATGATTCAAAAAGTCCCACAGCTTTCAAACATTTAGTGAAACAGAATAACACAATAAATTTTGTTAAATGAGCCCAGAGCACGTCCACTGGCCCAAGGCTGCGGCTGGCAGCGCTTCCCCGCCGATTTCTCCTCGTCCGTGGATTAGGAGCCGCCTCCGCTGCTGCCCCTGGCCCTACTACGGTAGCCTCCTGTCCCAGGCTGCTGCGGAGCCTTAGGAGCAGACTTGTCACTCCCCCATGGCAGTGCCCCGTCGGCCCGTCTCGGGACTAGGCCATGGGCAACTTGGGGAGGCTGCAGCTCCAGGGACACGTCATCCGGCCCAGCAGCCCTCACTTCGCACCGGTCCTAATATTTTTATTTTCAAAGCTATTTTATCTCACATCTCTCTAGTTGACTCTGTTTTCCTTTAGCAGTTCGCCTAATTTTTTAACTACTCGTTTTTTGTTGTCCTTGTTTTTTGTGGGGTTTTTTGTTACGGGGGATTGAACTCAGGACTTTATCCTTGAGCGTCAGGGGGCAGCACCACTGAGCTAAATCCCCGGCCTAACTTTTAGTTTTTATGGTCCTTGTGTTTAGGTAGCCTCTTGTCAATAGCATACAAATGAATTTTGTTGTTAAATCCTCTATGGAAATATATACCTTTCTGCTAGAAAACTCATTATTCATCTCCATAGTTTGATTTGTTTCTACTTCTGATATCTAGTTTGGCCCCCTTAAAGGTCTTGGTGTCTGTGGAGGAAGCAGGGTTAACTTTCTCCCCTTGCCCAGTAACCCAGGTTTCAGTATTCCCACTGACCTGTGTGATTAGCATCAGCTCTTGGACCCATTTTGCCTTTCTTTAATGCTGTAGCCACAAGAATATACTGTTTCAAGCAGGGATGAAGGTTGTTGTTGAATGTCCCTGACCCTTGTGAGATCAGGGATGCTTTGGATACATTTTTTATGTACAGTAGCATATAGTTATTCTGTAAGGCTAAGGTTCCTTAGGTACCTTTTCTTTTCAGCATTGGGGATTGAACCCAGGGCCTCCACACTGAGCTATGTCTCCCGGCCACCTCTTCTTGCCCACACTGAAGACAAGGTCTTGCTGGGTTGCCCAGGCTTGGCTCAAACTTGTTATTTTCCTGCCTCAGCCTCCTAGAGTGCTAGGATTACAAGTGTGCCCCACCATGCCCTGCCCTTGGTAAAATCTTGATCATTCTTTTCTCTTAATCTTTTGACTTTAGCCAGTTACAAACTCTTATAAATTTTCTCCTCTAAAATGTTTCTCAGCTCCCTACCTCTCTCTATTTAATTTTCACTTCATGCCCAGTTTCATTACCTCCCCTGTCCTGTTATCACACTATCTGTACTGTAAGGGTTACATTATTTCACTTTGCATTTAAGACTGTCGGGAGTCTAAGTTCATCCTACTACCTACCCCAATATAAGCCAGTCTCCTTTCTGTTCACTCAGACTTCTTACAACATCCAGAGCATGCCTATTTATATGCTTTTCCCCGTCTGCAGTGCCCCTGCCCTTCCTCTGCTCTGCTCTCCTGGTTCCTGTTCAGTTTTCAGGATTTGGCTAATAGGCATTGTCCCCACGCTCACTCCCTGAACATTTACCTTAACAGCGAAATGTCTAGGTAACTAATCACTTCCTCCTTCGAACTGTTTCTTAGTGTTTGTTTTTGTTGAACGTTTTTTTTTTTTTTTTTTTT
>NW_022900926.1:70833410-70891113 GCF_012274545.1 Fukomys damarensis
CCTGTGGTAGTCACTAGTCTATCACCCTTAAATCATTTGAATTAAATTGAAATCAAGAAGCAGTCCAGAACATGTCTGCAGTGAACAAAATTTCAATATAGTGTATTTACCATTTAATGGCTCAGACAGAGCGAGGATGCAAAACCCCTGATCTCAGTTAGCTGATTGCTGAACCCCCTGACGCTGACTGACCTCAGGCTGCAAGGCCCACATTGAGATCCCCATCCTTCTGAATGGTTGAACTCCACAATGTTCTATTACAGGTTTCCCACGCCCTTTCTTTAAAGATGTTCAAAGTTGGGAAATCAGAGAAATACCCTTGATGACCACCTCTGTCTTTGCAGAGTGGGTCCAAAGACTGGCACAGTCAGGAGGTCGGAGAGTGCGGGGGGCGGGGCTTATGGGGGTTCAGGCGCGCCCGCACAGCTACCTTCCCGGCGCTTGATCAATGGCTGCTGGGTCGGGAGCAGGCATGGTTCTCCTTCCCGCGGTGGATCGGCCCGGAGGCCGTGAGTTTGAGGCCAGCCTGGGCTGCATAGTGAGACCCTGTCTCAGAAATAAAATACCTCTGTCTTTGCAGAGTGGGTCCAAAGACTGGCACAGTCAGGAGGTCGGAGAGTGCGGGGGGCGGGGCTTATGGGGGTTCAGGGGCGCCCGCACAGCTACCTTCCCGGCGCTTGATCAATGGCTGCTGGGTCGGGAGCAGGCATGGTTCTCCTTCCCGCGGTGGATCGGCCCGGAGGCCGTGAGTTTGAGGCCAGCCTGGGCTGCATAGTGAGACCCTGTCTCAAAGAAATAAAAAATAAATAAATCAGCAAATCTAAAAAGTAATCCAGTTTAATCTCTGAAGACTTAGCCCTTTCTATTATCTCATACATTATGCTAGCTTCTAATAGTATGTAAAGCTTGTATGTATAATATAGTGAGCGTCCAAATAGGTTGATCTACTATGCTTTTGTTTTTCCTCATAATCCTAAGTATGATTCTTTAACCCTAGAAGATACTAAAAACTATATTCATTGATTGAGTAAATGAATCCTGTACATTAAAAACATGTTTTTCTTCAGAGTTTATAAAGAAGTCTTAATTGCCTCTTCCTACCCCCAAGTTTATCTTCACAGTTTCATTTCCAAATGTCTGCAGATGAGGATATCTGTAAAGATGGTAGACACATTGTAGCCTACTCCTTTTCTTTACATAGCTTTGTTTTGTCTTGGTTTTTATTTTCCTATATCTTGAAGTTACATTTGAATTTTTTCATTTTTGCATTTCAGTAGTTGACATATGAATTACAGTGGAGTCTGATGAATATTGAGTGTGTTTTCTTTCCTGTGGTAGTTCAGAAATATTTATCAAAGACTTTCATTTGATTAAGTAATAGCAATTATGTTGTGGATTGAACTTTTATATAAAAAATTTCAAACTCATAAACTTAGTTATGAGCATTAAGTATATAACTTGTACAGATTTAACCATTATTAGTTTTTTTCGGGGAGTGAATAGAAATAATAGCTTTAATTTGTAATTATTTGTATGTTATACATAATTTTGAAAATAAGGTATATATTTGTGTCAAGGATGATTATATCTACTTTAATAGTTTTAAATGCTTTATGTAAAGTGTGCATAATTTAAGTGTAGTTTTGATGAAAATACAGAATGAAATTTGCATATTATAAGTGTTTCCATTTTAGAGCATGTCAAAAGAATAAGCATAGTAATTTGAATGCTCTATTTTTATTTCTAGAAACCAGCAAATATCCTAGTAATGGGAGAAGGTCCTGAGAGGGGGAGAGTCAAAATTGGTAGGTAATTATTCATAAAATAATTTATCAAGAAACTAAAGTGACTACAGAGGTGATTGCCCTTTTTAATACTCTTATTTAAGTAGTTAATTTTAAAGTTACTTTCTCTTAAGTTTTTGGATAAGTAGGCATATAGTGTATAAAACCTGTAGCCTTTTCCCCAAAATTAGACTCTGTAATTCTCTTAAGTTAAGGCATCCCTTGGAATTGACAAGCAGGTTCCCCCAAAATTCACTATTGTGTCATAGCCCAAGCTTGTGAGTACATTAGGACCATTGTCTGTAGTAGTTATCCTAAGTATAATTATCTAAATCGTATTTTTTATTGTAGCATTACCAAATGTTCTCTCCCTGAACACATCCTCCTGACCCTGACCTGACAGTACCCAGGGACCTTTAGAGGTTCCACCCACTTCAGTACCCCTGGCCTGCATGTCCTGTACCAGGTACTAACATACCCTTTCCGAATGAGTCTTTATGTTTGTAGCCACTCTTATTTGCCTATCTTAGTTTAAGACACTTTTAAGGAGTTTTTTTTTTTTTTTTTTATCTGTATCTGTTTAAGGAGTCTTTTATCTATATTGAGATTTGCTTTGCAACCCTGGACATTCCAAAAGAACTTCATTTACATCTGGAGAGAAAATGAGCTAAGTTATGTTTTGTTCTAAATTCTTTTAGTAGAAATTGCACTGATTGAACCAGACATGGTGTTGCACACCTGTAATCCCACTACTGAGGAGGCCAAGGCAGGAAAATTGCAAGTTCAAGGCCAGCCTGAGTATATAGGGACACTGTCTCACAAAACAAAGAAGAAAAGGAGGAAAGGAGAGAAGAAGTTATATTTATTGAATTATCAGTGGTTTATTAGAAGGATTTAAAAATAAATTTTGTTTTATCGGCCTGCTTTCTTCACTATTAAAATACACTATGACAGAGATGATTTGCTAAATTGATCTACTATGAAGTCATGCTTTCCTAATTCAACCTAGCCTGTCCTGCTGCTTGTTTTTTTTACTTCTTCAGTTACTTCCTTAGTCCAGTTTCTGAAGAAGCTGTCCTAAACTGACTTACCCTTCATTAACTCTCTATTCTGAGTTTGCTAAGATTGAGCTTCATTCAAAAATGTATATTAAGCCAGGCATGCAGTGCATTCCTGTGATCCCAGCCCTCCGGAGATTGAGGCAAGAGGCTCGCTGTGAGTTTGAAACTAGCCTGAGCTAAATAGCAAGACACTGCCTCAAAGAAACCAAAGTAAAAAACCAAAATGTGATGTTAATTAAGTACGTGGTAGCTGCTTTCCTTCTCTTCCCTTCCCCTCCTTTCTCTGCTCTACTCACTTGTTTCTATTTTTATTTTATACTCAAAATTCTTTTTCTTACAGGTTATTTATTGAATAGCTGCTTTTTGCCAGGTACAAGTGAAAAAGAGGTATATGGCCCCCTCTTTGATACACAGTAAAATATAAACAGTGCACTAGATACTTTCATACCTCTTTATTTTATATAACCATCCTTTAAAGGTAGATGCAGTAGATAAGGAAAGCTGGATTTAGAGAAGTTGTAGCTTGCTCAGTTTTTCAAAGCTAGGATTTGGATTCCTATTCCTAAGAGCCTCTACAAACAAGGCCACCTTAGTGATATCAGAGAGGACACGTGTGGCTTCACAGACCTTCACTCTGTCGACACAGCTTTGCCTTTGAAAAAGCTTTAGAGAGCAGGCTGGGGATTTAGCTCAGTGATACCGCCACCTGCCTGCCTCACAGTTGCAAGGTCCGAGTTCAATGTCCGGTACAAAAGAAAAGAGCTTCAGAGAGCAACTTTTCCTTTTATAAGTCCTACCTACTAGTACCCTTAGTAGCTTTGAAATGTCTTCTGCCCTACTTAAATTCCCCCTGCTACAGTATTGCCATTTTCCCCTTCTCAGGTTTCTATTCTTTCTTTTAAACTTTCATATTTCTCTTCCCAATTTAAAATAAATCTTGTATCCATCTTGTTTTCTTCAGCATTTGTTTTCTTCCTTTTATTCTGTACTTCTGGAATACTCTTGATGTTCACCCTGTGATTCCACTTACCCTGATTTATTAAAATCCAGCATCTAATTCCATCTCTGTATAAACACCTCTTTCTAAAAGAACAGCTATGATCTCCGTCTTACCAAAGCTAGTAGACTGTCTTTTCCCGTGGTTTGTACGACATTGTATAATTTTGGTTTTTTACCTGCAAATTCTGCTGTCACTTTATTATTGCCTCTTATTCCTGTTAACCTGTTTCAAAAACACTCGAGAAACTAGCTTGGAGCATAGCTTCCCATTACAGTTATTACTTCACTAAGCAATTGATAAATTGTGGCCTCAAAATTTTGGATTCTTTGAAAATGATTCTAAGATCTGGATCTCTAGTCTCTCACTTTAGCTGAATTCTTTGTGTCCTCCTATTCTCCTTGGTCCCAAACCAAATTCATCATCATCTTATATTCTCTTATTTGTACCACTCAATACATTCATCTCATTCGCACCAATCTGAGGTCTTCTGTCTTTACTATTTTTTCAGTGGTCAGGCCCGTTGTTACCTTATTGTTAGTAGTTTTAGGATTGTAATTCTACCCAAGATTAGGGACACACCAGGGTTTAGAATAAGCAATAATTAATAATAAAGGCTTATGATCTGAGGGTTGACTAAATGCTAATAATTTTCTTCTGATAGCACATGTTAAATTACTATTTTTCGCAATGCTAGGGATGACCCAGGGTTCCACATTTACTAGATGAGAGGTCTGCCACTGAGCTACACTCGTAGCCCCAGAATTACTGATTTTTTAAAAATGATGTGGGGCCAAGCCTGGTGATACATGAGTATAATCCCAGCACTCAAGTGGCTGAGGCTGGGGCATCTGGCCAGCCTGAACAATATAGCAAGATCCTGTCTTTAAAAATAAAACAAAACAAAAAACCCACAAATAAAAGAGAATGATATGGCAGCTGAGGAGATAGCTCAGTGGTAGAATGCTTGTGTCGAATGTTTGAAGCCCTAGATTTGATTCCCCAGCACCATAAAATTAGTAAATAAAAATCAATAATACTGATGCCTATGCTAATGCTTTAATATAGTTTCTACTTTGGCTCAGAAAAATTACATAACTGAATGGAAAACACATGGTACCCTTTTCTGTATCTGAACCTTTCCCTCCTCAGCAAACCAAAGACTAAAATGCTTACTTCCTTTTTTACCATTTACAAATAATAACCCCTCAGGATCCAGCTCAAGTTCCGCTTTCTTTTTCTTTTAATGGTTGAATTACATCTCAGTGAAGCTGTTTTTATTTTCTTTTTAAAAATAAATTTAATCCCATTCCCTCCATCTAACTCCCCTCCCCTCCCTATATACAAAAGCTTTGTTTCTATTCAGTTTAGTCTACTTCTACAAGTGTTTATTAAACATCACTTTAGGTAACACCTTGGAAAAGAAATAAATCCCCTGCCAAGGAATTTAGCATTTAGTAGAAAACAGTAGCAGATCCCTTATTCTCACATTATTTATTATCCCTGTATTGTGTTGGATCTATTCCATGTATTTTGTTAAGCTCCTTGGGTGGTAGACCTTGTGTGTTACTGCTTTTTTTTTTTTTTCCTGTTCCATACTGTCAAATTAGTACACAAACTAGAATTCTGCTACCCCTGTTTAATTGAACAATTTCAGCTACATCTAATTTGAAAGTTCATACAGTGGACACAAATTGTTTTTAAGAGTATTGGTTTTCTTCTGGCCTTGATTTTATCTGGTAGTGAATAGATGAGGGTCAAAAGAAAGTAGGTAGAAAATAAGAGGAAAGATTACTGATTTTAGCCTTTTAAAAATGCTTTTTGCTAGGTGTGATGGTTCATGCCTTATAAGCACAGCACTCAGGAAGCTGAGGCAGGAGGATGTTAAGTTCATGCCCACTGGGCTACATAGCAAGTTCAAGGCCAGACTAGACTACATTCTACTGAGAAAAACAAAAAGATAGAAGGAGTAAAAAGAATTGACATTGTTATGCACATCTACCAACTCTCCCTGAGAGTTATTATGTACTAATAAAAATAAATAAAATTGCTTCCCAATATGCTTGACAGAAGGAAAAAATTTCCCCACTGATGAAACAGCATTCCATCATCCTTTGCCATTAGCAATAATCAGCATCTGATTGTTTAATCTGGTTTATCACAATTACTTTCATATATGTGATGGCATACTTGCCATCAACAATAATAAGTGCCTATTAAATATACAAAACAGTGCTTTGAATATTGTGTAATATCTTAGAATAGCAGCTGGAATATTGGTAAAATGATGGAATGTTTTTGTTTACTTTAGGGAACTTTAGTTTAAAAAGAATAGGCATCAGCATAGATTTCCTTGGATTTTAAGACCTTGTTTTTTAAGACCTGATGCCTCAATTCTCAGAAAGTCTCCTTAAATTATTTAAACTCTAAAAACATAATCACAATAAATTTAAAATAAGATGCATTTTATATTGTATCACATTACTTTTACATTAGATGATACTGTATATACTTGAAGCTGCCTTTAATAGTACTTTGGGACCCCCTATATACTCAGAATGCACTGTCTATTTTATATATTTCCAACTTCAGAGGTTTATTATTTTTGTAACTTTGCCTTTTTGGCTTACAGTTACCATATGTATAACTTACTGGATGCCAAATCAGTTGATAAAAGATTAAGGGTGAAGTCCTAAGTAATATGATTTTTGTTTGAGTACTGACATCATGGCTTACTGTCCCTGTGAGCATGGGCAGGTCATTTAACTACTTTAGACCTTAGGTACTTCACCTAAGTAGTAAATTAGGAACAAAATGCTTATTTAGCTAGTGTTTTTGTAAAGATGAAATGAAATGATCTATGATATATATGAAAGGCATTTGTAAATTATAGAGTGCTTTATAGTTTATGAAATCTCAAAAAATTGGTTTGTAAGCCTTATAGTTTAAACATTTTTCTTTGGGACTGGGGATCAAACTTGGGTCCTTGCACTTGCGAAGCAGGCACTGGAACCACTTAGCTAAATACCTGGCCCTAAACATTTTTCTTAGTAGTTTTATATATCCCAGTGTTTAAATCAGTTACTTTTGGGTTAGACCTTTATTAAGTTCTGAAATAAACAACTTCTTCTTTTTTTTTTTTTGTGGTACTGGGGATCGAACTCGGGTCCTTGCGCTTGCATGGCAGGCCACCGAACCACTGAGCTAAATCCCCGGCCCTAAACAACTTCTTTATGTGTCCTATGCATGTTCTTGGAAATAGGTGTGAGGTGATAGTTACTTTTCAGTAATGACCCTCTGAGGGGAGAGTTCCAATTTGTGGCATTTGTTGTTTACCGTGATGTAAATAAACTCACCAACACCAATTCAGGTTACCAGTATGCACTCAGCAAGTGCAGAATCAGTGAACTGTGTAGGAGCTGGCACCAGCACATGCCACGCTGAGATGCAATTAGTTCATAGGTGTGCATGATATGCAGAAGTCGTATTAATTATAAAAGGTTTTTAAAACTAACTTTAGATGTTAAAACATTGAAAGTATTTATAAATATCTCTGAAAGGGAGGAATCTGAAGTCAGACCTGTGTTCTAAACCTGACTGAACCTACTGTCTCTGAATCTTGAGAAAGTCAGTGTCCCTTTGAGAGCCTCAGTTTCCTCCCCAAACAGGCACAATAGTAGGATCTACCTTAGGAGGCGCTGATAAGAGATAAAGAAGTAATACCCACATGATGCCTGGTGTAGCTGATTTTTTCCCCAAAGGAAAAGTATTGCTTTTATAAGGTTGGTGGCTATTTTTATCACCTTTGAATGATTCTAATAGAATGTCAAACTGAGTTTTGTATTTATTTTTTATTTTTTAGCTGACATGGGTTTTGCCAGATTATTCAATTCTCCTCTAAAGCCACTAGCAGATTTGGATCCAGTAGTTGTAACATTTTGGTATCGGGCTCCAGAACTTTTGCTTGGTGCAAGGCATTATACAAAGGCTATTGGTAAGTTAGTCTACAATGATTTACTATCTTGGCATCAAGCTTTTGTGAAAACCAACCTGCATAATAAAACCATTGGGTAAAAAACTATTTTATCTCTGTTTGTAAATTTCCTGTTGTTTTCTATGTTTCTAAATTTTATATTTTGGTAAATTTGAATTTTTAACTGTATAGGAGAATGTGATTCTTTTAAAAGAAGAAAACATGAGTTCAGTTGCTTTGGAAAAAATAACGTGCAAATTTTATAACTTCCCTAGCTTATTGATTAGAAGAACTAGAGATAGGTTGAGAATGGTTTTCTTCATAAAAAGAAATACAGAAAATCAGGGGTAGTAAATCCAGTGTTGAAGAGAACTTCTATTTGGGGAAACTGAGTTACCTCCTTTCCTAAGCAAGAAATATGACTCATCTTTATTTCTTGCCATGATAGTTATCAGAATGGCAGTTTCTCTATTAAGGTAGGAAATAGTCTGTGTAGATTAGCTGTGCTCAGCAGCTTACCATTTTACCAAGGAGGGGAAATAAAGTAGAAAACCTGTTGTAAGTCAGGTATAGTATGCCTGTAATCCTAGTACTTAGGAGGCTGAGACAGGAAGGTCCCTTAAGTCTAGGAGTTTGAAACCAACCTGGACAGAAAAACAAGACACTGTTTCAAAAAAATACTGTTACGAACACATACTCTAGGTTTTAATATCTACCTTATGGTAGAGTCTTCAGAGATTTTGCTGCCTGGTCACTGCGATGTCCTCAGAGGACCCAGCAGAAGAGAGCCTTGCCAAACCTGGAGATTTCTTTGAAGGGAATAAAACAAAGGGTAGGAAGAAGAGCAAACAGTCCTACTCAAAGGTCTAGTTCTGTGAAATACCTGCATGTCCTGAGTGCATTCCTTTAAACTGCCCTCTTTTGGGAATCTTGTGTTCATTGGTGTTAGGCTAATGTCAGTTTTGACTGCCTTTAACTGTTTTTTTTGAATTCTGCTTAAAAGGGCATTAAAATGTGTTATTAAAAATAGACAAGTAAGTACAGTCCTTTCTCTGTTAAATAAGCTTGTGAAGAACCTGGTGACATCCACAGGTTTACAAAGGAAGAGATCATATTTGGAAAGATGAGACTGATTCATGGGTAAGAAAGAAATGCAGGTTAAAATATGGTCATGTCCTCATTTATCAGGAGGTCTTATTTCTGCAAAACCGACTCTAGAATAGTACTAGAATATTGTAAATATTTCGTAAATACTGCTAAATGTTGTTTTTAGGGTAGTTGGTTGTTTTTATAGTGATGACTATTGAATCCAGGGCTTTGACACTAAGCTATATCCCTAGCTGTCTAGCCCCTCTCCTCTCCTCTCCTCTCCCCTCCTTTTCCCTCCCTTTCTTTCCCCTCTCTTCTCTTTTCCTTTCATTTCCTTTTTCCTTCCTTCCTTTCTTTTTCTTTTTTTATTATTTAGAGAATACTTTTATTAGTTTCTGTAATCAAACCCAGTAAGCCCTTACGTATTTAATACAGCGTGCTACCCCTGTACAAATGAAAAAAAAAAGTTTAACATTTCTAGACCAGTATGTCTGTTAATTTCTGTACAATGCCAACTCAACACAGTGAACTGGGATGACTTTTTCCAAAGTTGACAGCACAGTTAAAGTTTCCAAACATTCAAACATATTTATGTAAAAAGACCAATAATAGCAGTATGTTATGCATCAATAGCATCAATAGTTTTTCCAGGTTCTGCAGTCATCGGAACAAAATTATAGAGACATCCAGCACACTCCATTTAAAAAGAAAGAAAGAAAAGAAAAATACCCAAAAAACAGCAAAATTCTGTTACTATTGTGGTACCTGGCACCATTTTTTTCCCATCGGCTTCTTAATCATCATCTGGAAAGAAAACCTTCTGGAGTAACATCATTAAAAACAATTCTGATAAAGCATGCTCACTACTACGTATCATAAAGCAGGTACAAGATATTTTACATTCACAGAGGTATGATACAGTACTGTCCTACATCTATAATACTAGAGGATACACTTAAAAAGGCATTATTTCAGACCTGATTCTACTTTTCCAGTAGAGGGCCCAAAGGGTGATATGACCCAGCTTTGTAGAAATGTACTTTCTTAGATAGGATTTCCTTTCATTAATGGCACAATTTAATTCTCTTCGTGAACATCAGCTAAAAAACATTTTTTAAAAATCTGGGTAAACACAAAACTATAGAAAACTAAAAAGATTCCTACAAAGATGACTGAGTGAAAGCAAGCCAGACTCAACCTAACTAGTGTTTTATCAAATCTGTCCTGTCTGGAGGGTGAGGGCTCCACTGAAGGAGATGCCAGGCAGCAGTGCTTCAAAGCTTCGGACCACACCCCAAACACAGTACCCTATCAGAGAAGTAGTAGGCAGAATCACTCATTCGGGTATGTTCACGGACGCCAGCATCAGTATTTAATCCTCTGCTCGCTCATTCAGGAAGAAGGGGAGATCAGTTCTTGGTGTACTGTGATTTTGTTCAACCCAATCACCATGTTACAAAAATAGCAAACTGCCATGGAAAAACATAAGGCTCCTCCATCCAGCACCAGTTATCTGCAGTTCTTCTGTCTTTCCTTTCCCTTTTCTGTTCTCTCTCTCTGTTCCTTTCATTTCTTTTTGTTTCTTTACTTTCCATTCTTTTCCTCTCCCTCTCTCCATCCCCCCGCCCAGGGTCTTGCTAATGTCCTCAGGCTGGACTTAAACTTGACAGTCTTCCTGCCTCAGCCTCCCAGAGTACTGGGATTTCAGAGGTGCAGCACCATGCCTGGCTTGAATCCTTTTTTAAAAATTATAATTATTATTCGGAGTAGTCTCATAACTGTGAGGAAAATCAGTACGTGCTTGACAGTAAAGGAATGTGGAGATTGACATTACCCTCTTATCCAGGCAGTCAGAGCCATAGTAAAGCAGCAGATATCAGGCTGCCAAGGCCACACTGTCAGCCGAGGATGGTGGCAGCTATCTGCGGAGGGTGAAGAACTACAGAAAGCAAAGGCAAAGGATGGAGTAGCCCCAGAATGAGGTGCCAAGATCAGAGCTTGAATCTCTACATTCCAAGAGACTTTTATTATAGGGCTGTATTTTGGAGACTTTTAGAATTAAAAGTTTGCCTTTTGTGTTATTTTGATCTCTTCTTTCCAACTGTTGGTAACAGTCTAATCCCTTAGTCTCAGAAGGCATCAGAGAGTAGGATAAGAGTGAAAATAACCCAGGGAAAGGAGGCATGTTAGTTGGAAATAACATGTGATGCCTTACAACAGGCCGAATGGTGGACAACCATGAGGCATGGGGTGGGGAACAGAATAAGCAGTATCAATAGAAATCCATATCCCTTTGGTCCTCATCTACCACCCTACAGTCTGTATCTAGCAAGGAGATTTCCATTTAAAAAGGCATATTCACCCAAAACCTCTGTTAAACTCTGATTCTCCGCCAACATCAGTGTCATTCTCAGATTCTTACACAGCAACTCCATGGTAAGACCCACTTTTAACATGTACTCTTAGTAGTGTTGTGTGATGCACACTTTGAGAAGCACAGTTTTATGACTATTTTCTGATTAATTTCTGTACTGGTAAGATTGAAATAGGTGTAGATTTGGAAATAGAGTTGAGTAGCTATAGTTCCCATTTCCTTCGAGTAAGAACTGAAATTAAATTTTAACCAGCTTGCAACTTACTTGCTCAGTAAATGAGGCTTACCATTTAAAGATAAAAACATAATCACTAATTTCTAATTTTATTCAAGTCCCAATTACCCAATCTCAGTAGAACCTAGGAGAAAAGTCAGAGAAAAAGAATAAGCCCTATGTCAGTTATCTTTGAGCTTGAAATATAGTCATAGCAGATATATATGAGTACACACGTATTCATTCTGTTCTTCATAACTGATCGTGTCAAAAGTTAGTTATTTCTGTTCAGCCCATGGGAAAAGAATTTAATGGCTTGCTATCACTGCAGTAACATTCAATGGGGGAGGGTAGTAGCAGTGATGACAGCTCTATGGTATGAGTGGGTGAGTGGGTGGGTGGATGTGATGTGGGTCAGGAGAACAAATTACTGACCTAGGAAAGAGATCTCAAGAAGTTGTTATAAATGTTGCAAGAGCTAGATGACCTTTTAAAATTTAAAGCTAATATGAGGCAGAGGACTGGGGATTTAGCTCGGTGGTGCAACTGCTGCCTCAAAAACACAAGGACCCAAGTTAAATCCCCAGTAACTGCCCCCCAACTAAGGCAGGAAACAATATAACATGCTACTCTGAGGTTTCTTATCTTAGCAGCTTGCATGGAAATCTAGATTCTGGCTCCTTTGAATAGAGCACAAAGCAGGAATTGGAATCACCAACAGCATACAGTAATAGTCCCAGGTAATATATAGTAAAGGCAGCAAGGAGGAAAAGACATGGGACCATCAGGGGCAATGATGACAGCCAACATAATGTGGGTGTGAGAAAAGGAAAAGTAGACCTTGTGCAGTATCAGTGCTGTACTCTGCAGTGATGGACGTTGATGATGATGATGACCTCAGCTGTGTCAGTGAGGAAGATTGTATTTTATAGCCTTCTGTCATGGTAGGTGATGGTATAATAAAAAATGGTTATGAAGGAACATGTTCCCACTATTCAGATGGCTAACATGTGGAAGGAAACCATTTCTGAATGGGGTTAGATAAATGAAGCATTACTATATGGGGATCCCCCCCCACAGTTTGGCAATTTGTTTTACAAAATAGTACATTGACAATTATCCTATCTAATGGACATAATTGAGTTCTTCCAATTTAGCTTATCTACAGAATATGGCTACAGAATATCTGATAGGCTGCTGAATGCTATACTTTTCTGTGCAATACCATATTCCTAGCATTAATATTTTCTTCTTTTTAAAAATACTTAATAAATAAAATACTTTTTAGTGGGCAAATGTGAATATACATCTCACAAAAGTTAGTTCACTTGTACATTTGGCAAAGCATTGTGAACACAGTATCTCAGAATAAAAATTGTAGTCTTTCAGTATATAAAACCCAATAGAATAATCTATAATGAGTGACTTAAGTAGTTAATAAAACCTTATTTTGCCACGTTGGAGATCAAATCCAGGGCCTTGAGCATGCTAAGCAAGAACTGCACACTGAGCTACATCCTAATAAAACTTTTCCTCCCCAGGAAAACTTTGAAAGATACCTCACTTTGTTCTGGGGAATGGAAGCCAAGAAGTATATCATCTTAAGTGAATATATTTTGATTAGATATATGTACCAGTGTTATTCTGTGCCTGTATATACTTGTATTACTTATCAACTTTTAGACCTTAGTCAAAAATACTGAGGCTGGCGGTCTGTTAGATGAAAATTTTTCCAAATCCTTTTACTGTCTTTCTAGACTCAAACCCTGTTTAGTCTCAAAACTTATACATTACTCTTATCATTGTGCATTTAATTGTTTTAAAGGAATTATAACGCCATGTCTGATGATGATATTGATTCATACTATTAGATCTGAGTATTATGCCTTATACTAGATTATTAGTCAAATGCTTCAGTGACTGAATTGTTTTTTTTTTCCCTCATTGAGTTTATTGGTACATTTTAGGTATACAGTATAGTTACGTTCATTATTGGGATCTTGTACCTTTACATGACAGGTCTTGGTTCTCATTTTTTCCCCTTGTCCCTGCCCTCCCCTCCCCACATACAAACATTTTATTTCCATTTTTTCATTTTCTCCTATTTTTTTCCTTTCCTTATTACCTTTCCCCTACCCTTCCTACTTTCCCTTCACCTTTAGCCCCTTTCTTCCTGTTTCACTCAGTGACTAAATTATTAATACTGATTAGAAAGTTGTTTTTTTTTTTTTTTTTTTTTTTTTTTTTTTTTGCTAAATCTAAAAATTTTTTGGATGATAGATCTTGGGAAGTAGGAAGAAAAGAAAATGTTCAAATGGGAAGGGGGAACAAAGGAAGGGGATGGCGAAGAGAAGGAAGGGAATAGGGATTTTTAAAAATTTTTTAAAAGAATGGAAGGAAAACAGTAGAAACAATGTTTTTTGGGGGGGGGTTTGTTTTTGTTTTTGATACCAGAGATCGAACTCCGGCCCTTGTGCTTGTGAGGCAGGCGGTGGAACCATAGAAACAATGTTTTGCAAAGGGAGAGGGGAAGAAGGATTGAAGGGAAGGGAGAAGAATGGGGGAAAAATTAAGATACGTGCAGATATAAACTCCCTATGATAAGTGTGATCATTATGTATGTCAAAAGTGTACCAATAAAATTATTTTTTTAAAGGGGGGGGTGTCATTTTTTTCACTGCTTGCCTTGCAAGCACAAGGACCAGAGTTCAATCCCCAGTACCAAAGAAACAAAAAAACAAAAAAACCCCAAAAACAATTGTTTCTATTGTTTTCCTCCATTCTTTTTAAATTTTTTAAAAAAATCCCTATTCCCTTCTTTCCTTTTTTAACTGAGTAGGTGGTACAGGCCTGTATCTTACCACTTGAAAAGATGAGGCAGGGAGGGACCAGAGTTCAAGGCCAGCCTGGACTAGATGTGAGGCTCAAAAAACAAAAGAGAAAAAGAAAAAGAGGCCATTGCTTGTCATGTTGCTTTTTCCTAAGTTTATCTACATGAGGAAATTTACATGTAAATGTTTTTCTTGGCTTCCAATCTGTTAATGTGATGATATAGTTACTTCATGTCACATCTATATTGTATATGTTTCCTTTAATAGATTTTTATACTTTGTATATTGTTTTATTGAAAAGTGTTCTTTTATTTATATTGGAATTATACCAGGAATTTTAACTAGGGAAATGTGATACATTTGTACAAAAACTTGATTTTTCTGCTTCATAGATATATGGGCAATAGGTTGCATATTTGCTGAATTGTTGACTTCAGAACCTATTTTCCACTGTCGTCAGGAAGATATAAAAACAAGCAATCCCTTTCATCATGATCAGCTAGATCGAATATTTAGCGTCATGGGGTTTCCTGCAGGTAATGTATTTTCCTTTTCAAAATTATATTTTCAGTTATATTTCAAAACATTCCTTTTCTAAATGTCTATTTTTAAATTAAAATAATTTAAATTAAAATAATTCAATTTAAAATAAAATTTAACATGTTATTTTCTATAACAATATTCAATTTGTTTTTCTTTTTTTTGGTAAGATAAAGACTGGGAAGATATTAGAAAGATGCCAGAATATCCTACACTTCAAAAAGACTTTAGAAGAACAACGTAAGTAACTCTATTGTCCTAGTCCAGTGGTGGCAGACCTATGGCACGTGGGCTGTTTGTATCATCGAAAGCTCTAAAAAAGCCATCACTGTCTTGGTCCATTTGTGCTGCCATTTAAAAAGTACATTAGGGTTGCAGTGGTTCTGCTGCCTGCCTCGAAAGTGCAAGGACCTGAGTTTGATCCCCGGTACCCCCCAAAAAAAGTACATTAGACTGAGAAATTTATAGACATCAAAAATGTATTTTCTCACAGTTCTGGAGGCTGGGAAGTCCCAGCTCAAGGTGCTAGCAAGTTCAGTGTGCGGTGAGGGCTTCTCTCTGTTTCCACATTGATGCTGTGTGAAGCTTCTTTAATGAGACATTACTGGCATTCATGAGGGCAGACCCCTCCTTGACCTGATGACCACCTGAGGGTACCAACTGCTAACTCTGTTGCATTGGATGTTAGAGTTCAACTAATTGCGCAGGGGACACAAACATTCAGGCCATAGCATTAATTATAGTTCATGACCTCAATGAGAAAATTTAAACTAAACTTTTAAAAAATGAGTTGTAAATTAATCAGAAATTTAGATTTTAGTGTGTTAATTATGCTCATTATTTAAAGACCAGATGCAGTTAACATACTTAATTTAGGCTATAGTATTTAGAAACTTAAGAGTTTTAGGGTCAGCAGATAGTTTAAATGTCTGTTCTGTTTAGTGTGATAAAGATCTCAGTTCGTGGCCATAGTTGTGGATCTGTTATTATCTGAGTGGCTGACAAGAAGGGAGGCAGAAATAACACATGACCCAGGATGTGAGTAAAACAGACTGTTAGAGACGTGTGTTGAGCAAAGAGGAGAAGAAAGGTGAAAGGTGATGGAGGGAGAGAGGGAGGGGAAGTTATTAACATATACACCTAGACTGGGCATTGTAGCGCACACCTGTAATCCCATTACTCAGGAGGCTGAGGCAGGAGTTTGCAATGAATTTGAGGCTACTTGGGACTACATAATGAATTCAAGGTGAGCCTGAATTTAAAAAGAACAAAATCAAAAATCTAGAGATGCAGTTATAGATATATCCTAATTCCAGCTACTCTAAAGCTGAGGTAGGAGAAGACTGCAAGTTCAAGGCCAGCTTGGGCAACTTAGTGAGACCTTGTCTCAAGATATTAAAAAGAGGCTGGGGGTGTAGCTCAGCAGTAGAGCACCTGCCTAGCAAGGCCCTAAGATCAATCCCTAGTACTGAAAAAGCAAAAAACAAAACCAAAGCAGCCAAAGTTATAAACACACACACACACACACACACACACACACACACACACACACACAGCAAAATTATTAAAAATGAAAATATTGAGTGTTGGCAAGAATACAATAGAATGGGCTCTTGCATTCTGTTGAGAATGGGTACTTCTCAAACTCGGAAGTACCTACAAATCACTTGGGAGACCCTGATAAAAATAAAGATTCTAGCCAGACATGATGGTGCACACCTATAATCTCAGCACTCAGGAGCCTGAGGCAGGAGGATCGCTGCAAGTTCAGCTACATAGTGAGTTCAACGCAAGCCTGAACTACATAGCAAGATCCTATCTCAAAAAAAAAAAAGGAAAAAAAAAAAGTGGCTTCTGAGCCAGTAATGACAATACACACCTGTAATCCTAGCTATTTAGGAAGCTGAGACAGAAGAATTGGCTAGGAATGTGAGGCTATCTTGGGCAACAACGAGACCCCATCTTGAAAAATAAAAAAAAAACAAGCAGGAGTCTCTGATTCTCATCTTCCATACAGTATTTTCTCCTTGTCATGTGCATCAGACTTACCTACAAGGACTTGTATCTGATAGCATTTATCCAACCACTTTCATACCAGAAGGAGATGCATAACCACTGAAAATAATAAATTTAAGGAGTATTTGACAAGGGAAAGTATCTATGAAACAAGATTAAATGAAAAAACATGACAATTTTTATACATGGTTTCGGTTTTTATAAAAACAAAGCCAGGCTATGGTAGCTTTTCCTCACACTAGCCCACTCTGCTTTCTCTAGGGTGTACTTTTATCGTGATGTTTCCTCTTTTACTCAGCCCAAGCTTGCTCTGCAGAGCCAGTTTCTCCCCTACTCTTCACTTTTATTTTCTTGAATAGACTTGGCACCTGCTGTTCTGAATAAATAAATACAAAGTCAGGAGCAATCTCTTTGTTTGTATATGTGATTACATACCAAAAAAGCCAAAGGGAAATTAATAAAAACTTTACAGTGTGTTTTTTAAATCACTGAATGGCTTGATTATGAGTGATTTTAATTTTCTTCTTTATACTTTTCTGTGTTCTCTTAATTTTTTACCGTAAACATACATTGCCTAGTTTTAGAATTTTTCAGTTTGAAATATTTCATATATAGGAAAGAATATATATGATGAAAACATATACATAGTGTATTTAGAATAACCAAATGAATACCCCTCCACTCATGTTTCAACCAAAGAAATAGAACATTATTCAGATTACTGAAATAGCCTGTTTTTACCTGTGCCAGAAGAAAGAATGTAAATATTCTGAATTTGTTTTTATCAGTTTTACTTCACATGTATGTATCTTTCAAAATTATTGTTCTTTAATGTATCTTTAAACTTTATATAAATTATATTATCTGTGTATTTTCTGTTGTAGCTTGCTTTCCTCCCACTCAACCTAATGTACTCATTTTTACTATTGTGTAACTTTCCATTCTGTGATTATGTAATCACCTATTTTTTCAATTGATGGACACTGGATTGTTTATAGTTCTTTACTATTAAAAAAATGTTGCTAAGAATATTGTTATCCATGTATACTGATATGGATGTGCTAAAGCATCTCTTAGATTCAAGTATGTACCTAGATACAGAATTCCTGATTCATAGGATATAGTCATTTTCAACTAATGGTTAATTTTCCAAAATTATTTAATAATACAGCCTCTCAAATGTAGTGTGTTACAATTCTTGTTTCTTCACACATTTGCCAATATTTGATAATGTGTTTCTTTTTTTATCGGAAATGGCAGTGACTTAAACACATACTTCATAAGAAAACCAGTCTTAGGAGCTTTTCATTAAAAAATATAAGTTGTGTGAGTGTCTCGGTGACACAAGGCTGTGTGTCCCTGCAGGTATGCCAACAGCAGCCTCATCAAGTATATGGAGAAACACAAGGTCAAGCCTGACAGCAAAGTGTTCCTTCTGGTAGGTGCTTCTCTCCCAGACTGAATCCCGTCTTAGCAAACACTCATCTAATCCTGTTTACTGGGGAATTGTCCCCACTACTCCTTCTTTAGAAATAAAAGAAATTGGTGGATACTGGGATGAAATTAAGTATTTCGCTTAAGATGCCAACCTTTACTTCTGGTCTTAAATTTTTAAATGATTTATCAGCAGAAAAAAGACTTTAAAGGGGCTGCAATCCTGCTGATTTCTGCCATTTAAAAAAGTGAAGACATTGACTTGTACAGATTTCCCATGTGCTATCAATTTCTTATGTATTTTTTCTAGCTTCAGAAACTCCTTACCATGGATCCAACCAAAAGAATTACCTCAGAGCAGGCTCTGCAGGACCCCTATTTTCAGGAGGATCCCTTGCCGACGTTAGAGTATGTATGCACCTTCCTCTTCAGATGGTGGCTGAGAGCAAGGGTAGCTCGCACTTGTTACTGAAGTACTTTACTTTCGTCATTAAGACTGGTAAAGAGAAAGGGCCAGTGTTTTTAAACAGGCCAAGCGACAGAGAGATGTGAATAAAAATAGGTGATATAGTCAGCTTTACAGATGAAAACTAGAGCTGAGAACAAATGGGATTTTATAAATCAGAGATTAGACCAAATGAGTAGGGAATGGTAGAATTAAATTCTGTCTTCGGAGCATGTCCACAGTGCTACAAGACCTCTACTCTTTAACCTTTATTTCACTCAAGTATATACTGTGTGCTTGTATTTGTGAATGGTACATTTTTTTTTCCTTGAGGGGAAAATTTTTTTTCTTGTTGATGCCAATATGGATTCATTTATTTTTGGTGCTAATGAAATTGATGTGGAAGAAATTCTGTCATGTATGTCACCTCATGGCAGTTGTGATTTGAAATTAAAAGTGGCGATTGGTGTAGAAATTCAGTTAATGAATGAATTGTTCTTTTCTTAATGCTCACATTTAGTCGTTTTGGGAAGCATCCAGCAATCACCAGCCACAGATGAAGTGTAAGAAATAAATGAAAAAGAAAAAGTAGAATTTTTAGGTAACAAAGTAATGATGTTATAGATTATAGGTCATGACTTGTTTGTTTTCAATGATTTTTTTAGTGTGTTTGCTGGCTGCCAGATTCCGTACCCTAAGCGAGAATTCCTTAATGAAGATGAACCTGAAGAGAAGGGTGACAAGGTATGAACTGCATGGCACACTTGGACAGTCAGAGAATATTGTAGGCAAAAAGATAAGGAAAGATAATTCCTATATGTTCATCTGCTCTTAGTTCTATGTTTATTTTACGTTTGCCTAATAAGCTCTTCTACTCCCTGAGCCCCAAGCCTCGCCCCGTGTGTTTATTCGTGTCATTACTATCATATCATGCAAGCTGGCTTTTGTAGGTACCTTCACTGGCTGTGTCAGCCCCCTTCGCACACTCCAAGATCATCATTCAGAGGACATCTTACAGATGTTTTAATGAGCACAAACAGTTTCCTTCCTGTGTGCCTTCTGGCCTTCGGTGAAATGTTTGGGGCCGGTTTGGAGGGTTACTGTACAATCCCAGAGAACACATCCTGTTCAGGGCTCAGGATGTTGACCCGTTTTCTAGTCATTCCTCTGACGCAGTTACCTGGTAGTTTGCCCCCCAGCTGGGTCAGCACTCTCATGTGCATATCACGTAATGAAAGAAATGTCCTATCCGTTGGTTTCATACCAGACTTGCTTTGTTTTTTTCCCATGACAGAATCAACAGCAGCAGCAGAACCAGCATCAGCAGCCCACAGCCCCTCCACCACAGGCAGCGGCCCCTCCTCAGCCCCCACCCCAACAGCAGAGCAACACCCAAACCAATGGGACCACGGGTGTGGTGGCGGCTGGCGTAGGAGGTGCAGCAGCAGGGCTGCAGCACAGCCAGGACTCCGGCCTGAATCAGGTGCCTCCGAACAAGAAGCCACGGCTTGGGCCTTCAGGCGCAAGCTCAGGTGGACCTGTCATACCCTCTGACTATCAGGTGTGCCCTTAAGTTTCCTCCTTCTTAATGTACATGTGTCATAATGGGAAGTAGACTTTTCTTTTTTTGATACCAGAATCGAACTCAAGTCCTCGCACTTGCGAGGCTGTGGAACCACTGAGCTAAATCCACGGCCCTGGGAAGTAGACTTTTAATATAGCCTTTTGGAATTCAGTAATTATCTTACTGGAGATTGAACCCTGGCCTTCACATGGAGCTATGTCCCCAGCTCTTTTTATTTTTTCAGACAAGGTCTCATTGAGTCATTAAGTTGCCCAGTTAAGTGCCAAACTTATTTGTTTGCTTGTATTAGACAGGGTCTCGCTATGTAGTTCAGGCTGATCTTGAACTCAACTATGTGTATATCCTAGGCTGGCCTCAAACTCAACCATGATCCTCCTGCCTCAGATTCCTGAGTGCTGGGTGGGATTGCAGCATGCATCATCACACCCAGGTTGGGCTAGGGTCAAACTTGTGCTGCTCCTGCCTCATCTTCCCAGAGTGCTGGGATTATAGGTATACACTACCACACCTGGCTGAGAATTAAGTAGATCTTTACGCTACCATTTTGATGTAAAAATTGTACAGTTCTGCTCTGGGGCATTGTATGAAAATGATAATTTTTATTATATTTCATGTAACTTCAAGTTATTTTGTGCCCTGATTTGTTTATCCTTATAATCTGGGGAGAAAAAAAATAGCCAGGTAGATCTCTCCTTTCTTTCTTTTTTCTTTTCTTTTTTTTTCCTTTGAAGCAAAACATTTATTGGTCCTTTTTGTTTTTTGTTTTTTTGGTACCAGAAATTGAACTTGGGCTGTGCTTGCCAGGTAGGTGCTGCACTGTTGAGCTACATTTCTGGCCTGGTACATTTTAGGTTTACATAATGATAAACTTCATCGACAACTTCTTTCTTAAAGGAAATTCATTATTTTACCCATGTAGTTGCCTGTTAACTGTGGATCAGAAAAGCACACCTACATAATAAGCATTGAAAAGGGAAGGGCATGGGCTGAGGTTGTGGGAATACACACCTGTCCTTTTACCATTTTGGGAGGCTGAGGCAGGAGGATCTCAAGTTCAGGCCCATCTTGGGCAGCTTAGTGACTTTAGCAAGTCCTTTTCTCAAAATTAATTTTAAAAAAGGCTAGAGATGTAGTCAATGTGAAAGCCCCATGTTCAGTCACTAGAATGGCAAAAACAACACTGAAAGAAAGAAAATAAAAAATCAGAAAAAGAAGTGGCAGCTTATTTTGGACAAAGTTGATTGCATTCTTCAAATATATTTGCACTTACTGGGAGGAAGTAACCATTAAGTAACTACATAGTTACAAAAAAAAGGTAAAGACTGAGGCTTTTTAGAAATAACTATTAACTAGAAATAATTTGGGGACGAGACAGTATTTTTTGTTAGTAAGATATAAAGAAAACTGTAATTGTACTAATTTAGGAGACTAAAAGAAATGTATCTAAGGGTTGGTATTTGGAGAGAAGTAAAAGTGCCCATTGTGAGCCAGAAGTGGTGGTGCACACCTGTAATCCCATTGCACTCGGGAGGCTGAGGCAGGAGGATTGCTGTGAGTTTGAGGCCTACCTGGGCTATATAGTGAGACCTTGTCCCAAAAGCAAAACAAAAACATACCCATTGCGTTAACCTGGAAGAATCTTGCCCCCACCCCCCAATTTTTTTTTTCCCCCCGACAGTCTCAAAAGAACTAGGAGGAAGGGAAAGCTTAAATAACATTAAATAAAAAGAAAAAAGATTTAGAACGCATCCTTCAGGAAATTGGAAGAAGAGAAGCATTTAGGTTAGAGCTAATAGAACACAAAATCTCAGGCAAGGGAGTCATAAACTCACTGATAGAAATTGAAATAAAGGGAAACATTAGCAAGAAAGACAATCAGTAGCAGCCTAAGCTTGCTTTACATTTTGAATATCTCAACAAAAAATGTGTTTTCACACAGTTACTTCTCTGAGAAGCTCTTATCACAGATCCCCTATCCTCAGAAGGGTGTGTTACACTTCCTTTTGGTTCCATTTAAGTTAGTCCAAGTATCTGTTTGATTTACTAAAAAACTTACGTGGGTAGCCGACATGAACATACTTGAATTTGTTATAAACTTGGTTGTAAATTAATTTTCCCCAAAACTTCAGTTTATCCCAATGATATGAGCAACATATGTTCACTGTATATTGTTTCATTTCCGTGTCTCAAATTGTATCAACCCTTGTTACGGAAAAAATCGTTAAAGGCAGCTGGGCATTGGTGGCATACATCTAATCCCAGCAACTTGGGAGGCTGAGACAGGAGGATTGAAAGTTTGATTCCAGCCTGGGCACTTAAGGACATGTCAAGACCCGGCCTCAAAATAAAAAATAAAGGGCTAAGATCTGAATCAGAAGCCTAGGGATAAAAATGGTATATACCTCAGTCATCTCCTTTTCCTCTTTCTTTCTAGCACTCTAGTTCTCGCCTGAATTACCAAAGCAGCGTTCAGGGATCGTCTCAGTCCCAGAGCACACTAGGCTACTCCTCCTCATCTCAGCAGAGTGCGCAGTTCCACCCGTCTCACCAGGCCCACCGGTACTGATCCACTACTCCACCTGGCCTGGCCAGCCCAGAGCACAGACTCCAGCAATACAATGTCTGCGTTGCAAAGAGCCCCAGAGTGCAAAGTGTGATGCCAGTTAAAATTCACACACTTGGGAAGAGAACCTTGTGTACTGACCATTTTGGAAGAGTAACATCTTGAAGATTTTTGTGAAGTTTCCCAATCTCCCTTTCCCGCATGTGTTCATTGACTTCTCTGATAAAGCGTCTGATCTAATCCCAGCACTTCTGTAACCTTCAGCAGCTTTTGAAAGGTTTCCTGGTGCACCTTTCTCATGCTGTAGCAATCACTATGATTTATCTTTTCAAAGCTCTTTTAATAGGATTTTAATGTTTTAAAAACAGGATTCCAATGGTGTATAGTTTTATACTTCATGAACTTTCGCAACGCAGGTAAAAATGTACCTTTTAAAGCACTACACAGTTTTCACAGACTCTGTTTTGCTCATGGAAATCTTAAACAGAAATTGTTACTGTCCTGAAGTACTTTGTTATTGTGTTTTATTTATCTGGTTTCAGGGAAGGTCTAGTAAAAGACAAGCTGTGGAACAGAGGGAACCTACAACCAAAACCAGCCTAGATCTTCGTAGTTACTATGCTTTATGCTATGAAGAATGGCATATGTGATTTTTATATGACCATTTGTACAGAATTTAGTTACCAGAATCATCATGTTCTGAATAGTATTCAGTAATTAGGAATTACAGTTTTAACCTTCATGTAGCTAAGTTTACCTTAGAAAGGGTTTCAAGAGCTTTGATGAAATATAGTCCTCTGGTGACCCACACCAGAAAGCTGGAGAGAATATTAACTGCACTAGGATTACTTTAAGGAGTAATGTTTATCAAAGGATGCATTACTTCCCCTTGAAGGAAGAGCTTTTAGTCTGTATTGTATGTAAATTTGGCTTCTCTGAAGAAACTTGCTTTCTTCAGTTTCTTCACTTCTGTGTTGAGGTAACTTTCTTACATAACCAAGAATACTCAAATAGAAGCCTGCAAATTCATATGCTTTTAAAGTAAAGAGCAGTGTTCTCTATTTGTATTTGCATTAGACATAGACTATTTTTAAAGCATGTTAAAAGTTTAGATTTTATACATGTTTAAAGTATGTATTATGTATGCATAATTTTGCTGTTGTGACTGAAACACTTATGTCAAGAATCTTTTCATTGCACTGAATCTTTCTTTTGCCCGTAGGAGAAAACTTAATTGTGCCTAAAAACTGTGGGCAGATAGTGTAAGGCTATACCAGTTAAGGTGATATTTTCATTTTGATTACCTTTGAGTTAGAGGTTGAGTTCTCTCTTAGCCACTATAAGGAGCCCCTCACTCCCAGGGCCAAAAGAAAATGTAAGGAGGGCTGGGGATTTAGCTCAGTGGTGCTGCCGCCTGCCTCTCAAGTGCAAGGTCCCAAGTTCGATCCCCAGTACAAAAAGATGTAAGGACTTAGAGCTCCCATTGCAATGTAAGGGGCAAAAAATATTGTGTTCTTCTAAATGCTACTTGCAGCACCAGCCTTGTTAATGTTTTCTTGAGCTAGAAGAAATAGCTAATTGTTGTATATGCAAATTATATGCATTTTTAAACTATTCTTTGTGAATTTATCTACCTGGTTATGATACTCTGGGTCCATATACAAGTAAAATATGATTTAAGACAGAAGCCAGTATACATTTTGCACTATTGATGTGATACTGTAGCCAGTCAGGACCTTACTGATCTCAGCATAATAATGCTTAGTATTGATAATAAGACTCTAATGACACTCATCAAGACTGAAGATAAAGCAGTTGACATGCTCCATTGGAAGGAATTTCTGATCATTTCCATGGTATTTAACCCCTTTTGCTATTTAACGTAAGAAATTAACCTCCTTGCATGATGTTTGTATAGTTATCTATACAAAGTTCTGTCCTATGCCTGGAAGCCTCTCTGTCCAGAGCTGCTGGTCAGCGGGTGCTCCCTGTGCCCTCACCATGTGCCCAGTGCTCTGCTGGCTGGAAAACACAACGGGCAGGACATACTTGGTGTCCTTTGGGAGCTGATGGTCACTTCAGTGACACCAGGCTCTCCTGGGAAGTCTATGACATGAGAGTGACTTAAAATAACACAAAGGTCCTTTTGTTTACTTCTAAATCCACTGGGATAGTTATTCTTCCAAATTCTAAAGTAAACAGTGTTATGGAGAAGTTTCTGTGTCTGTCCATGTTAGGAGAAAATGATTTAAGTGTCACAAAAGGAATTCCTGTATATTTGAAATGTTCACAGCAGCCTTGAACAATTAATTGGGTGGCCCTGGTAGGCAGAGCATTCTCTACAAAGTGATTGTAGGAATTGACAGTTAAAACACAGCTCTGTTCTTGACATGAGGAAAGCTTACATTGAATAAAAGAAGAAACCCCAAATATGTATATAAGCCGAGACACAATGCCCCTTAATACTTTATGTAATTTTAATATGTAATTCTTAGGATATATGCTTATGCATTGACAGAACTACCCTGCTTTCCTTGTACATAAAGAATTTTACTGGTAGAACTGACACAATTATAAGGGGGTTTTGTCAGTTGCTCCCAGTGCACAGTATTCTCCAGGACGTAGCCAGAGGTCCCCGTTACATACACGACTGGGTTTCTTATCCCTGCACTGTTTCTGCCCCTTTTCTCCTCTTCTTGCCTCAGGGTTGGTGATGCCTACTGTTGCCCATTACGCTTTGAAATGGTTTTGGTTAGGAATTTCCTTTCTCTGTAAAGGGGAACAAAGCTTTCCACACATAAGGGCCCTGGACTATGGGACCTCCAAGGAGACCTGTAAAGCTTTCTGAAGGCAAGATTTATTGCTGAGGTCCCCAAATGACTACAGTCTAACGGTATATTACATCCCCAAGGGTGCAGGGGGCGCATCCCTCAGCCTGCGGGAATACCTGGACCAGGGGAAGTATTGAAAGGAAGGAGTAAAGCCAAGGGAAGGTTTTCTGCTCTTGATATTACAGATCTATTTTAGGGTTAGCTTGCTAGTGAGATGTGTGTTTGGGAAAAGTGATTCAAGAGTACAGGACAGGGGAACTCAGAATAAGGTAGCTTGGTGGCAGGGCTGATCCTGTGAGGCTGAACAATCCTTGTAATGAAGTAGATCATGCAGTGAGGTGCAAAAACCAAGGGCGTGTATATTTTTATATCTGTGGTTTTGAAACGTTAGTACTTAGAATGTTGGCCTTCTGTACTACTCTTTTGCTCTCATAGTTTACTCTCCAGAACAGGAAAGGACAATGTGGATGTCTGCGTTCACTGGTTCATTCCTGGTGAGCAGCTGTTGGTGGTTCTCTGTGCCTCTAAAGTGATGCTCTTTTCTCTGATAAAGGTACAAGAGAAAAAGTAGTTGGAGAAAAAGACTTGGAACTTGATCTGTTTTGAGTAGCAGAAACTATACAATGAAGGATGAATTCTATGAAAGTTGCAAATCTCACCATGTGGTGATATCTTCCTAAGGGATAGAAAAGGCACTGACATGGCCATTAGATTAACAGAGGCTTGAAGGAGTCAAGTACATAATATTTTATATAAAACATAGCATTTTAGGTCTCCATAATCTTCAAGAATAGTCACAAATATAAGACAAAGGTTATTGTTACAGGATTTTTAAAAAATGTGTTGTACCTGAGGCCATACTTACTCTTCTGTGCTATCACCGTAAGGGAGTGATAGGTATGTATTATATGAAAAAATTCCTAATGCACTGTTATCTCCTAAATATTTAGTAAATTAATACTATTTAATTTTTTTAAAGCCTTGTCTGTGTAGACACTAAAAGTATTACACAAAATCTGGGCAGAAGATGTCCTTTTTAACAACAATTGAAAGTACTTTTATATATGTTATGTAGAATATCCTTTATAAACTGCCTAGTTTGTATTTCGGGTAATTCCTGTTTGTGAAGCGTACTCGTCTCTGTCTCTTTTTGAGTCACTTTCTGCACGATCCCTGTTTGTATGGCTGTAGCTTTACATGCCCTGCGGCGCATGTACTCCCAGCTCCGGTGCTTGCACAGCCCACGCTGTGGGCGCAGGATGGGCTGTGGCTTGGAAGCTGTGTTTCCCGCTTTGAGTTGTCCAGACTCCCTTCCTGAAATGACTGTTAAAATAAATTAGATTGCATTTATTTTATATTCTTGGTTGAAATAAAATCTAATTGGCTTTGTTTCTGTTTGGTTTTTTAAATGTAGAAAAACTCTTTGTAGTAAGTGCTGGTGTTAACAGTTTATCAGCGTGCCTAGAAGATTTCATAATCATACTCATCCTGCAGAGAATGTCTCCCTGTGGATTGCAATATGTTATCCTGTTCAGGGTGTTTATAGTGCCACAGAAACACAAAATAAAGCAAGATTTCTAGGTAGCTCCAAGATAAAATTAATTTTTTTCCTGAGATAAATACTTTTTAAAAATGATTAAAATGAATTTTAGGGGAAAAAAAACTACCTGCATTCTGGGGACAGGATTGGGCTGGGAAGGTCTCCTTTATGGCAGTGTTCTGTTGGACCTGGCTACCCTTTCTGTGGTTTATCTGATGAGTCTTCTATGATTATTCTAGTAATCAGAGGCATCACGGAGTCAACTAAAGAATGTTTAAGTGACATAAACACAAAACTGGCCATTTGTTTATTTTTTATTTAAAAATAAATTTTTTTTAATGTAACATAAGTAGATATTAATAAAATGTTTTTTTTAAAGTATGAAAAAGCAAAATGGTGCATCAAATTAAAGAATACATTAGTTAATACACTGTCAATCTTAGAATGGCTGAAATGGAGTACAAGTCAGACAAAACTTATGAAAAAGAAACATAGATAATAGCACAAAACTTTTCAGTGAACTAAGGAGCTAGCAGCATAAGTGAAACTGCATATCTAGAAATATTTTGAAACGATGTAATATGTAATTTGAGGAATTATAACTTCTCTCTACTTCCTATCTTCTTTTTACATGTTTAACATTTAATAGAAACTATAATAAATTTTTACTGTATTTTACATAAGATAGCCACTGCAGAAATTTATATATATTAGAAGATAGATGGTTAAGGAAGGCCCAGTCCTGTGAGGTATTAGAACATGAAAGACAGAGCTCAGTTGGGGAGAAGGGTTCAGAGTGCCAGACTAAGTGAATGTTAAAAAAGCTAAAGTGCTGGCCTTTGGGTAATAACCAGATGCTGGGACCAACAGTATTTCAAAGGTGCCGTTCTTTTACACAGCCTCCATCTAGTCATCTATGTAGATTCTTACCCAAGACTTAGGAAACACCACTCCCAGATGTCTCATATTGGGCAAAGTATCAAACATTCAATCCTGCATATAGAGATGACCTCTTCTTTCCCAAAATAGGGAGAAACCCACAACTTTTGGACACTACTGGCCTAGTCTCCCCAGGTTTAGTCCTTATTTCCACTTTCAGTTTCTCACCAGAGAAATGGCACGCAAATGTGTCTCTTACTTCACTTTTAAGAGTATGGTCTCACAGCCCATCCATTTAGCTATAAATGTCTGAAGCCCATCCTTCTTTATGGCACAGTAGTATTCCAGTGTATTTAAAAACCCCACATCTTTATCCACTCTTCAGTAGATGGGCATTTGGGCTGTTTCCAAGCTATTACAAACTGCTGCTATAAACAGGCACGCATATATTGCTGTGGTATGCTGCTTTTAATTCTTTCTGGCAAATACCAAGAAGAGGGATAGCTGGATCAAATGGAACGTCTAGTTTTAATTTTTTGACAGATCAATATATTGATTTCCACAGTGATTGTACGGTCTAAAACTCCCACCAACAGTGCAGAAGAGTTCCCTTTTCCCTACACCCACCAGCATTTGTTATTGGTTGATTTCTGGATAATAGCCATTCTTTCTGGAGATAGAATCTCAGCATTGTTTTAATTTGCATCTCTCCATTGACCAGAAATGTTGAACTTTTTTCCATACGTTTATTTGATGTTTATATTTCATCTGAGAAGTGTCTTTTCAGACAGGTGTGGTGCCACTGAGCTACATCCCCAGTCCCAATTTCAGATGCCCATTTTTGGGTTGGATATTTAAATTTGAGGGGAATCTGATTTTTTATTTGTTAGTTCTTTATATATTCTAGGTAATAGTCCTTTATCTGATGAATAGGCTGGTTAAAAAAAATTTTCCCACACTGGGTTCTCTTTACTCAGTTTTTCTTGCTGTGCAAAAAGCCTTTTAGTAAGACAAGGTCCCGGTTGTTGATTCTTTGTTGTATTTCTCTTGCAATCTGGATTTTGTTTATGAAGTCTTTGTTCACTCCTATTCCTCAAGCATTCTGCCTATTCTCTCTTCCAGTGAATTTAGTGTTTAAATTTTTAATATTTAGATCTTTAATCCATTTGAATTTTGATGCATGGTAAAAGATAAGGGTGTAATTTCATTTTTCAGCATGTGGAAAGCCGGATTTTCTAGTACCACTTATTAAAGAGACTATTTTTCTTCCAGTGAAGGTGTTTGGCTCCTTTGTCAAAAATTAGGTGGCTGAATATGTCTGGACTTGTTTCTGCATCTTCTAGTCTGTTCCATTGATCCTCAGGTCTGATCTTTTGCTAGTACCATGCTGTTTTTTTGTTTTGTTTTGTTTTGTTTTGGTTTTTAGTTTCTATGTAGTTGAGACTGAGCTGGAACTCACTATGTAGCCCAGGTTGGTCTCAAACTCACAGCGATCCTCCTGCCTCAGCCTCCCGAGTGCTGGGATTACAGGCATGCGCCGCCACACCCGGCACCATGCTGTTTTTATCAGAGTAGCTTTGCAGTATAATTTCAGCTCAAGGATTGTGATACCCTCTGCCTTGTCCTTGTTGCCCAGAATTGCCTTTGCTAGTCTAGATTTCTTCTGGTTCCAAGTGAATTTTATGATTATTTTCTCTAATTCTGTGAGATATGCTGGTGGAATATTGATTGGGATTACATAAAATCTGTATAACAATTTTAGAAGTTTGGCCATTTTCACTATATTGGTTCTTCCTAGTCAAGAAGAAGGTATATGTTTCCATTTTCTGGTATCCTCTTCAATCTCCTTTTCCAAAGTACTGTAGTTTTCAATGTAGAGCTCTTTAACTTCCTTCATTAGATTTGATTCCTAGGTGTTTCATTTTTTGGATGCTATTGTGAAAGGGGTTATTTCTCTAATTTCTCAGTGTGTTTTATACATGTAGGGGAGGCTATTGACTTTTCAGTGTTGACATTGTATCCAACTACACTGAGTTTTGTTATCAAATCTAGAAGTCTTTTGATGGAATTTTTGGGATCTTCTATATAGAGTCATCTTCAAAAATGTTAATTTAACTTCCTCCTTTACTGTCATTATTCCTTTTATTTCTTTCGCTTGTCTAATTACCCTGGCTAATGTTTCCAAAACTATATTTAACAAGAGTGGTGACAGTGGACATCCTTGTCTTCTTCCTGATTTTAAGAGTGAAAGGTTTCTGTTTCTGTCCATTTAGTATAGTTTGCCATAGATGGCTTTTATCATATTGAGAGAAAGACCATTTATACCATTTTTCTATAGGGTTTGTCATAAATTGGTGTTGGGCCTTGTCAAGTGCTTTTTCCTCATCTGTCAAGATGATCATGTGGTTTTTGTCCTTGCCTCTGTTTATAGTGTATTACATTTATTGATTTGCATATGTTGAATCATCACTGCATCCCTGGGATGAATCCTTCTTGGTCATACATAATATGTAACATTCTTGATGATTCACTGTATTGTTTACCAGTATGTTACTGAGGTTTTTTTGTATCTGTGTTTGTTAGGAAGGTAGGCCTGTAGTTCTCTTTTTTGATTGGATCCTTCTCTGGTTTTGTAATCAGGGTAATACTTGCTTCCAGGAATGAATTTGGGAGTATTGCTTCCCTTTCCATTTCATTAAAGAGTTTGAGAAATAGTGGTATTAGGTCTTCTCTAAATTTCTTGTAGAATTCAGTGAATCCATCAGGGACTGGGCTTATTTTTGTTGGTAGGTTTTTAATTACCTCTTCAATTTTATTGGCTGATATTGGTTTATTTAGAATTTTTACATATTTTTTATTCAGTTTTGGTAATTCATATGGATCTAGGAATCTGTTCTTTATGTTCCATCTTATTAAAATACAGGTTCTTGAAGGTAGGTATTGATGATCTGGATTTCTGCAGAGTCTGTTGAGATTTCACCCTTTTCATTCGTAATTGCATGGATTTGTCAATTTTATTTAATCTTTCAAAGAACCAATTATTTGATTCATTGATTCTTTGTATTGCTTTTTTAGTCTGCATTGCATTAATTTCTGGTCTGATTTTTACAATTTCCTCCCTTATATATGCAAGCTTTGGGCTTGACTTGCTCTTCTTTTTCTAGAAGCTTGAGGTTCAACATTAGGTTTTTTTTTCAATGTGAGCCTGCTCTGTTTTCTTGATATGAGTGTTCACTGCTATGAATTTCCAGCATAGGACTGCTTTCATTGTGTCCCATAAGTTCAGGTATGTTGTACTGTCACTATCATTCAATTGTAGAAACTGTCTGAGTTCTTTAATTTCATCTGTGATCCATTGGTTGTTCAGGGGGGTGTTATTTAATTTCCATGTGTTTATGAAGTTCTTGTGGTTTCTTTTGATGTTGATTTCCAATTTCACTGCACAATGGTCTGATAATATGCATGGGATAATTTCAGTTCCTTTGCATTACTTAAGCATGCTCTATGAGGTAGTATGTGGTCTCTTTTGTAGAAAGTCCCATGTGCAGCTGAGAAGAATGTGTATTCTGATGTGGGGTGGAATACTGTAGACATCTACTAAGTTTATTTGTTCAATATTTAGTTCAGCTCTAATATTTCATTGTGTGTGTGTGTGTGTGTTTGTTGTTGATCTATTTATGACCATAGTATATTGAAGTCCCCCGTTAAAATTGCTTTAGTGCTTATTTGATTTTTCATGTTGATTACTCTTTGTTTCCTATAGTTGGGTGTACTGCTATTTGGTGCATATATATTTATGATGGTTATCTCTTCCTCTTGGATTGTTCCCTTTACAAGCATGTAGTGACCTTCTTTGTCTCTCGTAGTCTTGGTGTGAGATCCAGTTTATCTGAAAATATAATAGCTACCTCTGCTTTTTTCTGGGTTCCTGTCACATGGAATGTTGTTTTCCATCCTTTGACTTTCATTCTGTGAATTCTTTTTGAATTAAATGTGTTTCTTGTATGCAGCGTATTGTATCTTGCTTCTTGACCCATTTTTCCAGTCTGTTTCTTTCGATTGGTTAATTGAGATCATTAACATTGGTTATTATGTTATTTTCCTGCTGTTTAATTTCTTGCTTTGCCTGATGGATTCATTCTGTTGGGGTTTGTGGGTTGTAATCCTTGTCTCTTTCTAGAATATCCTTCAGAACACTTAAGTGTGCTGGTTTGGTGGTCATGAATTTCTTCAGGTTTTTTTTTTGTTGTTGTTTTTGTTTTTATCATGGTAGTATCTAATTTCTCCATCAATTTTGAAAGACAGTTTTGCAGGGTACATTAATCTTGGTGGGAGGTTCTTTTCCTTTAAGGGCTTGAAATACTTCACTCCAAGCTCTCCTTGACGAGAGTTTGTATTGAAAAATCCACTGTGATTCTGATGGGCTTCCCTTTATAGGTGATTTGTTTCTTTTCTCTAACAGCTTATAATATTCTTAACTTGTATTAAATTTCTGGACTCTCGGCTGTAATGTGCCTCAGGAAAGATTTTTTTAGAGTGGAGCCCTATATGCCTCACTTATCTGTATGTCAAATTCTATTTCCCTTTTTGGGAAGCTTTCTACCATTATTTCTGAGAACAGTTTTTTTTTTTAATGTCATTTGCACTATCTCCTGCTTTCTCATTGACTCTGGTCAATCTTATGTTATTCATAGCAAAATCTAGCAGCTCCTGGATTGATTTCTCATGGTCCCTTGCTATTTTTTAAGAAATCTCTCTTTTCATGATCACTAACTGCAATCCCGTCTTCTGTATCTGATAGTCTGTCCTCGCATTGGCTCATTCTGTTGCCTATACTTTCAATGCAGTTTTTAATCTCCTGGATATCTGTTTGAATCTGTTTCATGAATTCCATTTCTTTCCTATGCTGAGCTTGGAGGTGGAATACTCTGGCTGGCTTACTCTGCTCTTGCTGCTTCCATGGATCATGACTCCGTGTGCTTTTTTTTTTTTTTTTTTTTTTTTTAATCTGCTCTAGAGTCTCTAATCATGTCTTTCGTTTCTGGTCGCCATCTCTGAAGTTTTCTGGGAAATTATTTCCTCTTTGATATTTTTTAGAGCTTGTCACCTGCTTTGTTACTTCAGAAGTTACTACTTCACAGATTCCGTTTGGGTGCCTTTTGGATTATTCCACCTCATTGCCCTGGGGTTTGCCTTCGGTGAGCTGAAAGTCCTGGATGGGGGTTGCATCTTGTTTAAGTGTTTTTTTCATTCTCTATTTTTTTTTTATAAGTTTGACTCCTGAGTTGATACTTGTGAATTCCTTATGGTGAGTAGCTTTATTGCCAGTATTCAGAACCCTTAGGAAATGATTACTTCTCTGAAGCATCTTCTGGGTATAGCTAGCTTTTGGGTTTTGAGTCTGTTGCAAGATCCTACCTCTTTAATTTATTGGGAATGAGAAGTTTCTGCTTACTTGGCCCACCTGCCTGTTCTTTGACACTGGCCTGTAGGTGGGTTTGTTTGTTTGTTTGTTTGTTTGAGACCCTTAGGCAATCTCAGTCTTGGTATGTCAGAAGAATGACTGATTGACACAATTATGTCACCTTGGCTAAAGTAGTACAATCAATAACAATAGCATCAAATACAACCTAGAAAACAATAAGCTGTGATAACTGTTAATTTTCTACCTTTAACCATATAAGCTAGATTTGTGATTATATAACAAAATTTAGAATGAATTTGAAAATTGTATACAAGAAATAATCCCTTAATATGGAAGAGGTTAGGGGGTAAAAAAGAAAAAAAGAGATCAGAAGCAAGGTTGGAGGAAAAACTTTAGGAAGATGGTGGAGAAGACAGTTGGAGAAAAATAACAAGAACAAAACAACAACAACAAAAATACTACAAACTTTACTTAAGAAAAAAAAGCCAGGAGGTCAAAAATGAAAAAAAAACAACAAAAAACCAATGTGTTTCTCTATTGCCACTGGTAGGCAAGATGGGCAAATAGGAGTCCAGAGCCAAACTGATAAATCCCAGAAAGCCCAGCACAGCTTCATGGTAGTCATGGTTACACTCAGCCAGCCCACACTTTTGTTCCCTCAAGTTCAGACCAGATTCTTGCTATGAGGCTGGAACCACATTCCTTGAGCCTGCAACTGTGTATGTGTCTCTTGCCAGCTTAATTCTCCCTGACCTCCTGTCGGCTTAAACTCAGAACCTGCCCTGAGGTGCCAGGAGCCGCTAGATGGGTTCAGCTGTAGCTGTTCTGAGTTCTGAGCTTGTTTGGCCCCTCTCTAAAATGGCTGCTTGCCAGTCACCCTCTTCTGGGGGAGGTCTGAAGCCAGGTAACTCACCAGCCGATGCACTGCTCTGTCCCACTGGTGGGTCCATCTGTGGAGGCCACAGTAGCTGCTATGCACCCACAGGCTCAACCTGCGTTCCCCATTGAATGTCTGGGCTCTGGGAGACAGCACTGCTTGCTGCCTCCCTCCTGTTAGTTGAAGTCTCTCCCTTCACTCTCCCTGTGGACTTCAGTTCTTGCCTCAGATCCTTCCGGAATCCTGGTGTCCTAGTAAAACATCTCCCCTAGGGAGTCAAGCAATTCAAATTACATGTGAATACAAATCAAGTTATTTGACATTCTTCTTCAGAAGCCATCTTTTTTTTTTCAGCCTAAAAGGCATTTTAAGTCCTCACGTGACATCATTGTATATTTTAGGCAATAGGAAGCCTCCTTAGACACACAAATCTGGTAGAAAAATAAATTTATTTTATCCAAATGAGAATGAGGGAAAGTGGAAGTGTTGACTGGAAATATCAAAGTCTCTTCTCAACACATTCTTTACTATCCATACTTTTTAAAAAAGTGCTGTTATGCGTTGTGTACAGATGCCCCCCAACAGCCTCCTGCTGTCCTAGGTGGGACTTCTGGATTTGATTCGTGGTGCAATGCTAGGTTCATAATGCTAGGATTAAGGAATAAGTGCTACCCACACTAAATAGTCTGCGTAAGGTAACAGAGGCCGAAAGATGCTGTTGAGGGCACCTCCCTTGCTCTCTCATTGCTTCTGCTGCCTTGTGGGCACCATGACCTGTTGTTCTCTGTGACGCCCCTCTGCCACGTGCCACTCTATCTTGGAGCAGGCCAATTGTTGACTGAAACCTCTATAAACTAAGCTAAATAAACCTTTCCTCCTTTGTCTGGATGTTGGGAAAGACAAGTGCTAAGTTTCAAACAAATTTGCTGAATTATTGCCTGAATGTGTGTGTTTCCTCCAAAGATAAATATTTACATTGGGAAACAGGCCTTTATAGAATTAAGGTTAAAAGAAGTTTTAAGGGTAGGTCCCTGATCCAAAAGGATTTTAGTGCACTTATCTGAAGAGACACCAGAGAGCTCATTCCCTCTTCGTTTTCCCTCAAGGCCAAAAGGCAGTCAACTGTCAGCTAAGAAGAAAGCCTTCACCAGAATCTAGTCCTGCTAGGCCTTCATCTTTAAGCTGCTAGCCTCTGGAACTGAGAAAGTAAAGTTCTACTGTTTAAGCTACCCAATTCTACTGTTTAAATGTATGGTTTTCTGCTTTGAAGCTAGAAAAATTAGTCATCCTTGCTTGCTTTATGACTTCTGTCCTTCCTTGAAGAGGGCTCCATTATCTCTGCACTGATGTGTTGGGTCTTTACTCTCAATTTTCTGTTCTTTGAATGTGGTATTTTTGTTTGCTTATTTTCATTCTGAGACAAGATCTCACTATGTTGCCCAAGCTGACCATGAACTCCTTGGTGATCCTGCTCAGGGTCCTGAATAACTGGGACTCTGGCCTGCAGCAAGCAATTTGCATAACTTTTTTTCCCCCCAATTGCATGTGCCAGTACTTTTAATACAATGTTGAATAGAGGTGGTGTGAGTGAGCACCTTCCAGTAGCTAATACCTAATTTCACCAGCAGACATGGCTTAAAGGTTTTTCGGTTGTCCTTTATCAAATTGAGGAAGTTTCTTTCTATTTCTTTTTTTTTGTACTGGGGATTGAATTCAGATCCTTGCACTTGTGAGGCAGGCAGCAGAACTACTGAGCTAAATCTCTGGCCCTCTATTCCTTTTTTTTTTGAGACAGGGTCTCACTATGTACTTGAAACTGACCTGGAACTCACTATGTAGCCCAGTCTGGTCTCGAACTGCAGAGATCCTCCTGCCTCAACCTCCTGAGTGCTGGGATTACAGGCGGGTGCTACCACGCCTGGCTCTCTATTCCTACTTTAACAAGAGTTTTAAAAATGAACAGGTACTGAATTTTTAAGTACTTTTTCTGATATGAGATGATTGAGTTTTTTTTTCTTTTACTTTGCTTTCTGATTTTGCATGAAAGAACAACCTCGTAGCCCTGGTGTGAACACAGAAGAGAGAGCAGTAGGAAGATGGAAGCAGAGAGTGTCAGGCCACAAGCAAAGCACTGTCAACAGCTGCTAGAAATTAGAGGCAAGAGGCAGATTCTCCCCTAGAGCCTTTGGAAGAAGTCTTGTCTGGTGGACACCTTGATTTCAAATATCTTGCCTGAAGGACTGCAAGAGAATAAATTGCAGTTGTTTTATCCACCAAATGTGTGGTGATTTGTCACAGCAAATTTAGGAAACTAGTACAGTGTAGATCTGATCATGACGTCCTCATTATTTTTTGAATTTGCTGCATTTGATTTGACATTTTGTTAAAGATTTTCGTACCTATGTTTGTGAGAGACGTTAATGTATATCTTTTTGTAATGTTCTTGTTGTAAGAGGCACAGCAACACTCAACAACTAGGCCACACACGGAGAGGTCCAATGGGAGATTTTATTAGGGAAGGCAGGTTAGGGAGAGAGGAGAGAGGGGAGAGAGAACAAAGAAAGGAAGGTCCGGTCCTTTTATTATTTTTGGGGTGGGCTATTGCTTATTCATGAAGAGTGTGCTACCTTTAACCTATCACAGGCCAGGTTGCCCTTTATGGGTTTGGTCCTGGAGAAAAAGGTTTAACCTCTCCAGACGGCTGTGGCCTTGGGGGAGGAGGGGAGGGAAACTAAAGATGAGAGCATGAGGTCTTTAAGAGCCAAGAAGCACCTGGAAAATGCAGCCTGTGCTGGCAGCATCAGGTACCTAACACTTGTCAGATTTCATATCAAGATCAATCAGGACTTGAAAAATGATTTGAGAAATCTCCCCTCCTCTGAATCCTAAATTTTTGTGCAATGCTTTTTTCTTTTTTTTAAATCTATTTGGTAGCACAAACTAGCTGATTCAATAGAATTCACTTTATATGAAAAAAATTTTTTGTGTGTGCTGGAAATGAACCCACAACCTTCACACTGAGTTACATCCTCAGCCCTACCTCCTTTTTTGGAAATAGGGTCTACCTAAGTTGCCCAGGCTGGGCTTGAATTTGTCATCCTCCTGCTTTGCCCTTCCAGAGTGCTGGAAGAAACACTAAATTATGGATTTAATTCCTTTAAACTGGGATGTGGAGCTATGCAGATTTTCTATTCTTGAGTTATTTTTAATTTATTTGATCTGTTTTTATGTAAATCTTTCTAAAATATGTACTTTGACATGAAATTGCCAATCAAAAGAACATTTTATGATAACATTTTATTGAGTAGTTCCTCTATGCACTTAATAAATATAAATTCATTTTTAGAAAAGCTACATGAAGTGGACACTAACGTCCCTGTTCTCTTTCCCCCAGTAGTTGGAGTGCATGTGCTAAGTAAACTCTTTACCACTAAGACACATTCCTAGACCTGTGACACAGGGTATTGCCTCAAACTTGTGATCCTCCTGCCTCAACTTCCCAAGTGCCGGGGTTATAGGCATGCATTATCATGCGTGGGTGATTGTGTCTAATTCAAACCTATCTATCTGAAAATCTCCTTGGGGGAAATAAAAGTCTCTCTGTCTTCCAATGGTTTTTTATTATTTTTTATTTTTTTAAAAATTTAATTTATTGGTACATTCTAGGTAGACAGTACAGTTACATTCATTACTGGCATCTTGTACCTTTACATGCCAGGTCTTGGTTCTCACTTTTTTCCCTTGTCCCCACCCTCCCTTCACCCTCCCCTCCCCTCCCCCCTTGAAACACTTTAATTTCATTTTTACATTTTCTCATATTTTTTTACTTTTCCCTTATTTCCCCTTCCCTATCCTTCTCACTGTCCCTACATCTTTGGTCCTTTTCTTCCTATTTGCTAAGTGTCCCATTAGGATCTTGAGTATTACTATAGTTTTTCACACCAGAGATACTATTTGGTATTTGCATATGTGTGCCTTATTTATTTCACTTAGAAGTATATCCTCAAAATGTATCCATTTTCCTATGAATGACTCTAATTTCTCATTCTTCATGGCTGAGTAGTATTCCATTTTAGCCAGTTTCCAACTGATGGACAAATGGGCTGTTTCCAAGTTTCAGCTATTACAAACTGTGCTGCTATAAACATAGGGGCGCATATGTCACTGTGATATGATTCTTTTAATTCTTTTGGAAAGATACCCAGCAGAACTATGGCTGGGTCAAATGGAACCTCTAGTCCCAGCTCTTTGAGGTATCTCCATATTGATTTCCATAGTGGTTGCACCAGTCTGCCCTCCCACTAACAATAGAGAAGGGTTCCTTTCTCCCCACAACCCCACCAACATTTGTTGTTGTTTGATTTCTTGATTGCAGCCATTCTTTGTAGGGTGAGGTGGAATCCCAGTGTTGTTTTCATCTGCATCTCTAGAATGACCAGTGATGTGGAACATTTTCTCATATATTTACTTGCTGCTTTTACTTCTTTGTCTGAGAAATGTCTGTTCATTTCAGATGCCCATTTTTGAGTTGGGTCTTTATATTGGGGGGGTGATTGTTTTGAGTTCTTTATATATTCTAGATAGTAGTCCTTTGTCTGAGGAGCAGCTGGTAAAAATTATTTCCCACATTGTAGATTGTCTCTTAGTTCTGTTGATGTTTTCTTTTGCAGTGCAGAAGCTTTTTAATAAGATGAGATCCTAGTTTTTGATTCTTTCTGCTAGTTCCCGTGCTACTGAGGATTTGTTCATAAAGTCTTTTCCTATGTCAATGTCTTCCAGAGATCTGCCTAACTTATCTTCCAGCAAGTATAGTATTTCTATTTTAATATTTAGTTCTTTAATCCACTTGGATTTTACTTTAGTACATGGTGAAAGATAAGGGACTAGTTTTAATATTTTGCAGGTTGAGATCCAGTTTTTCCAACACCATTTATTAAAGAGGCTATCTTTCCTCCACTGAGAATGGTCAGCTCCTTTGTCAAAGATGAGGTAGCTGAGTACACCTGGAGTTTGTGTCTTCCAATCTGTTCCACTGATCCTCAGTTCTGTTTCTTTGTCAGTACCATGCTGTTTTTATCACAGTGGCTTTTTAGTCCAATAGGTGACATCTTCCCAGCCTTTGGCAATGAGGTTGATGCAGTGGAGGACAGTGAAATACTTCGTCCAGAACTCTTTCAGGGTCAAGACATCTCTTCAGCGACATAAAAACATCTGAAAGCCGAGCATGGTGGCACATGCCTATAATCCCAGCACTCCAGAGGCAGAGGCAGGAGGATCACTGTGAGTTCAAGACCAGCCTGGGCTACACAGTGAGTTCTAGGTCAGTCTCAACTACATAGTGAGACTCTGTCTCAAAAAACAACAACAACAAATAAAACACCTAGTGAAGAGCACCTTTGTGTATAGCTTCTTGCAGTTGCAGATCACATGCTGGTCCGTGGGCTGCTGAACAGGTGTCCTGTTGGGTGGGGGACTTGACCTTAATGAAGTCAACATCCATATCATCCACCAAGGATGGAGTGTGTGCAGGGCGTTGCTAATCAGAAGAAGGCATCTTTCAGGGAATTGGTGGTCAGAAAGATATTTCGTAAGGGTGGGTGTGAACACCTCATGAAGCCATTTCGTGAACCATTGCCTTAATACCCATGCTTTGGCATTGGGAAGTTTGTGTGTTTGGCATTGTTGGAGGAGTGTATTTGGAATCCCTTGCTAACCATCTCACACCTAGACCTCTTCACATTATTGGTACAGTGCTCAAAGCTCATTGGGAATGTATGCAGGATAGAAGACCAGGGCTTTTCTTGGAAAGAGCAGTCAAAAGAGGAAGAAGGGGCTCCATTGGTCACTTTTACTCCCACTTCTGAGCTTGCATCCTGGGCCCAGGGAGGGGACAGCAGTTTGGGTGACATTGCTAGAACTGAGGCGTCAGGGTTCCGAGGAGAGGTACAAAGTCAGGATAGGGGGAGAATGAGGACTCCTTGGGAAGATTTGCCTGAGTTTGAGTTTCACGTTCTGTTCCATGACTCGGTCATCACCAGGTACTGGGAATGTGGGGTTCCTTCTTCTCAGAAAGTGAGGTATCTTGGAATATCAGCACATTGCAAGTTCGCCATGTGTTGTATATGGACCAAAGTTCTACTCTGGAAATGCGCATTCCCGTTTGACCAACATGGGCAACAGTAATGACATTAACATGGTCTTGGCTTCAGGAGAGCTGCCACTTTGCTCATGAGGCTTGTGTCTGTCTGAAGGACACTTTCCCGCCAGTCAGAGGGTCTCAGGTCTCTACAGATTTTTCTGCACTTGGCTGCTGTATTTTTATCTGTTTGTCAAAAATTCATCCCCCTTTTTATTTTATTTGTAATTTATTATATTTTTATTAGTACATGTTCACAGGCCATAATGATTACGTTCATGGTAAAACTGGTATACTGAATAAGGGTAGAATGCCCTAGCTGGTGCATTAAAGTACAAACAACAACCCATAGATTTTTCTCCAAGTGGCTTCTATGGAGAACCCTTTCCCTGTACCAGGTATTGCCATCATGAGGCCTGACACTACGTGGATGATCCTTTTTATGGCAAAGGCAGGGGGTAGCAGTGCACAGTGTGAGAGCCTAGCAGCATCTGTGAAGGACAGGGGAGTATGTGCAGTCACACGGGAGCCCATGACAGCACGGAGCAGGTCGTGAGCTGACGACCATGCACGGAGACTGAGAAACTAGTTCCTGTGTCATGGCACAGACGGGCATGGGGCTGTCTGCAGCTCCTACTCCTCAGGAAGGATTCTTGGAGCTGGAGGAGGACAGGTCTCCCTGAGAAGGGCTTGTGCTGCCTCACTGCAAAGCTCACCTTGCTGAAAAGGTGGGAAAGTGTGTGGAGTCTCTGCGAGGGAGCTCAGTGCAGAGCCCATGGTGACCACCTAGGCTGGGCAGCCCTGGAATTATGCTCACTCACCTGGCGCAAGAGCACAGAGTTCGTGGCCTCTCAGGGAGAATCCCCCCTCTGGTGGAGTCCACACCCCTTGACAAGGATCCCAAATACACCCAAGCCCTAAGGTGGACACCCAGGCCTAGAGGTAGATTTCTGCTTTGTTTTTCAAAACTGATCAACAAAGCCAGGTGAGGTGCTACAGCTCTGTGATCCCAGTAAGTTGGGAGGACTAGGCAAGAAGGTCACGCGTTCCAGCCCTGGATAGAAAACAGAGCAACTTAACACTGAGACTTTATAACATCATTAAAAACAAAAATTAAATGGGCCGGTGATCAGGTTCAGTGAGCAGATACTAGGTTCCAACCCCAGTCTTGAAAAAAATCTTTACTGATTTGTAAACTGTCCAGAGCAGAGGGTGCTCAGAGAACTGTGTCACATGTGGAGGCCACTGAATGTGCAAACTGGATCCATGAGATGACAACCCGTGTCCTGACACATTCACCACCAGCAGCAAAGACACACAAGCTTGAACCCTAGGATGAAGACAGACAGGAGGTGCGCCTCAGGGGAGGCCCCAGTGCCTGCTCACAGGTGACTCTGTGTCTTTCCTTACTCATGCCTATGGCATTTCTCATGTTACTGGAGTAAACAAATTCTTCTATTATTCTAAAAAGCTGGAGAATAACTGTACAAGTGAAAGAAAAATAGATAGCATCTTTGTACGAATTTCCACTGTATAAAAAAAAAATTCATAGTCTCTTTCGGGATTCTGTGGCCAAAGAGGAATCTGATTGCAGAGGTGGGAAAAATGTAGAATCGGCCATCTCCAGGGATGTCAGCTGAGTCGTGGTCAGGCAGAAGCAGCAGGCGAGAGGGGAGGAACCACTCACAGGTGCAGAATGAGGAAAATGCTCAGGACCGGCACAGCAATGACAGTAGCACAATACTGAGAAGGCACTTCATGCCACCAAGCTGCTTGCTTTAAACAAGACTAAAATCTTAACTTTTATTGAAAAAGAATTCTACTGTTTACATAAATCCAGAAAACAAGAGCAAATATATATGCCAAAACATGACCAACAGTAATGGATGGGAATGGCAGGGGTTGGGCAGGAGTTTGGCCCAGCTGGAGCTCAGGAGCTGATGCCCAGTGTCCATCCTTAGGGACCCCCAGCTGTGCAGCTGGTGCAGAAGGGGCTCCTGGCCCTGGCTGTGGCTGTGGTGCCAGAGCCGATGAGGGAGCTAAAAGTGGAGCTGGCACACACTCTACAGGTGCGACTTCAGGTTGGGCTAGAGCTGGCTCCGCAGCTGCAAGAGAAAGACACATCAGCAAGGGTCCTTCCCGAGGCAAAACCTCCCAACTGCCTGTCAGAGAGAGCTCTGTGCACAAACTCACCCCCAGGGAGTCTTCCCAGACTGCATCCTCCCGCTGGATCCAGTGTCTCCGTGTTCCTGGGTCTCCTAGATGGGGAAACTCTCTCTGTGCCCAAAGTCCATGCCCTCCCACGTGCCCACAGAGCCATACCCCAGTCCTCCTCACTCTGGGGCTCTGCCTCCCCGGGCTCAGCGTGCTCCTGTGGGTCCAGGAGAAGTTCATCTGCTGAATCCCCCTGGTCATGCAGCTCTAATAAGGAGTTAAGGGAAGACGACACGGACCTGGAGTGGACAGAATGAGCAGTAAACAGAGGGGCCCGGTCTTGGTCCCCACACTACTTGCCAGGGCACCTGCAGGGATGGACACGTGGGCCTCCTGGCCAAAGTGCAGCTCTCCTCTCTCCCCTCTTCCCTTGCACAGTGAAGCAGTCCTGGCCCAGGCAGCCCTGAAGCCCGATTGAAGGCTCCATGCGGGGGAGACCTTGTCCAGCAGTTTGAGCACCTCTGCCTCCTCGCGGTGGCCTGACACGCTGACTCTCTGCCCGTCCCCACGGTCAGCTCCCTGAGGACTGGTGTCTGCTGGGTGGTTGCACTCAAGGGCGCAGGGTTGCTGCGCCATAACTCAGTGTCTGAGAGGTGAGGGGCAGCAGGCATCTGTCCTGCCCTGCCTCCCCTCAGGCTGTCGCTCATGGAGCAATGTGTTCGCCAGTTCTCTGTGCCCTGTGGGCTCCTCTTGCCCTCTTGGGAATCCGTACCTAGGGAGGGCACGAGGGGCCTCCTCTACTGCCTTGTGAGGAACACCTGCTCGGTGTTCTGGGGGTGACTTGTAGACCCCAACTGCACTGAAAGCCCAGAGGGAAGGGGTTTTAACTGCTCCGGTGATGGGACTGTAGTCAGTGCCCCAGTGTCCCCAGTGATGTAGTCACCTGCTCCTTCATGAGGTCTGCGTGGACCTGGGCCCTTGCCTCCCCCAAGGATTCCTGCTCTGGGACCACCCTGAAGTCCGTCCAGTGACTGCAACCTCCTTTACGGTGAGCACAGCAACTTTCCCCAAGTGCAGGGGTCAGGGCAGGGGAAGAAAATCATCCCTGACATTAGGTATGGTCTTCCCCTGGGCCAAACCCAGGGTTCACACTTATGAGAGAGACCCCACTTCATCCTACAGTCATGAAATGAGCTTCATCTTCTCAGCACCCACTCTTCAGTGTTGCAACGTGAGGCTGAGGCAGGTGATTGCACATTCGTTAGACTTGGAGTCCTAGTGACCAAGGCCCACCATGCCGCTGAGAGCCGAGCTTACCTTCCCAGCATCCCCTCCCACAGGAAGGAAATGCAAGACTCAGCGGACTCCGGGAAGGAGCTGTCATAAATGGAGTAGCTGTCCAGGAAGTCCTCCGTCAGGGGGGACAGCATGCCTGCCCATGCGGCCCTCACGATGCAGACCTCATCCAAGCTCTGGGCCTCCAGATTTCTAATCTGTGAGGAAAAGTGGAGAGACATGGAATTGCAGTCCCACCCACGGCTCATCCGGAGGGCTGAGGATGAGGGCCAGACCGAACTCGACATTGTGTGTAGTGGCTGATACCAGAAGAGGCACAAGAAGGCCCCAGCAGAAAGTGATCCTCAGGGTACAAGTTCAATATTATAAGGGACACAGAAGTGCTAACATATTCAGGCCAGCTCCTTAGCTGAAGAAAGGTTTATGTAGCTCCATGCATGAAAAGCAACAACGTATGAGGCCCAAGACCAGACCCAGGGAAGAGATGAGTAAACAGAGGCTCCTCCTGGGACCCCAGGTCCGCTTAGGAGGTCACACAAAACGTGCCCTGGGTTCCTGTTGCAATGACCCCAGAAGAAGTCAGGTCCAGCTTTCTTCTCCGTGGGAGGCTGAATGGCAGTGCTCGCTGCCACCCTTGTAGAAGGTCCTTTAGCCCAGGGGTCCTGGACATCTAGCAGCTGCCACATGGGCACCTGGGCCAGGACCTACGAGGAGGTGAAATGGCAGAATGAAATTATGAGAGGATAGAAGTGACACGGTGTGCCTGTTCCTCTTCCGATGTTCCCGCCAACATGTGGACGGTGACCTTGCCCCTGGCCAAGTGGGGGCTGAGCAGAGAGGATGTGCTGGTTGAGGACAGGGGGCTCAGATTTCTTTGGCACCAGGACCTTCCTGAACCGTTCCCTGGGCCCTGCAGGGAGATGAAGTGGTTACCTGTCCCGAGGGCCCCTCTGTCCTCCCGTGGCCTCAGGACAGAGTCCCCTCTGCTCACACACATACTCCACACCCCAGCTGGCACCCGTCGTTATTGTGGCCCCAGTGTGTGTCACAGCACAGGGCACACAGGCCCCAGGGACATCTCCAGGCCGTCGTCCTGGACGCGGCTCTGTGGGGACAGTGCCGAGCAGGCGGCACGAAGCACGAGTCTCTGCCTGACCCGTTTGTGCTGTTTGTGCCTTGTGCTCCAGAAACAGAAACATCTCTGTCTCAGGCGTCTCCCTCAGGAGGACAGGAGATGACCTTGGAGGCTGGGGGTCATCGGGGGGCACCGCCCTTCTCCCCTGCCAGCCCTGCCATGGGTGAGATGTGACAGGACCCAGGGCTCACAGCCTCCCAGCAGCACCTGCTCCTGCCCAGGAGGAGCCTCTGCCTCATACCTGGTCCCCCACCACCTGGACACACACACGCTGAGGAAGCAGGGTGAGCGCTGTGCAGGGGACTCACAGTGACGGCCAGGCCTAAGTGTTCCTGTCCTGGACTCAGTGGCTCTACGCGTCTGATGGCCAGGCCCGGGGACACCTCGCCTGGGCTCGCTCTCATCTCAAGGTCATCGGTCGCCGGGTCTGGTGAGGCCTGCCCTGTGCTGTCCACGAGGGCAGGGCGGTTCCTGCCCAGTGGCCTGTTGCGCCTGGACTTAGTCATCCATCCTCTCACTCGTTCCCAAGTGCTTTCCCTGCGAGGGGTCCTGAGGCTGCGGCCTCGAGGCCTGGGCAGGCAGCACAGCGTGTTCACTGCTCGCTGTCTCCAGCCAAGTGACTGTGAGCCAGCCGTCCTGAGACTGTGGTGTCCGGTAACTCGAGGGTTCCGAGTTCTGTTTGGACCTGTCGCCAAGGAAGTGAGGTCATGTGCAGGGGTCCATAGCAGACCCTGCCCCTCTGATAAGAAGACGCTATGACCCCTTTCTTTTCATAGTGGAGCACACCTATATCCTCCTTAGAAACAGCCATGAAAACCTAGAATAGCAATTTAGCAAAGTGGCAAAACCTTGTTCAAAGTGAAAAATAATAAAAGGGCCGGGGATGTTACTCAGCCTGAAGGCCCAGGTTCATCCCAATACCAAGGGGGAAAAAAGTATGGTAGTTCTGGTAGTTCATACTTTTAACATGAAGCCAAGTAACATTTCTATCTGTATTTTTATCCAGCTAAATTTATTTTCCTGTGTGTAGTTTTAGATACAAGATCTCATTTAACCAAGCTTAGGGATTGCCGAGTGAGAACAATAAAGTGCAAAAGAGATGAAGAAGTTTAACATATGTGCAAAGGAGTAACTATCATGATGAACTGAGGATTCATAACTGGATAAATGGCCATGGTTACATAGGTACATTGAACCAAACTGAGTGCATAGAAACAGGCATGCTCACAGTGCATGTACATGGCGCGTACACACACACATACACACACACAAAAACACAACCCTCTGAGAAAAAATACAAAAAGTAACTGTCCAAAGGCACTAGAAAAGAAAAAAAACAGGCAAAATTGAAATGGAGTCAACCTTTGCCAGAATGGACAGCCAGTTTCCATCCTGTTTTTATAGAAACTGGGGCAGGACCTATTTGGCTTGTAATAGTTAATACTAAATAGAAAATAATCACTGCTGTACTAGCTTGAAGAAAATACTGTCAAGCACAGTATTAGCTCCTAGAAATGTTAGTAGGGAAATTCTGGGAAGCAAGAGCGAAAGCAGTAAAGCCTCTTAACCTCTGTGTTCCTCTAAATTCATTTTGCGATATTTGGGAGACAGGACGATACTAGCAGGGTGCCTCTCAGGACCTGTATGTAGAGGTTCTCATGGGTTTCCTCAAGATTTGGATGGTACAAAGCCAGCCATGGTGGCGCAGGCCTGTAATCTCAGCACTCGGGAGGCTGAGGCAGGAAGGTCACTGTGAGTTCGAGACCAGCCTGAGCTACATAGTGAGTTCCAGGTAAGTCTCAACTACATAGTGAGACCTTGTCTCAAAAAACAAAAGAAAAAAGAAAAAAAAAAAAGAGAGATTTAGACGGTACAAAAGGACACAGATGCCAGGAAGAGTTTCCTCACAATAGCCTGCCCCTGTGCCCTCCAGGGTTTACTTTTATCTTGCTTTTTTCCTCTTTTACTAAGCTCGATCTGCAGAGCCAGTTTCTCCCTCACTCTTCACTTTTACTTTTTCAAATAAATTTTGCCATTGCTTTTGGCTTGTTTTGTTCAATTCTTTGTAATCCAACTGTAGAAAGGAGAGGTGAACAACCCAAAATCTGGTAACATTTATCTACTGAGCCACTTTTAGAAAGAGCTACCTGACAACACCCTGATGCACTTATGTCTGCCTTATTTATATCCACCCTTTCATGGCTGACCCTCTGCAAACCCTGTATCACACCTTATTTCAGTATATTCATTCTGGTGAGAGTAGGGTTACCACAGGTGATGGGGCCCTCGATGGATTGCTAGAATCTTGTTCATGATAACCAAGAATTGGATGTGGCCTGCTGTGGTAAGAAAACAGCAGCAAAGCTTAAAGAGGTGGCTGCACACTCTGGGTGAGTGGGCTTGTGCTGGTGGACAGGAAAATGACACAAGACCGAGGGCACTGGTTTCAGGGATTTAAAATATTGTGCTGATGCCGGGTGTGGTGGCAAGGACTGTAATCCCAGCACTCAGGAGGCTGAGGCAGGAAGGTCACTGTGAGTTCAAAACCAGCCTAGGCTACATAGTGAGTTCAGGTCAGTCTCAACTACATAGTGAGACCCTGTCTCAAAAAACCAAAACAAAAAAATGTGCTGGGTCCAGGGTGCCTCTCATCAGCTCTTCCAGAGCATAACTGACAATGTATCACATCAGTTGTGTCTGCCGGCGTGTCCTTTCCCGTAATTCATTCCCTCTGTTATTACCAAGGTGCGTGAGGTGCAGTCCATATGCATGAACTTTCAGTGGCTCTGATGAAAAAAGCTCACTGTAGTTCATGCCAGAGGATCTGGCACACAGGATTCCTGGTTTGGAATTTCAGAATTTTCCAGGCAGGCTCAGGGGTCTTGGTTTTTCTTATCTCTGCCTCCAGGCAGTGAGCCTTAGGACAGAGGTCAGGGGCTGACCCGGCCCAGGTTCAGGTGATGGACGGGAGTGGGCTATCAGTCCTCATGTACTATCTATAGTAGTAGAGGCGCTGGGCCTGGGAGCTACACCACTGAGCTAAATCCCCCGTCAAAATGCATTTCTCAGGTGGACTAACCATTAACTCTCAATGAGTAATGTTACTCAGTTCCCAACATCCTCAGGGGTGGGTCTCGCTACTGACAGTCTCCCCACCTGGACGGTGCCCTCTGGTGCCCTCTGGATGGACAGTTTCGGGGCACGCAGACCTGGGTCCCAGCTCCCTCCTGACTAGTGCATGGGTCCTTGGGTAAACAAAGTGGAGCATCTTGTACAGGACCAGTACAATGACACAGCCAGATAAGGACCGCATGCCCTCTGGGGAAGATGTTATCAATACTCATTGTTGTCTTTTCCTGTCTCTGTGTGGCAAGGGCTTTGTTTCCTGTGTACATCATGGTCTGCGGTTGCTGCTCAGTAAACATTTGAGGGGAATTCCCGCCCTGCTGCTGCAGCTCCCTTCTGTGGGTTTTGCTGATGGTTTTCAGATGTGATCGGTGCTGCCTTAGCCCTTCCGGGAGGTGCATTAGGGCCTGTGGTGGGGAACAGGCCAGGACGGTGAGAATTGAGAATAACACTGCTAGGTGACCCTTCCCCCCTCACTGGAAATTGAACTTAGTGTTTCACACTTTCCAGGCAGGCGCTGTGCTGCTGAGCTACATCCCTAGCTGCTAGTTTACTTTTACATTGGCTTGAGAGTAATCTTTTTTTAAGGAAGGGATTCTGTGATTTAAAGTTTGAAGTGGCTGTCTCACCTTCTGAACATATTAGAGAAGGATTTAATTCACAATGGTGCAAATGTCCAGAACAGTAAGCATTCTAATTCAATTTAATTTGAAGAGCCAGGTGTTGTTGCAGTAGAAGATTGGGGCTGGGGAAACTGGACCGATAACTGGGCAGAATGTGGCAAAAGGCCGTAAAAACCCAGAGGACAGGCCTGGAACACAGGACTCAAGATGACACCGTGGCACTTGAGGCCTGTGCCCGGAGCCAGTGAGAAAGATATTTTTAATCACACATTTGAACCTGGAGCTGTTTGCAGGACCAGTCGCAAAAGTTCTACTTTCAATCACTCTGTTACGTCCGGCAGGAAGCCAAATGAGTCTTTCTATGGGCTTGACACCACGTGAGTTTTTGATGGAACAACCATCCCAATGCCTTATTTGTAGAAGAGGAAAGCCAATCCAGGAACTCTGGATGCAAAAAACTCCTTTCCCTTGTGCTCGAGGCTGCTGTGGATCTGGTCAGTGGCTGGCTCTTGACTTTTATAGAGGATACTTCTTTTTCATCTTCAATAAATATGTATTTTTGCCAGCTCTCCTGTGTGTCTTGTCCAATTCTTATTCAGGACACCAAGAACTTGGAAGCCCCACAGAATATCCTGGCAGTGGGGAGGCTGAGGCAGAAGGATGGCTTAATCCCAGAAATTCAGAGCCAACCTGGACAATGTCGTGATACCCAATCTGTTTTTTTTTAAAAAAATCAGTTTCCCATCACATTAGCCATGTTTCCTGTCCTCTCTGGCTTCATATCCTTAAGTGGCTACCATTTTGGATAGCAGAGATATGAGCATTCTCATCACTGCAGAAAATTCTGTTAGACATTGTTGAGCTATGTTTCGTGTTTTTTAAACCCTGGGACTTACTTGGCAGTGGCTGGATGCCCTTCACTGTACTGTGTTTGGGCTCAGTGGGTGAGACGTGCTGCCCAAGGGACTAAGGTTTGGGTTGTGCCGTAGCGACTTTTGCTACATGGCCAGCCTCACCGGCTTCAATTTTTCTCTGACATACGCAGAGGGCTGGGTAAACCCAGAAGTTTCCATCTATTCTATCTCAAGATCCCTTTGATTGTGAACTTTGTTCTCTTAGACCCACACCCATGTTTAAAATGAACTCTTTTATTAGGTAATCATTGGCTCACCCTCTCACTTTTGTTAACCAAGGTATTTATAATTACAAACAAAAACCTCTGATCAGTGTAAGATAATCACGATTCTCATGTTGAGTTAAAGAATTCCAGCCCAAACTTAGAAAGGGGACATTGTGCTTTGCAGCCTTATCTCTGGTAATTGTACAGTTTCCATGTGGTGTCTTTGAAATATTAAAAATAACATATTAATTTTTCCTTCCGGTCCCTATTACTGATTCCCTGCCCTTGGGGATTCAGGGTCCCAAGTTAGGAGCCTTTTCTTTCTCTTTTTTCTCAGTACTGAGAATCAGAGGGGTGCTTGATTACTACTCACCAAGTTACAGTCTCAGCTCTTTAAATTTTTTCTTTTAAATTTAAGACAAGGTCTCACTAAGTTGCTCAGGCTGGACTCAAACTTTCAATCTTCCTTTCTCATTCTCCCAAGTGCTGGGATTACAGGTGTGTGCCATTGTTGTCGGCTCCAGATTACAAGTTTTCTGACTATAGGATCACTTAAAATTTCTCTCTCTGCTTAAAGAATGATGCATGTGTCAGTCATCTGTAAAAGGCAGAAGTTCAGAGAGCTCTGCTCTGAAATGTGGGCAGTAAGCATGTATAGACAAGAAAAGGCTGATGAAAGCAGAAACAAGACCCAAAAGCAGATTTGTCAGTTTACAGTGTTAGGCAGGTAGTTAAACACAAGCAGCCCTGAAGATGTGCTTTGCCAGTTACAGTTAGGTAGAGAAAAAAAGACTTCAAAGTACAGTACATTCATAGTCATTTATGAAGTCCCAGATTTAAAGCCACCCCACAGAGCACGATGGAACTTTAAGGTTCCGTACATTTTTTCTGGTATCGGCCACCTGGCCATCTAGTTCCAAGATAAGGCACACACCTTTCGTGGGTGCCATAGCCTACGCCCAGTGATATCAGAAAGGGAAGCCTTGGCCTGAGACCTGATTGAGAGTCTTATATGATTAAAGGCCCCCGAGGAAATGCTGACCACCCAAAAAGATCAAGGAAGACATTGTGGAGATGCTGACATTCCAAAGTGGCCCTAAGAGAAAAGTGGATAAAGCTCCGTCATCACCATAGCTCCCCAGACCCCAGCATACACAGGTGTCCAAATCTGCACTCTGGTAGATGCCTTTACGGCACTGCCTACCTCCTCATGTGTCAGGGCAACTCTCTGTCTGCTTTACAATAAATCTGACCTATCCTCTTGCCTGGCCTATCTTGACTGAATTCTTTCACCAAGGGCACAAAGAACAGAGGACCTAGGAAGTGAGAGGCTTCCTGGAGACGAAAGGCACTTTCTCTATAAGGATGAAAGCAAAGGAGTCCTTCCTATCATGCAGACTAAAACTGGCCTGTTTGGGGATTTGGCTGTTGGTGACATTTTCTCCGGATTTCTCAGAAGGTAAAATACTTAGTTTTAGTTTGGTGAGGTGGAACTTTAGTAGAAATGACTTCATTTTTGTCTGGTTTGTTGGGGCCTAGTGCAGAAGCTCAGTCCAAACCATTGGTGGCTGATATATTTTATTGAACAATTCCTCCCTTTTGGTCAAGCTCTCTTCTAGGTCAGGGTGTGACCAGAACTCAGTGACATCCTTACTCTGTCTCCTTCATGCTGGGTTCTTAGTCTCAAAGTGTCATTCCTAGGCTATGGTGTGTTGCCATGCTGTTACCAGGTTCTGGGGGGTTGGGGGGTCTCCTTCTAGTGATTCTTTCTAGGTTCTTTCTGTCCTAAACAAAGAACTGGTCAAGTCAAGCACAAAAGGCAGCAAGGTTTTACATTTATTAAGGGTTGGGAAAGATACATGCTCAGCAGAGTGAGCGTGCACCAATTAAAAGTAGAAAATGAAGTAAATTCTGCAGGGTAAAAACAGGCCACTGTGAAAGACAGAGGACAGAGGTAAACTGTAATTTACCAAATCACTATAAGCTATAGATATTTTAAAATGAAAAAGAATTCCCTTAAATCTGGAAAACAAAACAATAAAATACATGTTGAAAATTATTTTTCACTGAGGGTTGCAGTGCATGCCTATAATCCCAGCCACTTGGGAGGCTGAGGCAGGAGGATCACTTCAAATTTGAGGCCAGCCTGGGCTACATAGTGAGACCCTGTCTTAAAATAAAATTAACAAAACACGCCTAAAGGATAGAGATCTGTTTCAGATCTGGGAAGAAGCTAGTCTTTCTAGGGCTGACTCTTCTCTCTATAAACTGCAGCATGTTGTCCACTCCATGTACCGTGACTTTAGAAGAACTTCCAGGGAGAAAGCCTTGAGGTTTCCTCAGGAACACACAGTGACATCCACACAGCGCAGCACATCCAGGTCCAGAGTCTTAGCATGAGCGTTTCTTAACTTCCTCCTCCATAGATTGATGAGGTCAGTCACATGCACAGCCTCCTGTACAGGACCAGTCTCTCCTTACACTCTGACCGCCATGTGCTGTCACTGCCAGGTGCCCACGGCCATCTGCACTGCTGCCCTTCCCAGGCCATTCCAGCTCTCTGCATTCCTCAGTGATTGGCGGTGCAGCCAGCGGCTCACACTCAAGGAGAACAAGTGCAACACTGGCCCCCAATAGCTTCTCCTCAGGCCACTGTGCCCACCTGCTGTCCAGGCCCTGCACCCCAACCAGCACCCTTCACCGCCCTTCACCTACCCATGGCTTGGCTGTGGTCCTGTTGAATCAAGTTTTCTAGCATTCTGATATTTTTGCCAAACTTCTCAAAATTAAATTCTTTTTTCTGGTACCAGGGATCGAACCCAGGACCTTGTGCTTTTGAGGCAGGCGGCAGCACCACTGAGCTAAATCCCTCACTCAAAATTAAATTCTAAAGTGCTTTTTTTTTAAAAAAAACTTCAAATTGATAAATGTAACTGTACTGTATACTTAAAAAGTGCCAATAAACTCAATGAGAAAACAAAAAACAAAACTTCAAATTGATGGAATCTTCTTAGAGGTTCCCTGGAAGATCTCCAAAGAATCTTTGCCCATGTAGAAGAGAAATGCTAAACTGCCAGGTGTGGTGGTATGTGCCTATAATCCCAGCACTCAGGAGGCTGAGACAAGTGGATCCCTGTGAGTTCAAGGCCAATCTGGGTTATATAGTGCGTTCAAAGCTATTTTAGGCATGTGCCGCCTTTCCCAGCTAGGGCAGCCACCTTGATAACCACATGGAGTGTAAGTAAGCCAACAGAGCTGATATATCAAAATGTGGGTTGAAGTATATCATTTAAGCTCCTGAACTATGTCAAGCCTGAAGTCAGACTGACTTGTATTCTTTTCTCAGATTTCCCCCTTGGGCTTCAATGAGTTCAAATTAGATTTTCTTTTTTCTCTAATTTTCTCTTTCTCTGTGGGGCAACCAGTCAATTTACCTTGGAACAAAAATTGCTCTTTTCCCCAACAAAAAGCATGTCCTCCTATCGCATAGCTTTCTTTACCAATGACAGGTCTCACTTTCTTTACATACACACATATTTATCTTACGATTTCTATTATATTACGATTATATTATGATTTCTATAGTTTTAAATTAGAACTTTTAGCTTAGTAACTTTAATTTCTAGAAATACACGCTTTCTTATCAAACAATTTTTCACATTTATTAACATGCCCAAATATTTTTAGCTTTTTAAATAGCATATTAAAGATGTAAAAAATGAACTTATGTTCAGCAGTTAATGTTTCAGTATCTTAACTTAGAAAAGACTCAGACATTTAATGAATATTTGCTACTTTATTTAGCATAACTTCAAACTTTCAAATTACTCAAAAGATTTTTGAAACTATGAAAAATTCATTTGCAAACTTTCGTCATACTTACATTTACCTAACGTACTTGATCTTAGCAATTGTGCTTGAATTGCTGGGCAAAGCAAGTCCTCACCTGAAATTACTAGTCTGTTAACCATTTATAGTGTGTGTATCTTGGGCAGTTGTCACTAAAGCAGGGCCTAAAGTCAAATTTTTTTTGTTGATCACTCAAATGTGTGTTTTTGTCGATAACTCAGAAGAATCAACTCTATTACTAAACCAACATTAAGCTAGTCTCTTAAACTTGCAGAGCATTTGTGTTAGTTTATACTTCCAAGAATGCAAAGAACACTTAATTTATATAAGCTTTAATTCAGTTAAGTAGAGCTCCTTTAATTTGGCAATACCACCTGGAGGTGAGAAGATACCATGTGCCGGGCATGGTGAAACATGTTTCTAATCCCAGCACTTGGAAGGCTGAGGCAGGAAGGTCACAGTGAGTTCAAGGCCATCCTGGGTTACACAGCAAGACCTTGTCTCAAAAGAAGAAAGTACCATGTAATAACATACACATGTACATAAACATATCGATACACACAAAAATCTTAAAGTTGTCATTAGTGTTTTTTATTTGACAGTTTCCAAATAGCTTCCACTTTTTTGGACTAATGATATTTCAATTGCTTGTCTGTGTTTCTATCAGACAGTTATTGTGAGGCTCTCCTTGCCTTCTGGACATTTTACCCTGCTTCAGAGGGGACTGAGTCGTGGGATCCTCACTCTTCACGTGCCTGACCATTGTCCTGAGCAGTTGCCAGCCCAGTCACTCTTACCTCTGCTCACCAGTTTTCTTTTGTTTTTTGTTTGTTTGTTTGTTTGTTTGTTTTGGTACCAGGGATTGAACTCGGGTCTTTGTGCTTGCAAGGCAGGCCACCGAACCACTGAGCTAATTCCCCAGCCTCACCAGCTTTTAAAATTGCTGATTTCAGAAGTTCATTTTCAGCATTTTAGAAATCACCTAAAAGAAGCCAAATTAGCAAATGAATGGATCAAACAAAACCTGGAAATTATAGACTTTTCAGTGTAGAAAACATGACTTGCAGAGTGACTGCTTTCTTATTTTTTGAAAGGTCTTGCTATGTAGTTCTGGCTGGCGTTGAACTCACAGTGGTCCTCCTGCCTCAGCCTCCTCAGTGCCCCAATTACAGGCGTGCGCCACCACACCAGGCTATGACTGCATTGGTAAAGCACATATTAAGGAAGACTTTTGATTATTCCAGGGCCAAAAAATAAATATAAAACTTGGAAAAACTATATTTATTAGAGCTTTGGTTATTTCATAAAAAGTATTTTTGCTTGAAAAGCTGCTAAGATTTTATAGCAAGCTGATGGGAGTCTGTGGCCTTCAGGTCTGGAGCCTCCCGCTGCCCTGGATCCCGAGCATGTCCTGCCCAGCAGTTTTATCAGGTCAGCATTGGCCATGCTGACCCGCAGCCTCCACGTCAGCCTGGGCAGACTCAGCTTTGCGAGGAAGGAGCAACCCATGCCCTGCGACGCTGGCCTAAGAGGAGCTCACTAGGTAGGAGTGGGAGGGAAAAGTCACAGCTCGTTAGCCTGAGATGGCAACTCGGGCTGGAGATGGCAGCTCTGGTTGGAGCGAACCGCTGACCAGCCAGACATATAACAAGGAAATAAGCTCACTAGACAACCCTAACTGACCAGAAAATCATACGAATAGGTGCAGGGGAGAACTGAGAGAGCCTGGGAAAAGTAAGCATTTGACGGAGTTGAAAGTGGACTGAACTTTGGACACACTCCTTCTGCCACACAGAGATGCATTTGCGAAGGGTGGGTCTCAGAGGCTCAAGCTAATGGAGCCCAACCAACCTCTGCCAGTCACTGGCTGACCACTGAGTTGTGTAGATTAAGAGATAAGTGGTGGAAACCAGGCTAAGAATTAAATACGAGACAAAAACAAGACACTGAGCAGAGACTGGCTATACATTGCAGGAGACAAAGATTCTGCGAATAAAGCCCAGGCGAGTTAATAAAGACAATAATAATCCTTCCCTGAGAAAAACCAGAGTCCAGAGTGGCTACAGCTTATTATCTATATTAGTGAGTTTTTAACAAAACAGGCCCCGTGTGAAAGAACAGAAATTCTGACTCATACTCAAGGACTGGGGGGAGAGCAAACAATAGAAATTGAATCCAAATGGGCCCAGAAATTAGAATCAGCAAAGATTTAAAGCAGCTCATATAAATATGTGCAAAGAACTAAAGGGAAACCATGCTTAAGAATTTTAAAAATCAGGGGGAGGAAGGGGAGGGCAAGGGGACTTAAAAAAGAATTAAGATGTGTCATGTGCATATACCAACTCCACAGGAAGAGTGTAATCATTATGTACTGCAAACATAGACTGATAAAAATGAAATTTAAGGAAAAAACTTTAAAACTCAGAGCAATGCCAATGAGTCAGCAAACAGAACATCTCAATGAAGAAGCAGACATTATTTTTTAGAACTGAAAGATATTCCGAGCTAAAGTATATAATAACAGAAATAAAACTTACTAAACTGGGCATGGCCATGCACACCTGTAATCCCAGCACTTGGGAGGCTGAAGCAGGAGGATTACCTCCAGTTTGAGGCCAGCCTGGGATACACAGTGTGTTCAAGGACAGCCTGAACTACATAGTGAGACCCTGTCCCCAAAACCCCCAAAACAAACAAACAAAAAAACTTACTAGAGGAGATGGAAGAATCACTGAATTTAAGTATACATCATTAGAAATTATAGAATTTAAAGACCAGAGAAGAAAAAATTAAAGAAAAATGAATAGATCCTCAGAGGCTGATGGGACAACATAGAACCCACCAACATACATGTAACAGGGTGCCAGAAGGCTAGAAGGGCAGATGGTAGAGAAATATTAATGATATAATGAATGAAAATTGTCCACATTTAATGGGAAAAAATCCATCTTCGGAAACTTAACAAATCCCATGTCAAATAAATACAAAGAGATCCATGCCCAGATACCAGTGAAACTATTGTAAGTGAAAGACAACAAAAAAACCTTGCATCTAACAAGAGAAAAACACTATCAGATACAAAGGTCACAAATAATGGTCAATTTCTTCTTAGAAACTATAACTGCTTTATGAAAAACTGAACTGAAGTGTGTGTGTGTGTGTGCGTGTGACTGGATATCAAACTCAGAGCCTCACATGTGCCAGACAAGTGATCCACCACTGAGCTATATCCCATGCTCCCTTTTAAAAAATATTTTGACAGGCCTGGGGATTTAGCTCAGTGGCACTGTGCCTGCCTCACAAATGCAAGTTCCTGAGTTTGATCCCCGGTACCCCCCAAAAAATTTAAGGCTGGCTTAAAACTGGTGATTTTCTTGTCTCGGCCTCCTAAGTAGCTTGGATTACAGGTGTATACCACCCATACCTGCCATGAAAATAACTTTCAATAAGGAAGCTGAAATAAAGATATTCACAAAGCATTTGTTGCTAACTGGCCTGTTTTATGAAGCATGCTAAAGAAAGTTCTTCAGGCTGAAAAGAAGTAATACCAGATAGTAACCTGAATCCAAGAAGAAATGAAGAACACAGGAAATGGCAAAATGTGGGTAAAAATACAAAACTGTTCCTTTCATTGCTTAATTTCTTTAAAAAACAATATTGTGTAAAACTATATTGTAATTATATTTGAAGCTTATAACACACACATATATGGGGTTTATAATTAATGACTCCATAAAGGAAAGGGAAATGGAGTTATATTAGAGAAAATTTATTCTACTTTACTAGGATTGTTAAATTAGATTGTG
>NW_022900926.1:70891223-70980019 GCF_012274545.1 Fukomys damarensis
TATATGATTAACCACTTTTATCGTGAGAGTCTATGAAAGTTTAGTTATGCTAATAAAATGTTGTCTTTTATTCTGAGCACCACTTTGTTTTGTTGTTGGTTGTGGTGGTGCTGGTAGTGGTGGTGGTGCTGGTGGTGGTTTGGTTTTTAATTTTTGTTATTCAGTGCTGAGGATTAAACCCAGGGCCTTGCACATGCTAGGCAAGTGTTCTACTACTGAGTTATGTCCTCAGTCCAAATAAAATTTTAAAATAGCTTCTGGGCTTGGTGGCACATCCCTGTAATTCTAGCACTCACGAGGCTGAGGCAGGAGGATCACCATGACATTGAGGCCAGCCAGGGCTACATAGTGTGTTCAAGGCCAGCCTGGACTACATAGCAAGACCCTGTCTCAAAACAAAACAAACCAACTAAGCCAAATAAAAATGCTAAAAAATACTATCAATGGAATAAAAATGTTGCACGAGCTATGTGTTTAATACCGAGGTCTAAGTAAATCAACAGAAGAACAAAAAGTCTGCAATATATAGGAATAAGATAGCAATATGGTAAATATATAATCCAACTCTATCAATAATCACATTAAATTACAATATTTCCTAAACAGCTAACCAAAAGGAAGAAGTTCAAAAACAAACAAATAAACAAACGAAAGGCACAAGCTATCAGGCTAGATACAGAATAAGATCCAATAATACCATTTATAGAGATGAACTTTAGATTCAGAGATAAAAATAGATCCTCAGGGGCTGGGCTACAGCCCAGGGGTGGAGCAATTGCCTAGCATCCTGAGGCCCTGGGTTCAGTTCCTAGTACTGCAAACCGAACCAAAGAGAAGAAAAAACACAACAAATAACAAACAAACAAAATCCATCCAAAATACTAGCAAGTCAAATCCAGTGATATAAATAAAAACATAACACATTATAACATACAAGGATTTATCTCGGCGATCCAAATTACAATTAGTGGTTGTATCTGGAGGCTGGGCTTATGGGCATTCTTGTGCTTTAAATTTTCAGCAATGAATAATGGCTTAGGTTCTTCAATGGGAGTTTAAATACTGTGATCTGAAAGAAATACAAAGGATTTTCAGCAGAAGAAATGCTGATCTGGGTGAAAGATTCACAAAGAAAAAGCATATCTCACTTTCTGCATAGGAAAAGACACAAGTAAGAGCACAGAATGAGAACCAGCAAACAGTGAATGTAACAGGATGTTCCATCCTCTGTCTCAGGAGCGAGCAGGGGTCAAGCAGCATCCCAGGGACAGGGCAGGGACAGGGCAGGGACTCCCTCACCCCTGCACGATGCGGAGTTCGCCTAGCTTTCGTCATGTATGAGGCACGGGCCTCCTCTTCCAAGGACGAGGCGGTGACAAAGTCACTGAAGTGGCCACGTGTTTAAGCAGCGTGGCGAGTGTAGAGGAGAGGAAGTCTAAGATATAAGTTCATTCCCTAATCCTGCCTGGAAGCTTGGCATTCTATAAATAGTTACTCTTACTCTCCCATCAAAAACTGAATGAGAATTCACATGTGCCTGGACTTACAGTAGGGTTATGGCCCAGTAAATCTGTGTAAGTTGAATTGTAAATCTACCGCATCAAGGCTCAGAGTTCAGCCTTGCCTCCCTGAAATGTCTTCAGAATACTTACTAGTCTATAGTGGGCCAAAGTCATTTAATACAGAGCCCATTTTAAAATCAAGTATTTAATACCTCATGGGTTTTTTGTTTGTTTGTTTTTGTTTTTTTGTACTAGGGATTGAAAGCAGGACCTTGCGCTTGCAAAGCAGGTGGTGGCACCACTGAACTAAATCCCTGGCCCTCATGTAATTTATTAACTACTGCACTGAAACAGAATAAACTCTTGTGGGTGCACTTTCATCACCACAAAGCCAAAAACTTGCGGGTAGAGTTTGCAAAGTCAGGGATCTTTGCATGGTGCAGTTAGAGGGGGTCACCTCTGTGGGCATAATAAGCCTAATCTGCCTTCAAAAGCACTAAGAAGGATATTTTACTTTAGTTACTGTTTTTATCTTGCAGTCCGAAGAAGGCAACAATGGGAAATATAAGTAGAGACATTCCTCTCCTCAGCTCTCTCCTACCTTCCTCCAAAGCTCTGGCTCCAGCTCTGGTGCACAGATACTTCACTTAGCTCATTCTGGGGACCATGTCTGGGGACAGCTGGGGGGCAGGCCCCTGAGCCAGGATCAACACCCTGAGGACTGGCCGTGCCTGCTGGGGTATCCCCACCTCAGGAACTGTGTGGGCCTGAGCGTTCTCCCCACCTGCTTGACGACGTCCCAGATTCCTTCAGTAAAACCCACCCCTCATGGCTAGAGACAGAAGGGATACAGTGGTGAAGTGCGGGGCATTCAAAGTAAATTTCAAATCATGGCTACAGAAGTTATGGTGTCCGAAAGGTGGCTTCTTACAGGATTCCATCTGTGTTTGGAAGCCATCTGTCTCCCAGACCTAAAAGTGCCTCTGCATGTTTGCCAAAGCATGGCCTACAGCGATGTGAACCTCTTAGAGCTTTCAATAACAGACTCGGGCCTACAGCACGTGGGAGTTTGAGCTAAGTAACTCATTCTCAAGAATTTGATGATACAATGTGGCTTACTCTGGACAAATCGGTGCCAGCGTTCATTCAGAGAATTAAAAAGACGAAAGATAAGAAGTACCGGAAGAGTAGTAATTCCCTCGTTAAAAACGAGAAGGCTTCGGGCCTGACTTGTGGGGAGGAGCAGGTGTGTGAAGGACAGGAGCTGGAGGGTGACTGTGGAGAGGCTGTGAGACAGAACCCGAGTGGCTCATCCATTTTCCCAGCCAAGGTCAGGGTGGGGAAAGTGTGGGTGGACTTCAGGAGCTGCTGGGGACAGCAGAGGATGAGGGGCACCGCGGAGGCCGAGGCCGCAGAAGCCCGGAGGGCAGCCCTGGGCTGCTTGTGTGCTCGCGGTTTCCTGGAGGCCAACCATAGTGGTGGAGAAGCCGTACTCCCTTGGCTGCCCTGCTCTTCCTTCCGGCCTCTCCTGCAACCTCTGAATACCACCCGTGTCGCCTCTCCAGTTTTGTCTGTGGCACAACACACACACACACACACACACACACACACACACAAGAGGAATCTGAGCTTCATGAAACCCTTTTTAGGGTGGGGCATCACTCGCAGCACCATCCTCAAGCTACTCTGCTGGTTTGGCCTGGTCTTGCTTCTGTCGCCTGGGCTTTGCAAGCTCACACTGCTTTACTGGGCATCCAAGCTCCGTTCTTCAGGGACTTGATAACATTTTGGAGGAGGTGTGGGGGAGGGTGTTGTTGAGACAAGGTTTTGCTGTATAATACGTGCTGGCCTTGGACTCAAGATCCTTCGGCCTCAGCTTCTCGAGGGCTGGGCTTACAGGCGCACACCACAATCCCTGGCTACCTGATAACATTTCACTGAAAGGCGAGGTAAGGTGCCAGTCTTCTAGGAGCTGTGTCGTGGCCAGTCCTCAGGCTCTGTTTTAGTTCCCTGTGTCCGAGAGGGGATACTAATGCAGCTTGTTTTCATAAGGTTGTACGAATTGAAAGGGCAAATGCGGATAAGCAACTGAATAATGGCTGGCACAGTCATAAGGGTTGGCTCTTCATTCCAAACACATTTACTGAGCACTTGTGCGCTCCTGCTGTGTGAGCTGATAGCGGTGCCATGGTGAATGCCAAGAAGCACCAGCTTTGCCCTCTGTAAGGTCCAAAGTGAGAGGGGTTTGGACTTCTTGATTTTCTTCTTTTTCCTCTTCCTCTTTTTCTCCCTCTTCTTTCCCCCTCTTCCTTTTCTTTTCTTCCTCCTCCTCCTCTTGCTTGTTTTTTCATGTTTGGGATTAAACCCAGAGCCTCATGCATGCTTAACAAGTGCTGTGGTAAGGGCTGTGGATGCAGCTCAGTGGTACAGCTCTTTTCGAGGCCTTGTGCTCAATCCCCAACACCACAAAACAAAATAAAACAAGACAAAAAACTGAAAATAATAGTAAAGAGTTGTCTTAGTTGGTTTTCTGTTGCTCTTTAGAACACCCAAGACTGGCTGGATTTTGGAAAATGAGGATTATGCAGCTTGTAGTTCTGGAAATCAGAAAGCATGGGGCTGGCATCTGCTTGGCCTCAGGATAGGCAGCAGGGCAAGTGGATGCTTACAGAAGGATCCTATGGGGAGAGAGGAAGTGAGAGGAAGCTGTGGAAGCCAAACTCACCTTGTAACAACCTGAATGAGTAACCCGCTTGGAAGGAGAGAAGTCACTCATTCCCACATGGCGTTGTCTTAGTCACTTTCTCTTTACTGAGACAAAATACCCAACACCAGCTTAAAGGAAGAGGGGTTTATTTTGGCTCATGTTTCAGTCCATTGTCAGCTGGATCCAAGGCAGGACAGTATAGCAGAGGGGCAGAGAATTGACTGCTCCCCTCATGGCTGCCAGGAAACAGAGTAAAAGGAGGAGCTGGAAAGGTAGAGATTTTGCTGATTCTTGACGTGCCCATAAGCCACTTTTCCTGTTGTTCTGATCCCACTGCAGTAGTGCCTTGGTTTAGAAATTTAATCTACTTTATGATTTGGGGAAAGATGGCTGTGTTTGTGTTTGTATGGGGAAGATGGCTGAGGTTGTCTTCATCACCTGATGTAGAGTTTGTGAACGGAAGTAAAACTTTGCCAAATGCTTTTGGAACTAAGTTGTTTGCAAACAGAAGTGTTCATGAACCAAGGTATTACTGTACTTGCCTTCTTTTTAATGCTAACCTTTTCAGCAACAAAGCTTTCTTCTGCTCCATCTTTCTGGGTGCTTTCCTTCTGTCAAAACAGAAAACTTTTTAAGTGGTCTTTTTGCTTCCATTTTTCACAATAGATCTTGCTAAAAACAGCAAGCAGTAACCAAGCTACAGACTGAATGTTGAGATGCCTTGAAATTTTCTCTGCCATCTTTAATCTCAGTCTCCTGCAAAGTCTCAGAACATGAGTGAAATGTGCATTCATTTTCTGCCAGAGCATAACACACATGGTCTGGAGTCTGACTACCAATAGTCTTCATTCCCAACCAAAACTTCCTAAATGTTTCCATCTGCATTTTTATCAGCCGTGTGGTCTTCCGATCAAGTAATCTCCCATCAAGCACAGTTCATGGCATTCTAAGGCTGCTTCTCTGAACCACATAATCATGTAGTCACAGCAACAATCCTACTTCTCCGGAATCAAAATCTGTCTTAGTCACTGTCTTGTTGGTGGAACAAAATACTCGACACCCGTAGTTTAAAGGAGAAGTTTATTTTGGCTCACCTTTTAGTCTATAGTAAGCTGGCTCCAAGGTGGGACAGCTTGGCACAGGGACACGGCAGAGGAATAACTGCTCATCTCATGGTAGCCAAAAAGCAGAGAACAAGGGAAGAGCTAGGGCGGGTTGTAGGCCTTTCTAGGTCATGCCCCCACGTGCCTCTTCCAACCAGAACCAGTGCCCTCATGATCCAGTCATGTTCTAAACACATGAAGCTTTGGAAGCCACTTGAGATCTAAGCCACAAATAAAGGCTCTTTGCCCATGACCCAAACTCCTCCCACTAGGTTCCTCCTCCCAGAAGTGTCAGACTGAGGAGTGCAGCCTCAGCATGAGTTTGGTGGGAGCAAACCGTATTCAAACCATGGCAACAATGCTCAGAGAGGAGCTGCTCAGTGCTGGGGGAGTAAGATGGAGAGTTCTTGGCTGGGGTGAGATGTCTGAGAAATGACACTGCATTTCTCTGCTCCTTCCTGCTCACCTGGCACCTGGCTTACTGGCTCCCTTCTCCCTTAGGACTAAGGTCCCTGGAAAGGAACACATTAGCTTCTTGAACTAAGTTAGGGCCCTCGACAGACACAGGGTCTTTTATAAACATCAACTACCAAACAGCAAACCAGGAGACAGAACTGAGATCTTTCTGGCTCTTTCACCATCTGTGGAACATGGGTGAAAGCCCCAAATTTGTCTGGGACTCCATTCATCAGCCCTGAAGTTAAATAATCAACTCTGTTCCCGAGATCTGTCCGAGTTGGGGAGCAGGAGGGGACCCTTGCTGTCTGCAGCTCGGAAGACAGGTCCTGTTCACTGCCCAGTGCCAGAGACAGTTTTACACTAAGGCAGAGCCAGTAGGCCCAGAGTGCCAGATTATGTCAGGAGTGCCAAGAGAGTCTCATACATCCAGTGACTCCACCGGTCAAACAAAAGCTGAGACTGAGAGCCTGGAGAGTTCCGGTCAAGCAGACAGCATTTCCACACAGTGCCCTCCACAGTACACTCAGCAGGGACACAGTCATTGGTCAAGAGCGTTCATCTTTGGGGAGCTGAGGCAGGGAGTGGGGGAGGGGCGTGGATCCCTCGAGCCCAGGAGTTTGATGTTAGTCTGGGAGACATAGAGAGATTTCATCTCAAAAAAAAACCTAAAAAAATGTCTGAGATTTTTCCTGTGAGGGGAATCACCTGCTGACCCTCAGGGGCTCAAATGGATGAGGGTGAATTTCCTAACAGTCCATGAGCTGGAGACATGCAGACGCCCTGGACTGCTCCCATCTCTGAGTCTCCAGAGGCCCACTCCCTGCCAGATAGGAGAGTGGACATTTCTAAAAGTCTTAATCCAGAGGGAGGAGCTGGTGCCTGTGTTCACCCTAATCCTTGTAGGCTGTAGTTAGAGGAACACTTCCAAATGGACTTCGGCTTTTTACACTTGATCGTAGCCAAAAGGCAGAGAAGCAATGACTTCTGCTTTTTAAAGGAGTAACTGGTTTGCTAGGGTGGTAAGGCACAGCTACATTCCAGCCCTGGAGAGCAGAGGCAAGAAAGAGGTTTGCAAGTCTAAGGCCAGCCTAGGCTACGTAGCGAGACACTGCCTCAAAAAAGCAGAAATAAAGTAAAATTTAAAAATAGGGCTGGGGATATGGCTCAGTGGTAGTCCTAGGTTAAACCCCTGGAAGGAGACATAGCTCAGTGCGAAGGTGCTGTCCAGTCTCCAGGGCTACCAAAGAAAGCCTGACTCTCAACACTGAGGCAAGATGCACCCCTCAAAAAGTTACGTATGTGTCGTAAGCCAGGTATTTTCAGACTCTAGAAAAATGTGACAGAGGAAACATGGTGTGGCAAAACAGGCTCAATCAAGATTCTTTCTCCCTTTCATTTCACCATTCTGTTGTCTGTCTTGGTGAGTATTAGGATTTTGTTAGTAGTTTAATATTTCAGAAAATATTTATTGTTCTGAAAATTTCCAGCCTGTTTTTTCCTCTCTGTTCTCACATAACCTTACACTTGAAACAGCTTTCCCTTCCTTTTGTCCCTTCTGAGTAGGCCACGTTTCCCTGCTTGATGGGGCAGAGATTAGCATGCACTGCTGTTTACCAGCCTGGAGAACAGTGCCTCAGCATTAGCGTTACTTAACCGTTGCTAGGGAAGCCAGATAAAAAAGACAGAGAGTATCGCCACAGGCCCACTGATAGTCTGCCGCTGACACACCTCTCTCTTCATCGGAAGCAGGAGTATGTCTCTCTCTCCAGGGTCTTGGTTTGCTTTCGTGGAGAGGAATCTTCCATTCTTGCTTGGGAGATTCCCAGGGCCTGTCCGCCAAGCCTCACGTGTTCACCACGCCCCTCCCGCAGGCCTGTCTTCCTGTGTTTCAGGCCTCCTGCCCCCGTCCCCTACACACAAAGAGGAGCCTGTAGCGAAGTCGCAGTCCACGCCTGCACACTGCTTGGATTTGAATCCTGCCCTAGTTGTGTGACTTGGGGCTAGGCTCTTAATCTCTCTGAGCCTGTTTCCTCCTGTAGGAGATGACATTCCACTAGTCCCCTCCATGACGTGCTTATGATCGTTAAATGGGGTATTGCCTGGTACACAGTAAAAAGTTAATGAACATTGTTTATTCTTTTTAAATTTTTAAATTCTTTATTAGTACGTTTTTGCAGTACATAATGACACGACATGTCTCAATTATTCTTTTATCCCCTCCCCCTTCCCTCCATCTGTCTCTCTCTCTCTCTTTTTGTTTTTGTGGTATTGGGGATTGAGCTCAGGACCGTGGGCTTTCGAGGCAGATGTGGTGCCGCTGAGCTAAATCCCTGCCTCCCTCCACCTCTTGATCCCCTTCCCATTTTCAAAAGATCTGTCTCCCTACTTCTTATTATCTACCTTTTCTTTTGCTCTTTATTGATATTTTGGGTTTCTTGTTTAAGACAAACAATGCAATATTTAAGTTTGTTTGTCTGTTTTATTGTACATCCTTGTCATTCATATTCTCACAGTTTTCCAGATTTTCTTGGTGATTGGGCCTTACTGAAATTGTGATAACAGACAATAGCAGAATTTCAACAGTAGGCAGAGTAGATGGTTAATAACAAACATGATAAGGACCATTTTCACTTGCCCCCCACCAAGTCTGCTGAATGTGTGGATTAGTGATGACTGGGAAAGCATATTAAGACCTCCAGGGTTTTTAGGGGGCTTTTTCAGGGAGACCCCACTTACTGCTGCACTGCCCACCTGAAGAGACAAAGAACTGACCAATGGACAGGAAGTTACCCCAGCCCAGCTGAGCCCTGCTCCTTCCTGCTCACCCCAGTTGATGATAGAAAGTCTCCGAAGGCTCCTGCTTTCATTGCCGGGCCAGAGTGGGGAGATTATGTAATACCCAGGAAGTGTGGCCTCAAGGAAAGAATTTGAAATTGTTCTCCCTTCAGTTTGATTCAAAGTGTGTTTTGCCACGAGACATTTTCTGATCACAGGACACTTCCTGATGACCCAGTTTGGGGTCCATACACTTTCACGCTCTGCCTAAGTGAACTCTCTCTGACAATGTGCAAGCTCATAGAAGTTAAACTAATTACCAAAATATATTCAGAAGGGTGAGTCCCAGGAAATCCTCTGAATGCACACTTTGCCTATTTCCCTACTCAGACTTCACCTGGGTCTTGCTGCCCCTTTCCTCTGGGGAGCAGGCTGAGCCCCAGCCATGGATGGCAGAGGTGGAGAGCCAGGAACAGAAGAGCCACGGAGTGTCCCTAAGCTCTGAACTGAGGAGCAAGCATGTGGCCCCGAACACTGCCTGTGAGTTTGTGCGCTCACAGCACAAAGGCAAGTTCCGTTCCTTTGTGCTATGCTGGAACTCGTGCCAGCTCTGAGGTCACGTTGCAGGGGGCTGCCTGGTCCTGCAATGAAAGGCTGCTTTGTGACAGCTGGTCAACAAGGCAGAGCTAAGGCTGCCCTGGTGCAAGACCAGGAGCCTCTTGACTTCTTACGTGCTAAGAAGTGTGTGCAGAAGTAAACAGGTGGAGGCAGTTCCTTTAAAAACATCCAGAGCAAAGAGAAGTAGATAGCTATCTGCTCATTGTCTCCAGTTAGACGCTTTAAAAATAACCCGAGAAATGGGCTTATGGCTTTTATTGTTTCTTTCCTTTTTCTTCCTCTTCTCTGACAACTGTCCCTTCTCCAAAAACCCTCTCTCCCTGTGATGCAGGCTTCCTTTAGGAATTCTCACCCTAGTGTGCAAACAAGCAAAGCAGATTGTTAGAAGCATTCGGATAACATGGGCAGAGAGACACAGGAAAGCGTCTGTCCCAGAGCCCCAGCTGCTTTAGCATGGTTCTTGCGGGCAATGGATGTAGTAAGCTGAATATACCCTGAAAACACAAATTGTTAAGAGCTGACCGGTTAAGCTTCAGCATGCTGCCTTTAAGAGGTGGGCATCTGCTTGCAAACCAAGATCTTAGGCCTGCCTGCATGCACCAGTTTTCTTACCTATAAAATGGGCTCTGATGAGCTCCAGGCTCCCTTGGGCTGTTCTTGGGGTTCAGTTTAAACCCTTAGTTTGCAGCTGGCCTCTTCCTGGTGCTGTGATTCTGTAGTCTCCTTCAATTATTGTGGGACTGACTAGGTGGAAGAGACCCAGGGGCAAAGGAGGCCTCACTGTTCTTAAGGCAGAAGTTGCAGTAAGTGACCAAGATGGAGAACATGGAGCATGGCGGACGAGAAAGACCCAGAGAGCCACTGGCCCCACTTCCCTGACACACAGGAGTCTTGCTTTGAAGTTCTCAAGAACTTTGTTTCCTCTCCAAAACAGCTTTCATCTTAATTTTAAAAGACACCCCTTAAAGTGCTTTTTATATGATTCTATACTCCCAAATTGGTGTCGGGGAGTTGTAGTTCTCCATTTCTCACTGGCATTAGGTGTGGTCAGTCTTTTAAAATTTCAGCCTAATGGTCTAATAATTGATATCTAACTGTTTTAATTTCATTTTGTCAAGTTGAGGGCCGTGGTTAAGTCTGCGGTTGGCCACATGCTCCAGCACGTTTCCTTCTACCTCAGTTTCATCACTGGCAAATGGAAGGTGTGGACTTCAACCGCTGACGCCCGCCCAGAGCTGACAGCCATGATTCCAGAATCCCCAGAAATGCACACTAAAACCAGGGGTCCGAAACAAGTAGAACACCAGAAGAATTTGTTTTCTTTTTCTTTTTTATTTAAAATTTTTATTATATTTTATCCCATTCTCCTCTCAAGGCCCCCTCCTCCCTACAAAAGCCTTGTTTCCAGTTTTTCCTTCCATTTTCACTTTTTTTGATCTCTTCCTTCCTTTCTCCCTTCCTCCTCCCTTGTTCCCCTTTCTATTTGAATACTCTCTTCCCATTTTCTAACATATGATACAGCTTGGTCCTTATTTCCACTTTCAGTTTCTCACACCAGAGAAACGGTGTTTAAATATGGGTGGCAAATTATTTCACTTAAGAGTATGGTCTCAAGGTCCATCCATTTAGCTATAAACGTCTGAAGTGCATTCTTTTTATGGCAGAGTCATACTCCATTGTATTGAAAAGCACGTCTTTACTTGTTGGTTGATGGGCATTTGGGCTGTTTCCTTGTAATTTGTTTTAAAAGCAACTTTATTGGTTCATGATTGATACACAACCAACTGCACCTGTTTAATGTGTAAAATGTGACAAAGTTTAGCACACTGGGAACCTGGCATTGCCACAATTTTAAGAGAATGAACAAATCACCCACAATTTTCCTCACTCCCCTTTTTAATCTTTCCTTCCTGTCTCTCCCCAGCTTTACCCCCAGCCCCAGGCAACCGATGGCGAGCTGTCACTAGTAGGCATTTGGATTTCGTGATATTTTATATACATGGAATCATACAATATATATATATTCTTCTTTGTTTGGCTTCTTTTCCTCAGGAAAATTATTTTGAGATCCATTCCTATGCTGTGTAAAACAATAGTCCTTCCTTTCATTGATTCCACTATACGAATATACAGTATTATAATTTGTTTGTTAATTCACTTGAGGGATGCTTATGTTGTTTCCATTTTCTAACTATTACCAGTAGAATTGTTAGGCAGATGTGTGTACAAGTCTTCGTATGATATATGTTTTCATTTCTCAGGTAAATATCTAGAGTAGAATGAAGAGGAAATATAGTAGCCATATATATGTGTATACATACCAATTCCCTAGGATGAATGTATTTATTACATATTGTAAACATTTTAATTTTAAAAGGGGGAATACTCTACTCAAAAAAAAAAAAACAGATATGAATTAATTTAAAACTGATCCCAGAGCCAGGTGTGGTGGTGCTGGCCTGTAATCCCAGCACTGGGTAGGCCAAGGCTCCAGGATTAAAGTGTGCACCCACTTTACACATGTATTTATTATTGAGACAGAATCTTGCTTTGTTGCATGTTGGTTTTGAATTCCCTACATTATATTGCTGAGGCTGGCCTTGGACTTATAATCCTCTTATCTTAGCCTCCCAGAGGGCTAAGATTATAGGCATGCATCCTTACAGCTGGTTTATGGGGTTTTTTGTTTGTTTGTTTTTATTTTGTTTTGTTGAGACAAGGTCTTGCTGTGTAGTCCAGGCTGGCCTCGAACTCATGGAGATCCTTCTGCCTCAGCCTCCTGAATGCTAGCATTACAGGTGAGTACTACTGTGCCTGGTTTATATTTTTATTTTAAAAGACACCCCTTAAAGTGCTTTTTATATGATTCTATACTCCCATATTGGTGTCTGGGAGTTGTAGTTGCTCCATTTCTCACTGACATTAGGTGTGGTCAGTCTTTTAAAATTTCAGCCTAATGGTCTAATAATTGATATCTAACGGTTTTAATTTCTATTTTCCTAATGACCAGTGATATTGAGCTTCTTTTTATGTGCTTATTTGTCACATAATTATCTTTTTCAGTGAAGGCTATGCCCAAAGAAAATGTCTGTTGTAAAAATTAGGTTTTTTGTTTTGTTTTGTTTTTTGTTTTTTTCTGGGTGTGGTAGCTCAATCCCAGCACTTGGAAGGCTGAGGCAGGAGGATCACTGTGAGTTTGAGGTCAGTTTAGGCTATGTACTCAGGCAAAGGCAAGTCTGGACCACATATGGAGACCCTGTCTCAAGAAACAAACAACCGTAATTAGGTGGGTTTTTTTGTTTTGTTTTGTTTTGCACTAGCAATTGAACCCATGGCCTTCCCACTGAGCTATATCCCAACCCCTTTTTTAAATTTGCAAATTTGAAGCAGGGCTTTGCTGAGTGGCTGATTTGCCCGAGCTGGGTGCACACTTTAATCCTGGAGCCTTGGCCTACCCAGTGCTGGGATTACAGGCCAGCACCACCACACCTGGCTCTGGGATCAGTTTTAAATTAATTCATATCTGTTTTTTTTTTTTTGAGTAGAGTATTCCCCCTTTTAAAATTAAAATGTTTACAATATGTAATAAATACATTCATCCTAGGGAATTGGTATGTATACAAATTGCATCTTGATCTTTTCTTCTTCCCCTATTTGGTTTTTGTTTTTGAGCCAGAGTTTCACTATATTGGCCAGGCTGACTTTGAACCCACGGGCTTAAGTGACCCTCCTGCCATAGCTTCCCGAGTGGCTGGGACTAGAGTAGTGTGCCACCACCTCCAGTTTAAACTGTTTCAACCAATGATTTTCAGATCACTGGCAGCACCAGGTAGGGATTCTTGAGTGGAGACAAATGTAGCGAGTCCTCTGACTGTCTCGGCTGATGGCCTGGAGAGAGTTCCCAGCTGAGAGAGGTTTTAGTGACCGGCTCAGAGCCACTCAGCTGATGGTCAAGATTCAAACCTGTATTTTCTCTGGCCATTGTGCAGGGCCGGGAGATACTGTAGGCCACAGCAGTGTCTCTGAATAGAGGAGAAGGGGCTGGGACTGCCGGGAAACCAACTTGTGGAGGATTCACAGGATAAAATAATGTGGAAGAGAACGCTGTGTGTGGAGAGGACTCTGGAGCTCCATAGTCTGCCTAGAATCTTCAGCTCAGTACTGATAGCATATCCATGTGAGGGAACTACCCAAGACTGGGGAAAGAACCACCGAAAAGGATCTGAGGGATCAATCCCTGGAGCTCGCATAGGATAGGGAATAGTCTCTGTTCCCACCAGCCGGAGTTGAAAACCTTATACTTCACAGATCATTCAGTAGATTCAGTACTCGGAAGCTACTCTCTCAGTAGGCGCCTTAATTAGTCTTGAAATGAGCAGACTATTTCCAAGTGACTGAACTGTGTCCCGGAAAAACACTCAAGAATATTAGTGGAAGTGAATTCAATCATGCTGGCTGGTTGTAACTCATGTAGTCAGTTGAAGGCTCAGACTCCTCTACACAGCCTTCAAAGTCTCTCTCCTGTACACAGGCAGATCTCAGTGTCCTTAGAGAGACACTGGCCCAAGATTTCTCAATTAACCCCACACAGGAAAGGATATTGTAAAGTGTCTTCCAGAACTCTTTAAGGGTTAAATCTGTATCTGAAACCATTTGGAAGCGCAAACAGCCATCATTTGGGTCATAACCCAAGACTTTGTTCATAAGTTTAAACTAAAATTCTAGTCATAACCCAAGTTGTTTATATGTCAGGTGGGTCATAACTCAAAGGTTCACTGTATTTTTTAAAATAAAAGCATATCTAGCACTCAACAAGGTGAAATTCAATCAAGAGAGACATGAAGAAAATAATACCAAAACACACCATAATCATGTTGCTCGAAACCAGTAATAAAGACAGAGATTTTTAAATTAGCCAAAGGAAAAAACACTGTGTTATAAACAAGGGAGTAAATAAGGATGAAAATAGAGCCTTCGTCAGAACAAAAGCAGTGAGAAAAGAGAGTAACACTCTTTAAGCACTGAAGGAAAAATAATATTGTATTCAACCTAGAATTCTGTGTTCAGCAAATTATTTTTCAAAAACAAGTGCAAAAGAAAGATTTTTCCAAACATTCAAAAGCTGAAAAAATTGATCACCAGTAGACCTGTACTATAAGAAGTGTAAAAGCAAGTCCTTCAGGCATAAGAAATATGATACTAGATAACAATATAGTTCCACAGAAAAAGAATAAAGAGGTCTGGAAATACATAACCATCACCAGAGCGGCTTGTTTCTGTTGCTTTTAGCTACCTGGTCCCAAGAACGAGGCCAGTGAAGTACTTCATACCTTCTGAGAGGGGACACATGGCTCTGTTACCACCAACACCACTTTCTACTTAGAGAGGCTGGGAAAGGAAAGAGGGCTGCGTCGCTGGAATGCAGTGGGTGTGAGAGAGGTGATTCTTTCCTATACTGAGGCCGTGGGAAATGGAGGCAGCTACATTTTCTCTCCAGTGAGGGGATTTTAAGGAATCATTCACAAACACTGGGATGTCAGTTAGTCCCTCACTTGGACACGTGAGTGGGAAAGGGACTTGGCAGGTTTACTAGCATCTCTAAGGGCGAGGAAGGATCTCAGAGCAAAAAGAGCAGGCAGAAGGAAAGGCTGCGGGGGGAAGCCTGGACCCGCTCCGGTTCTCAGGGCCAGGAAACTTTGTTCCCTATGGTTCAAGTCAAGCCTGCCCTGGAAGTAACTAGGTTTATTCCTCTTCCGTTCTCCCAGGGAGCTTGAATGCAAAGTGTTGGCAGAATTTACATTCAGCAATGGAAACGGAAGGCATGGAGGCTGAACCTGGATTTCCCATGGACACCTTCCCCGCACGTCTTTCTAGGGTGCTCACTGAAGCCCCAGCTTTGCCAGCATTCAGCCGTCAGCCTCCCCGAGGGCATGGGTGGCCAGTCCTTGCTGCCCACCACCAGAGAGAAGGTTGCAGGATGGGCTGTTACAGACCCTTTGCCACCTCCCTGTCCTACCGTCAGCCCAATACCTTGGAGGAGCAAGTCCTGAAAGGGGAAAGCAGGGCTTAGGCACCCCCAAAGTGGACCTCCAATCCTTTGGGCCAGGTCTAACCTTGCACTGGACTTGGAGTGGAGTGGGGCACGGAGAGGAGGCGAGAATAGAATCAAGTTTGGAATTGGTGTTTCAAAGTGGTCCGAGGGTGAATATACAAAAACAATCGGAAAACTATAGATCTGCTTACGATGTCAGTAGGACTTGTACTACTCATTGGAGAAGGAAAACTTGTAGAGCATGTTTGGGAAGAATGTTTAAGAAAAAGAAAAAGACTTTTATGTCTTTAACAGATTGAAAAGCAAAAACCATCTTTCCCCATAGGCAAAATTACCTTTATGAAGATGCCTTTTCACCTTAGCACTGTTTCCTAGCAGTGAGTCAGGTGCTGATGAGGACAGCGCAGGGCTCAGGACCTACCCTGCCCTGGCACCCCTGGCTCACATAGGTGTCATTCTCTGCAGACATTTAGTGTGTGGAAGGGGGACTGGCGACTGCAGCCTGGTCCAGTGAGCAAAGCTCTCCTGTGTCTATGTCCTTTTATAGCAGAAGGGGGCCTTTCATGGCTCACTGCCAAGTTTCACCTCACCAGGCCCCGCAGTGCAATCCATCCTGGTCTCACAGGAGAGCACAGGCAGCACCTTCATCTGAGGAAGGGAGGGGTGGGATGGTAGGGCCCTTGGTATTGGGTCAGCAGTCCGAGCTCTGCCCAAGTGGATGCCTTGACACTTGGTTATTGAATTTCCTTTTTGACTTTGTAGGTAACCCATGTTCTCTATAGAATAAACTGGAACAAATAACTAAATGGATCCCATAATGGTACCACCCAATAGCCACTGTAGAAACCATTTCCGTATATTTCTCCTCAGATTAGGTGAGTGCATGATACGTATGAATTAATATCATGTACACCCACCGTGAGACATTCATATCGCTAGCAATTTTCAGTTATCAGAAATAAGGTGCGGCCAACTTCTCGCACGTAATTCTTTTTGTGTATTCTTTCTAGTTCTTTTTGCATAGGTTCCCAACAGGAAGCCACGCCGGGAGATTACTCATTTAGGGAACATAGAGGTGAAATTTCCAGTGACTGCTGGTGGAGGAGGACTTTTGGAGGAGTGGGGAGCCGAGGGCTGGAGGAGCTGAAGAAGCTGTCTTCTCCTTTGCCTCCTACTGCTCTCCTGTTGGATCTAGTCCTTCCCCCTCAGGCCTTCTCTCTTCTGTTCTACGCTTTCTTCCTTCCGTCACTCAACTCTGTTCTGCGAATGTTCATGGAATGCCTGTCTCAAGCACGTGGTGAAGTGGTCCTCAATATACCAGGGGAGAACATGAGCATTGCACTCTGTACAGATTTTGTTTTTATTTATTTCTTTTTGCAGTGTGGTAGGTTGAACCCAGGGCTTGTGCATGCTAGGCAAAGTGCTGTACCTCTGAGCTACCTCTTCAGCCAAGACTTGGCTTTTAAGCGTGATAATTGTCAGAGTCAATACCTAAGGAATGACTGAGAATAAAATAAAATAAATAACATTAAATTAGGTCAGTTCCAAGCATGCATTCCCAGAACAGAGATCTGAAGAGCACACACTAACTTGTCTAATACTACAGGATTTTTTCTTTTCTTTAAGTAAAAATCCCTTATGTATCTTACAAACATAAAGAGGATTTTGTTGTTTTGAAGCAGGGTTTGCTCTGCAGTTCAGGCTGGCCTTGAACTAATGTGTAGCCTAGTCGTGGTAATCCTCCCGCTTCCGCCTCCACAGAGCCAGCTGAGCACGCATGTGCGTTTGAGTGTGTGTGTGTGTGTGTGTGTGTGTGTGTGTGTGTGTACCCAGGGCCTCGTGCATGCTAGGCAAGCACTTTATGTCTGCGCTACACTCCAGCTGGCATTCTCACTTACCAGACATGGAGGAAATGCTCAGAGAGGCCACATAACTTGCCCCAATGACAGTCCTAGTAGCTGGCAGCAAGTGGCCCAGCCTGCTATGTCCACACCAGACCGGAGCCTCTGGAACCCTGGGTCCGGCTGAGTCCACTGGCTTTTCATGCTCCTGGGGCTCAGGGGCATCGGAGCTGAAACTTTGCTGCCTGTGATGTCTCCATGGCTGCAGGGACAGGACTAGGAGGGCAAGGGAAACTAAAGGGGAACCTGCAGTTTCTATACATAGAGAAGGACAGATTCTGTGGGTCTTCTCATATGGCTCACGGGATGCCACCCGTAGATTTTCCAAAAAAAACTGAGGGGCTTCTGCAGAGTTCAGATGGGCTCTCCTGGCAAAGAAGGTGTGGACGTGGGTACTGAAATGCATGCAAAGCAGGCACCAAAGGGAGCTCCTCCACTCTGTCTCCTTTTCATTTGAGCATCACGTCTTTGGCACTGTGTGACTCAGGGAATCTCACTTGAAAGATCACAAGTTTGAAGGGCTGGTGTTTGCTACCATCTTACCTGCAAAATACAATTGCTTATCTGTTACAGGAATTAGGAGCAGGAAAACTGATGCCTCCCCTCATGGATGAGACACGAAGAAAATGCTTGAGGATTCAAAAGGCAATGGTTCCTCTCTACATTGGTGAATTCCAGGAGCAAACAAAGCTCCGTTTATGGCCCAGTCAGATAAGCATGATCAGAAGTGTGTTTTCTGTTTGGTACAGGAAATAAGAGATGGGTGATTCTGGTTTTTGGAATTTGACAGTCTTTGTCAGTATCTCTTCTTCTGATATACATATTTTAACAGAAAGAAAAAGAGGCCTTTTAGAAGACCATGAAAACCACAATTTGAATGGGGAAAGGTACGGAGGGAAGCATGGGACATGTGGAGAAGATACATCCTGTTTGTGTCTGTTTGGCTAGGTCAAGAGGGTACCCAGTGGCAGAGTTGAGGGGTCAGTCCCAGCCTAGGGCAGGCAATGAAAGCTCAGCTTCAGTTTGGGCTTTATTCTCAAAGCAGTTGTAGTTAATGAAGGCTTCTGACCAGGTGGATCAGAACTGTGTTTTAGGAAGAACAACCTATTACCAATATGTGAGATAGGACAGAAAGAAAGGATGGAGGCAGGGGTCCTATGAGAAGTCTGTCAGGCTCTCAGGCTGGAGTGGAGGGGCACACATCAGCTTCCTGAGACTCTCAGAGTAGGAAGGAAGTTGGGAGATAGAAGCTACTGGAGAGATGAAGTTATAGTTACAGGTTCAGTGTGGATCTCTCTCTCTCTCCCCCACGCTTTTGCAGTACTGAGGGTAAAACCCAGAAGTGTTCTACCTCTGAGTTATAGTTCCAGCCCTTTTTAAATTTTGAGTTAGGGTCTTAAGGAGTTGTTCAGGTTGGATTTGAACTTGCTATCTTCCCACCTCACCCTCCCAAGTTGCCAGATTACAGGCGTAGAGTGAATATTAAAGGTAAAGATGCCCACTCTGAGCAGGTGGGAGGGTGTAGTGTCGAGCTCTCGGTGGGCTATCAAGGTGAAGATGGTCAGAAGTCAACTGGAAATAGGTGCTCAGGATGTGAGACACGTTCACGGTCCACCCTGAGGAGAAGTTAGTTGAAGCCAACAGAGCAGATGAGACTAGAGGCGTCTTCCAAAGAAGTAATAGAAGCTAAGGGGAACCAGGCAGGTCCTCAAAGAAAACGTGGTTTAGTGAACAAGGGAAAAAGGTTTAGAGAAACAGTAGAGCACAAGAAGGGAGTGGGTCTGAGAGGCCAAGGGAGGAGACATTTTAGGAAGGAGGTGGCCAGCAGCCTCCAGTTTGATACAGAGACTGTGGAGGTCAAAGAGCTTGGCAGAGGTGAGAATCAAAGCCAGATTACAAGCATTTCAAAGCATGTCAATGCTTGCTTAGCTCACACAAGGCCCTCCGTTCCATCTCCATCTCTGGCACTGCATTGCCCCCCTCATAAATGGGAATAATTAATGTCTGTGTGTGAAACAGTACCACAGTGAATTGCTTTGAAAAGTGGGAGTCAGTGGCCTGCTGAAAATGGAAGCAGTTGTGGGGTCCACTCTTCAGAGGAAGGCGGTGGCCCAGCCCAAGAGGGGAGTAGAATGGAAATGCTTTAGTTGCCTTGGGAAGAAGTAATTTGAACACACTTCTTGGTTGAATGTGGGGACCACAGGGAAGCAGAGAGTGAAGACTGGGAAGGTAGGTGACAGCCCCAGAAAGTGGTGTTCAGGTCTGAGCCCCTGGGGCTGTGGGTGTGACCTCATTTGCAAAGAGCCTTTGCAGAAGTCGTTAGTCAAGTGCCCTGAGACCATCTGTCTTACTAGGCAGGCCCCCAGTCCAAAGACAAGGGCTCTGCATTCTGACACCGATTTTCTAGCTTCAGACTCAGTTCTCTCAGGACAATGGCTAGGTCCGTGGCTTCTTTCTCTCATTCTGCACCTCTGCCCTTACATGCCTTGCGCGCTGGGCAAGGGTTTGCACTGGGAGCCTCTGGACTTGCTCCCTCCCGGCCCGTCCACTGCCGCTGTGTGTAGAGGGCTCAGTGCCTGCCCTTTGCGTGTGGGTCTGCCTCAGATTGCTTGGCTACCACCTGTGTCCTCTGCCCCCACCCCCAGTGGTGACATACAGGGCTATTGTTTCCTCCTGCTCCCCCTCCTGAAAAGCCACCCTCACCAGTCTGAGCCCATGTTTCTCAGAGCCAGCTTTTCCTCCTTTCTCCGTTCAGTGCATGCTGTGTGCTGCCGGTCCCTGTCCCGTGACTTCCCAGACAGCAACACCACCACTGCTGCGCCCTCCTCCCTGTGAGGTTGCCCCAGAGGCTGCATCTCAGTCTGGTTAGGAGGCCTTGTCCACTGCTCTTACACTCAGGATCTAGGACCTGCCCCTTCCCTTGGTGCTCAGGCTGGGGTGGTAACTGTGGCCCACTGTCGCCAGCACCACACCCCACGGCTGTTCCACAGCTGCCCACACCTCTGCAGGTGGTGCCTTGCTGAACTCTGCTGTGTATTCACACATATCACTTCTTTCCTGCCCAGCACGAGAGGGAGCGGTTCCCAGGGAGAGCCAGAGGCTCAGTGCTAAGGTGCTTGAGGACAGGAGAGACTCACACTTTGTAGCTCCCATATACCAGAGTCCTGTGCACAGTGTGGATGCCCCAGAACCGATTTTGCTTCTATGTCTATTAAAAAAAAACCTTGACTCTTTAATTGAACCCATATCCCACTGTATTTCCTACACAGAGAACTTTATCATTGCAAGACTGTAAAATTGTTATTTGTGGTACTGGGGATTGAACTTAGAGCCTTTATGCTGAGCTACACCTACAGCTTTATTTACTTTTTTTTTTTTGAATTTTGAAAGAGGATCTTGCTAAGTCACAGAGTCACCCAGGCTAAACTTGAACCTCCGATCTTCATGCCTCAGCCTACCAGAATGCTGCGATTACAGGCTTGTGCCAGCCCATTCAGCATAAATATTTTAAAGCCTGCTTTACTGAGGAGCTTATGGCAAAGACCTTTGAATCTGTGCTGCAAGGGCAGGGCTCCAGAGTAGTGTAAGGCTTGCTGGCCTGAGGTGGGTGGCAGTGGCTTTGCTTCATTGACAGGGTGAGGCTTGCTGTCAGCAGGCAGCAGTAGCCCCAGGAGTAGGAGCAACCTGACTTCCTGGCCTCCCCCCAGGAGCCTCTGGAGAAAGATATTACAGTTAGACAGGGGAGCCTCCTTCAAGAGGAGTCTAAAGCATCCTGAGATTCAGCTGGCCCGAAACTGCCCCCAGGCTGTGTGCGGCAGAGTAGATCCAGTCTCCAGAGTGCTGCCTGGGACTCCACCCAGCAGGTCAGATTTTCAAGGTCCTGAAAGGTTCCCAGCACCTCTCTTGGGCGAGTGTATGTGTCACAACCCAGGGCATTGCATTGTCTATGGATGCGTTGGTGCCCTTCGTACCTAGAATTGAACAGCAATAAAAGAGTGGCTAGCAGGAGTAGACGTGTCTATGAGGCAAAACTTTCTTAAACCTCAATCCACAACTGGATTCAATTACTGCAAGGAAAGAAAGTCCTTTTCTCATAAAGCCACTCTGTCTCCATGCCTGGCTGAGAGCAGGGTCAGCTGTGACAGAGACAGCCTGTGTGTTGTTCGGGGTTGTTTTTCTTTCCAAACCCTCTCCTGGCACTGCCAAGCTCCAAGCTGTTTGGGTCAGTTCTAGGGGAGGGGGCAGGACTTGTCTTGGCTTTCTGCCTTTTTGTCCAGTGTTGAAAGAAGAGCGAGCCGGGTGTCCAGTGTAGACAGTGGTCCCTACAAGCCAGGCAGCAGGACTCTGTGCTCATCAGGATGTCAGGATGGTCGCCATTCTGGGAAAGGAGCCTGGGGAGGCTGCAGGGGCCACAAAGCGACCTGGGCAGACAGCGGTGCCTGACACACTGAGTGCTTCCTAATGCTCAGATCTGCCCTAAAAACCTTACATGTTTTAACTCATTTAATTCTCTCAACAACCCCCTAAAGTAGCTATTATTATTTCATCAGCTTTATAGTTGGGGAAATTGAGGCACAGAGGGGTAATATAATTTGTCTAAGGTTGTGCAACTAGTTCAGAGTTCTTGATATACTACATTGGCAAAGAATATGTTATAGAAACTTTAAAGCCATATATTACCATCTATTTAGCGCCTATGTATTTTTTGCAGTATTCTTTTTTGTTTTGTTTGTTTGTGTTTTTGAGAAAGGATCTCACTACGTAATTCAGGTTGTCCTGTAACTCACTAAGTAGCCCAGGCTGGCCTGGAACTCACGGTGATCCTCTTGTCTCAGCCTCCCGAGTGCTGGGACTACAATTGTGCACTACTATGCTCATCATTTTTTGGGGGGGTACCAGGAATCAAACTCAGGACCTCATGCTTGACAGGCAGACACTGCGCACTGAGCTAAATCCCTGGTCCAATGTCTGGCATTTTTGCAATATTCTTAACTCATTGTTTTCTTGAACATGCCTGAAAGACAGATTTGTCTTTGGTCCAGACTGCTTTGGAACAGATCAAAATAATAATAATAAAGATTAATATAATTAATAATAATAATTGTTGTTGTTGTTAATTCATCAGACATATTTTAGGGCCTGGCACATAATGATAATGATGGCTAATCCAGGGAAAGGCAGTGGACTTTCACAAGGCATTGGACACAAGGAAGCAAAGAACCAGCTTGTTTAGCTATCTGGTCACCAGCTCAGGGTTCCTGCCTGAGTGTAGCTCTCTGGTGGAACATCCAGGGCTTCTGGCCTAAAGGAGCATTTGTAGAATCTGAGATCCACTCATCAGACCCATTCACTGCGATGACCATCAGTTTGTTGCTTCTCAAATCCAGATTCACCCTCCTTAGCCTGTGCTGAGAAAGGACCAGGACTTTAAGCACCTTCCTTCTTGGGCTGTTGTGGGATAGGCTTGCTCACAGAGCATCCCAGAGAGACACTGGGAGAAGGAAGGGCTTCTCTTCTTAGGGCCAGGAGGCTGGCGCTGCCTGGCTTCTGCAGGGTGCAGAGCTTTTCCTGCAATGCTGGCGGCCAGCAGCCTGTGACACCCTCCTGTGGGCAGGTCTCCATGTGAGCTCCACTGGAACCCGCCAGGAGCCTCAGCAGTAGAGTCCTGAAGTGAGGCCCCTCCCCTGGACAGCTTCTCAGCATCCCCTTGTGCAGCTCTGCAGTGGATGGCATCTTCTGTACAGTCGAGAGCAGATTTCCGGAAACTCACTGGGAGGCCCTTGTGAACCTTGCCACCATCCGGAGGGCCCTGGCTGTACCCTCTGTCACATGTACTCTCAGCGCTGGGACCAGCCAGCCTCCTCTCTCTCTCTCTTTTTCTTCCTTTCTTTTCTTTCCTTCTTTTTTTTTTGAAACGGTCTCTCTATATTGTTCAGAGTGGACTTGGACTCACTGTGGACTTGGCCTCAAACTCAGGGCAATCCTCATGTCTCAGCTTCCTGAGTGCTGGGAAATTACAGGTGTGTGCCACCACGCCCAGTGCCAGCCACCTTTTGCATGCTCTATTTTAGCCCTAGCGGGGAGGATGGTAGCTGCTGCCTATCTCTGCTGTTCCCACTCTGTAGCACACTCTCTGTACTGAAGATTGAACCTAGGGCCTTTGCACTGAGCTACTTCTGCAGCCCTTATATTTTTACAGTATTTTTAAAAATTTTAAGACAACTTCTCACTAAGCTGCTAAGTGGCACCAGCTAGGCTTGAACTCGCAGTCCTCCTCAGCTCCCCAGAATGCTAGCTGCCAGGCCAAGGTAGTGTGCTTTTTACCTCCCATCAGCCTGTACCTCATTACTGCAACCCCCTGGTGATAATGTTAGTCCATTTCCTTGTAGCAAGTACCAGGTGGTTTCTGTTTGAACTCTAATACATATTTATAGCTATATCTGTATCTAAAATCTATATCCTGTTTTATTGTTTTTACAACAAATGCCCAACACAGACCATAACTGCACAAAAAATACTTAAACCCAAGCTGGGTGCAGTAGGGACCACCTTGAGGTGCAGGAGTGCTTGAGTTCAAACAAATGAACAAATCAGCAATAAGAAAACAGCAGTGACACAGCTGAGGTCTTCCAAGCAGAGGTCCCTGAGTGTCTGGGTACCATGTTGACCTGCAGGCATCAGGATTGGAATCAGGGTGTTACACAATGAACCCCTGTGTAGAGCCCTCCCCAGCCCTCTGCAGACATAACTGGCCAGGACAAAGACCCTTGCAGCTGGTCAAAGGTCAATGTTCCTAACAGTTAATTATTCTACATGATTCTCTTGGTTCCCATAATTACATTTTTTGGGCTCCTTTGTACTCTGTTTGTCAGCTGACATTAGTTTATTTATTTATTTACCTTTTTAGGCAGTCTCATCATGTAGCTCAAACTGACCCTGATATTCCTGTCTCAGCCTCCCAAGTGCTGGGATTTCAGCCACACGTCCCCACGCCGGTGCTCAACATTGGTTCATACAAACAGCCCAGTAGCCCTACAGTCCACAGGTTGCTGCTATTCACATAGTCATTGTCGTTATCACGAGTCATGGCGATACAAATGCTCTATTTTTTACACGCCCAGTTTGCTAAGCTAGTTCTCATTTGTTGTTTCTCATGTCACAAAAAGCACAACTTCAGATACTTTCTGAAGTTTTCTGCATCGGCTCCACCTCCTGTCCCCTACTCTGGAGCCTCTTAGCAGCTGGGCACATGCGCTCTCTTACGGGCAGACAAGAGATGGTAGGGAAAGAGCTGGGAAGAGCAGGGAGAACGTCTGAAGAAGGGGGAGGATGGAGTTGACTGAAGGCAGGGATTGAGCGGCAGCAAGTCCCCCTGCCCAGTGTCTCCTGCCGGGACGGAGCCTGTCCCGGGCAGGCAGAGGTGGAGGGAGACCTGTGGGAGCCGAGGAAGTGAGAGGTGGGAGGAGACCAAGACTGTCTTTTCTCCAGTCGGTCACGTTGAACCTGTGACTAATCCATTAGTCAGCCTAAGCACGTGGACACTACACAATATATCCTAGAAAAACATTTTAGTTCTCAAGAATAGCCTCAAAGCCACACAATGGCTGAAGTAACTGAGAGTAGGAAGCACATTGTGATTCTCTCTCTCTGACATTTTAAACCACCAATAACTCGATTGTTGCCTGCCTTCCCAGGCAGGGGACATGAAAAACTCTTTGTCACTCAACTCATTTAAGTATTAACTTCCTGTTAAATCTGTTTTTTTTTTTTTTTTTACACAAAAGGGTTGCTGATGCATGCCCAGAAATAAGTTTAAGCATGCACCCCTCACACTGCTTTCTTGTTCACGTACAATGTTTATTTGAACATTCTTTATTTCCCATCCATTCTGAAAAGTAATTTTGCATCACACACTGTCCTCAGTCATTTTCTCTTTTCCCTTTCAACGTGTCAGCAGTGTTCTAGGTCTGATGCAGCATAAAGATGTATGAAAGTGTCTGGTGACAGTCTGCAGAGGATACGAAAAACATGGTGAGCGTTTCAATTAAAAGACATATTGTGGAAAAGGCACATTGCCATCCATCCCTTTCACAATACTTACCCTCGCTTCAAATGCACTTGTCTCACAGTGATGGCCACTCCTCTGTCATGTCTTTAAGAGGTGTGACTAAAAACTACTGTGAGTGCTGTTGCTGTGTGCCATCCAACAGAAACACAAACACTGGGGTGTGTCCTCGCCCACCTTATTCCCTGAAACTGGCACTGGGTCACTTCCGAATCTTCCCCAAAGTAAAAGTGACCAGAAAGGTAAACATCGGAATTGGGCCACTGAAGCAGTCACAACAACACAACTAAAGACACTCACAAAGGAAGAGCTCCAGAACGGCTTCAGAAAGTGGCAAGAAATGTGCGCTCAATGTATTTGAAGCTCGGGAGAGGTTTTTTTGAGGGGAATTAAAGGCTCTGTGTCTTTTACTTTATGTTTTTAAAAATGTAAACAGTCACTATTTTTTTGAGCACTCTTCATACTTAGTGTTTCTTTATTAAGCAATGTACCTTTTTCCTTCTAGTTTCCTTAAAATCTTATTTTAAGTTTAATCTGTAGTTTTACTGTGTGTCTGGTACAGATTTCTAAAACTTTGTCTTCATGGTGTAGGTTGTGCCTCTTGTATCTATAGACTCGTATCTTTCAGTTATGGAAATTCTCATTCCTTTGAATATTGCCTTTCATCTCTTCTTGCTTGTCTTTTCTGGGACTTATACTGTAAGTGCATTAAACCTGCTCATTCTGTATTCCGTGTCTTAACCCCTCTTTCATATTTTCTATCTTCCTTTCTGTTTATGTTATATTCTGGTTAATTTCTTTAGCCACGTTAGTTAAATAATATTCATTTCAAGTGTTTCCTTCTTTACTTTTTTTCCTTTGCGGTGCTAGGACTTGAACCTAGGGCAAATAATCTTTCCCTGAGCTACATTTCCAGCCCTTACCTGTGTCTTACTTACTCTGCAATCCCACCATAAATTTTTATTGTTAACAATTATATTTTTCATTTATAAATGTTTTACTTGGCTCTTTTTTCCAATATTCCTGGTCCTATTTTATAGTCTCTTGATACTTCTACACAATTATGCCTCCATCTTTGATTTCTTTAAATATTTCATATATTTTACATTTTGCATCTGATAATTCTGGTGTCAAAGTCCCTAGAAGTATAAATGTATTCTTCTTTCTCTTTCATAATGGTGAGTTATTCTTTTGCTGCTCGTTAACCTTTGACTCTGAACTTGCTTTGCTTGAACTGTGGGAGTTCTCAGGGCCCAGGTTGAAGATATTTACTCCAGAAGAGGTTTTCACTTGTTTTGTCCAGAATGCAGAGGGCTTGATTAGACCTCTCCCAAGGACAGGCCTTAAGGTAGGAGACTTACCTTTGGCTTTTGCACCTTGCAATAGACACAGACTCAGCGGTGGATATTGTTCTGCACTATGGCTTCATACCTGGAGTTCAGCTCACTGCCCTTGTTTGTTTGTTTATTTATTATTCTTTGGAGAGATGGTTTTGTGTGTGTGTGTGTGTGTGTGCGCAAGCGCGTGCAAGCATGTGCTTGTGTAGTCTATCTGCATTAGAAACTACACAGCATACAGGATCTTACAGAGTTGTAGTAGGGGGGCCCTTCAGAGGACTGGCTCTCCTATCATAGTGGGGATGCACATCATGAACACATACTGTTCAGGGCACACAGGCACAACAGCAGGATATGCATAAACAGGAAGAGAGGCCCACGTGTATCTTTGAAATTTTCAGAACTTTAAAATAAAACAATGATATAGGGAAAGATCAGAGAACATCTCAAAGCTCTGTATGTCTATCTAATAAAACAGAGAGAGGTGAAGAGCTGTTACCCAAAACAACTAAGATTTCTCATAAGGGACTCAAGCTGATATTCAGGGCAGAGAGAGAGAAAAAAAGAAGCATTAACAGAGTCACTGAGAGAGGCAAATAAGGGCTCATCTCTGAGCCTCTGTTTATAAAAGGGGCCTGGCCTCACTGCTAATTTATTCCCCGGGCTACATAATTATAGGACTTAGCTAGTCATTTTTCATCTGAATATCCCCTTTGAAATTCCCCTATCATTTCCTTATTTATGAAATGGGTGCTCATTAGAGTCCTCTCAGCCCTATCAGGTGGCTTTTGTACACGGGCAGTGAATGCACTGTTACTCCTTATGAAGGTTGTTGTAGTTATGGGGCTGAAATTAACAATATTTCTAAGAGCTGCATCTCGTTTCCTACTTTTGCATGTTAATGTTTTGTCCTTTCATGCCCGCTTGGCGATTTGAAATTGGAAAGCACTGATTTCAGTCTTTTAACCCTAAAGTCACCACAGACCCATGGGCGTTTCCCTTGAAACAGCACGTGTCTAGGTCAGCTTCCATGCGGACCTGTGGTGTTCCGTGGAAATCTGTCATTCCTTCTATCCTTCAAAAATTCTTCTTAAACTATCTGAAGTAGAGCTTGCTTCTGGGTTGGAGATTAGTGATAGAAAATCTAGGCTATGAACAAAAGCCACATTTGAAAGAATATGTCTTTTCTTTTATTGACTTTTGCTCTAAAAAGCAAAACCAAAAAAATCTGCTGCTAGTTGTCTACACAGTGTTTTTTAATTTGAGTGTTAGACATCGGCTGTTTTCTTCTCAATTTAGAATGACACATTTTTTTCTTGAGCCATTTAAGTCCTCTGCCCATGAGGCTGTGCATGCTGGTATATGCTGCCCCTCCCTGTCCCTTGTTTCTGGAGAGGACTAATGTTTTTATTTTTTCTTTTTCTTGTTTTTTTTTTTCAGTTTCTGTGCTTTGGTCTTAAAGTTAGACCTTGGTCTTTCAGAATAGATGGCCAAGTCTGGTTCTAGGTCAGAACTCTGCAAATAACCTTTCAGGCCAAGTCAAAATAGGGAATCACACAAGACCCTAGAGAGGAAGTTTTTTAAGGTGCAAAAGTATTGGTTTTTGGGTAGCATGCGTGAGCAGAGTCAGGTATTCTTTCTTTCTTTCTCGTACTTTTGCATGTAATTTTATCATTGCTTTCATCCCCATTTTCTATTTACTCTGTCAAAGCTTGCTCTGCAGAGCCAGTTTCTCTCCCACTTCTCATTTTTGCTTTGTTGAATAAACTTTGCCACCGCTAAAAAAAAAAAAAATTCAGAAAGTAATTCTTGCCAATTTCTACATTCTGGGAGGTGCTCTGAGGGTACTGCTGTTACCCTCACGGTCCAGAGATGAGGACTCTTCCTCCAGTGGCTCATAACCTGTGACTAATGCGTTAGTCAGAGAAGCATGTGGAAACTACACGGTACATACTAGAAAAACACTGTAGTCTGTAGCAAGTTCAGCAGGGCCTCCAGAAGTCTCATAGGTGAGTGAAAACCATTCCCTAGCCAGTAAAAAAACAAACAAACAAACAAACAAAACCCCCCCAAAACAACAAAAAACCACAACAAACCATCAGAAGCGTTCTCTGGCCCCTTTGCATCGTATGTTGCCCTGGCAGCTTTTATTGCACGCACGGTGGTGACAACACCGAGCTACTGGTTATTTCAGGTTTCCCTTGGATTTTATTTGCCACAACCTATCTCCTTTTAGTAAAGTTAGCTTCCTTCAGACCAACAATTTGTTGGTGTACTTTTTGTGTATGTGTGTGGCTGTGGAGTCCGAACCCTGGACCTGGTGCATTCTGGGCTAGCACTGTACCACGGAGCCAGACCTCCAGCCCTAGTGTGGTTAACGTGTTAGACCTGCAGGAGAGTGTGGGAATTAGCTTAGGCCGCGGCTCTCACCCAGAGCAGCTTCTTGAGATACCAGATGTTAACATCCTGTCTAATGAACCGTAAGCCCCTTCATGTACTTGTTCATCTTACTTTCTGCCTGGCAGACTCAAACCAGCTTTGAGAATTTAATAATCCTTGGGCCGGGGATTTAGCTCTGCGGTTCCGCCGCCTGCCTTGCAAGCTTAAGGACCTGAGTTCGATTCCCCGTACTGGGGCGGGGGGGGGAGGCAGAGAATTTAATAATCCTTACAAGGAGACCCCAGAGAAGCCCCACAAGCTTGCTAATAAAGATACACCCAGATGACAGGCAGCGTGCGTGCCCTCCCTCAGAACCCGAGGTGTTCCTAACACCAAGTGACAATAATATAGTGATGATAATTTGGCGTATTTGTAACACCAGTGACACCACTAGTCTCCTAATAACCCTTCGGGGGCACTTCTCACTCTAACTCTTTTGTCACACAGAATTAAACAAATTTTGCTCTTTTTTATGGGTAATTTTAGATATCCATATGGATAACATTCAACATAGGGAATTTGTTCTTGTATGTGACATATCTTGCTTCTTTTTCCCGTTCACCTCCCTTGCCTTCAATCCCCTTTGCCCTCCTTATTTACCAAAGCTTTGTTTCCATTTTTTTCTCCTATTCTCTTTTTTTTCCTGTCCCTTCCTTCCTTCCCTCCTCCCTCCTCCCTGGTTTCCATTCTCATTTGAACACTTTCTCCCCATTTCCCAATTTTCTTATTTACACTCTTAGTTTTTCACAGCAGAGAAACAATGTAGTATTTAAACATAGGTCTGATTTATTTCACTTACTAGTATGGTCTCAAGGTGCATCCATTTGCCTAGAAATGACTCAATCTTAACCTTCTTTCTGGAAAAATAGTACTCCATCATATTAAAAAAAAAAACAAAAAAACAACCCATATCGTCTTTATCCACTTGATGGTGGATGGGCATTTGGGCTGTTTCCAAGACTTAGCTATTACAAACTGTGCCACTATAAACATGGTATCACTGTGGTATGATGCCTTTAATTCTTTCCAGAAGACACCAAGAAGGAGAAAACCCCGGTCAAATGAAACCTCTAGTTTTAGTTTTTTGAGGAATCTCCACACTGATTTCCACAGTGGTTATACCAGTCTGCTCTCCCTCCAACAGTGGAGGATTCTTTTTTCCCCACAGCCCCACCCGCATTTGTTATGGGTTGATTTCTTGATAGCAGCCATTCTTTCTGGAGTGAGATGGAATCTCAGCATTGTTTTAATTTTCATCTCTCAAATAATTAGTGATGTTGAAATTTTTTCATGTGTTTATTTGCTGTTTCTAGTTCTTCATCAAAGAAGTGTCTATTTATTTCAGATACCCATTTTTGGACTGGGTCTTTAAATTTTGGAGGTCTGACTCTTTTGAGTTCTTCATATGTCTTAGATATTAATCCTTTGTCTGAGGAACAGCTGGAAAAAGTTAATTCCCACTTTGTGGGCTGTCTCTTCATTCTATTGGTAGTTTCCTGTGCAAAAGCTTTTTTTTTGAGGGAGGGTCTCACTGTGTAGTTGAGACTGACCTAGAACTCACTATGCAGCCCAGGCTGGTCTTGAACTCACAGCAATCCTCCTGCCTCAGCCTCCTAAGTGCAGGGATTACAGGTATGCTCCACCAAGCCCGGCTACAAAAGCTTTTTAGTAAGATGAGATCCTACTTGTTGATTCTTTGTGATATTTCTTGTGCATTTAGGATTTGCTCATAAAGTCTTTGCCTACATCAATGTCCTCAAGAGTTCTACCTATTCTGTCTCCCAGCAAATTTATTATTTCTGTTTTAATATTTAGATCTTTGATCCCTTTGGATTTTAGTTTAGTGCATGGTGAAAGATATGGGTCTAGTTTTAATCTTTGGCATGTGGAAAGCCAGTTTTCCCAGCACCATTTATTAAGGAGGCTGTCTTTCTTCCAGTGAAGGTGTTTGGCCCCTTTGTCAAGACAAAGGTGGTTGAGTATGTTTGAAGTCGTTCCTACATCTTCTAATCTGTTCCACTGATCCTCAGGTCTTTTTTTTTTTTCTTCTTTCTTTCTTTTTTCCCCCAGTAGCATACTGCTTTTATAACTTTAGCTTTGTAGTATAACTTGAAGTCAGGGATTGTGATGCCCCCCACCTTGCCTTTGTTGCCCAGAATTGTTTTTTCTATGCTAGGTCTCTTCTGGTTCCAAATGAATTTTAGGATTTTAAAAAAAATTCTGTGAGACATGCTATTGCTATTTTGATTTAGATTGTATTAAATCTGTATAACAATTTGGGGAGTATGGCCATTTTCACTATATTTGTTTTTCCTACCCAAGAACGGGGTATATCTTTCCACTTTCTGTTATCTTCTTCAATCTCCTTTTCTAGAGTACTATAGATTGTTGGCAGGGTGCAGGGGATTGAACTCCAGAACGTGTACTTGTGAGGCAGGTGGTAGAACCACTGAGCTAAATCCCTGGCCCCAGAGTACTAGAGTTTTCAATGCAAAGGTCTTTTATTTGCTTTGTTAGATTGATTCCTAGGTAGTATCTTTTTTCTTTTTGGGGGAGCTATTGTGAAAGGTGTTCTTTCCTCTTAGTGAATTTGTTATTTGTTTTCAGAAAGGGTATTGACTTTTTGAGTTTTGACTTTGTATTCATGTACACTACTGAATCTAGTTATTAAATCTAGAAGTGTTTCAGTAGAATTTTTGGGGTTTTCTATGTAAAGTATCATGTCATCTGAAAATAATGATAATTTAATTTCTTCCTTTCCTATCCTTATTCCTTTTATTTCTTTCTCTTGTCTAATTACTCTGGCTAGTGTTTCTAGAACTGCATTAAATAAGAATGCTGCTACTGGACATCCTTGTCTTGTTCCTGATTTTAGAGTGAAGGCTTTCAGTTTTTCTCCATGTAGTATGATGTCGGCTGTTGGTTTGTTATACGTGGGTTTTATCACATTGAGATAAAGACCATCTATTCCAATTTTCTGTAGGTTTTTTTTTTTGTCATCAATAGGTATTGGACTTTGTCAAATGCTTTTTCTGTATCCATGGAGATGATTTTTTGTTTTTGGTATCAGGGATTGAAATCAGGACTTGAGCTTGCAAGGCATGCATAGTGCTATTGAGCTAAATCCCTGGGCTTGACCATATGTTTTTTGTCCTTAGCTCTGTTACTATATTACATTTGTTGATTTTTATATGTTGAACCATTGCTACATCTCTGGGATGAATCTTAGTTGCTCATGGTGCAGAATCTTGACAATTTGCTGCATTCTATTTGCTATTATCTTACTGAGGATTTTTGTATCTATGTTCATTAGGGAGATTGGCCTGTATTTCACTTTTTTGGTTGGGTCCTTCTCTGGCTTTGGAATTAAAGTAATGTTTGCTGCCAGGAATGAATTTGGGACTATGGCTTCCCTTTCAATTTGATTAAAGAGTTTGAGAAGTAGTGGCATTAGGTCTTCTCTAAATTTCTTGCAGAATTCAGCAGTGAATTCATCAGGACCTGGACTTTTCTTTGTTGGTAAATTTTTAACTACATCTTAAATTTCACTGATTGATGTTAGGACTTGGAATCTTCATATATTCTTGAGTCAGCTTTGGTAATTCATATGTATCCAGGAATCTGCCCACTTCTTCTGTGCTTTCCATCTTATTAGAATACTGGTTCTTGAAGTAGGTATTGATCTTCTGGATTTCTGCAGAATCTTTTGTGATTTAACCCTTTTTCCCCTAAATTGGATGGATTTGAATCCCTTTCTTTTTCTTTTTTTCTTTCTTTCCATAAGGTTGGCTAAGGCTTTGTCAATTTTATTTAATCTTTCAAACAAACAACTACTCGATTCATTGATACTTTGTCTCCATTGCATTAATTTCTGTTCATATCATTATAATTTCCTCCCTCATATGAGCTTTGCATCTGATTTTCTCTTTTTTTTCTAGAAGCTTTAGGCTCAATATTAAGTTGTTTGTTTGAGCTAGCTCTATTTTTCTGATATAAGAGTTCACTGCTACAAATTTCCCCTGTAGGACTGCTTTTATTGTGTCCCATAAGTTCCAGTATGTTGTATTAGCACTGTCATTTAATTGTAGAAACTGTCTAATTTTTAAATTTCATATATGACCTATTGTTTGTTCAGGAGGATGTTATTTAATTTACATGTATTTATGATGTTTTTGTAGTTTCTTTTGCCATTGATTTCCAATTTCCTTGCACTATGATCTGATAAAATGCATTGGATAATTTCAATTTCTTTATATTTACTTAAGCATATTCTATGAGCTAGTGTGGCCTATTTTGCAGAATGTACCTTGTGCAACTGAGAAGAATGTGTATTTTGATATTTTGTGGTGAAACACTCTATAGATATCTACTAAGTCTATTTGTTCAAAAGTTTGGTTCAGTTCTGTTATTTCTTTGTTGTTTTTTTGTCTAGTTGATCTATTTGTGACAGTGGGGCATTGATGTCCCCCATTACAATAGTATTAGTGCTTATTTGATTTTTCATGTGTTAATATTTGTTTCATATAGTTGGGTGTGCTAGTATTTGGTGCATATAGTTTATGATTTTTAACACATCTTCTTAGATTGTTCCCTTTACAAGGATGTAGTGACCTTCTTTGTCTTTCTTAATCAGTCTTGGCTTGACATCCACTTTGTCTGCAAATAAAATAGCTACCCCTGCTTTTTCCAGGTGCTTGTCACATGGAATATTGTTTTTCATCCTTTGTCTTTCTGTTTATGAATTTCTCTTTTTTTTTTCTAATTTCTTTTTGAATTAAATGTGTTTCTTGTAGGCAGCATATTATTGGATCTTGCTTCTTGATCCTTTCTGCCAGTCTGTTTCTTTTCAATGGTGAATTGAAACCATTGACATTGATGGTTATAATTGATATGTATTGACTTATCCTTATCTTGTTATTTTCCTGTTTTGCTCCCTTTGTGTGTGCACGTGTATGTGTGTGTGTGTGTGTGTGTGTGTGTGTGTGTGTGCGTGCGTAAATTATTTTATTGGTACATTTTAGATATATAATGATAACATTCATGTAGGGGAATTTGTACTTGTACATAATATGTCTTGCTTCTTTTTTTCTCATTCCTTTCCCCTTCCCTCAGCCCTTTCTCCCCTCTTTATTTACAAAAGCTTTATTTCTCCCCTCTGTTTAATCATTTCCTTTTCCAGGTGTATTCATTTTATTGTGGCTTATGGAGTTGTAGTCCTAGTTATCTCTTTATAGAATGTCCTTCAGAACATTTTGCAGTGCTGGTTTGGTGGCCATTAATTTTTTCAGGTGTTCTTTGTCATGTAAGTATCTTATTTCTCCATCCGTTTTTAAAGATAGTTTTGTGAGATATATCAACCTGGATTGGAGGGTTTTTAGGGCTTCAAATACTTCACTCAAAGCTATTTTGACTTGAGGGTTTGTGTTGAGAAGTCTTCTGTGACTCTCATGGGCTTTCCTTTAGAGATGACTTGTTTCTTTTCTCTAATAGCTTTTAATATTCTGTTCTTGTGTTGCATTTCTGAAATCTTGACTATTATATGCCTTGGTGTAGAATTTTTGATCATAGTTAATTGGAGTTCTATATGCTTCACTTATCTGGATGTCAAATTCTTTTGCCATACCTGGGAAATTTTCTGCCATTAGTTTTGGGAACAGTTTTTTTTAAATGTTTGCACTATCTCCTGCTTTTTTATTGATTCTAATCAATCTTATGTTACTTTTGAATCAACCAATGTTGGGTTGATTTTTTGTGGTTCCTTGCTATTTTTAAGAAATCTTTCTTTTCATTACTGCTAACCACAATCTTGTCTGCTATATCTGATAGTCTGCCCTCACATTGGTTTATTCTGCTATGTATGCTTTCAATGGAATTTTAATCTCCTGGATATCTGTTTGAATCTGTTTCATGGATTCCATTTATTATGTTGGGGATTCATGGTTTCCATCATTTCCCTAAGCTCCTCTATGTCTGCTGTAGAGTCACTAACCATGTCTTTCATTATGGTCACCACCTCTGGTGTTATCTGAGAGATTATTTCTTCTTTGATGTTTCTCTAATGCCTCATTCTTCTGCTTTGTTGCTTCTGCTGTTACTAGTTCAGAGATTTCAGGTGGATGGCTTTCAAATTGTTCCACCTCATTGCTCCCTGGGTTTGCCTTTGGTGGGCTGAAAGTCTGGGTTTGCATCTTACTTAAGTGTCTTCTAATTTTATTTTCTTTTTTTTTTAAGTTTAATTCCTGGGTTGATGTTTATAAACTGCTTATGGCAGGTAGCTTTATTGCTACTTCTCAGAGATATCTTCTGGGTGTAGCTAGCTTTTGGGTTTTGAGAAGATCCTACCTCTTCAGTTTATTAGGGTTGAGAAGTTGCTGCCTATTTGATTTAGCCCCTGGCTCTTTGGCACTAGTGCACAGTATTGTTTATGACCCTTAGGTAATCTCAATCTTGGCATACCAGGAAGAGTAAATGATTAGAACAATTATGTCACCTTGGGTAAAACAGTATAATCAGAAACAACAATAGCATCAAGTACAGCCTAGAAAATGACAAACTGTGGTAACTATTACTTTGCCATCTTCAACCATATGAACTAGATTTGTGATTATATAACAAAATCTAAAACAAATCAGAAAATTGTTTATAGTAAATATGCCCTCAATATGGCAATTTTCCCCTCCAGGGAAAAAATTTTAAAAAGGTTAGGGAGGGGAAAATAGAGAAATTGAAAAAGAGGAAGAGATTAGAAGAAAGGCTGGAGGACAAAGGAAGATTATGTGAAATTTGGGAAACTGGTGAAGAAGTCAGGAGGGAAAGAGAAAGAACAAATAAAAACCGGAAAAGGACAGAACAACAAGAAAACTAGAAACAATGTTCATACTCATATAAGAATAAGAATAAGCATTTAAGAAAAAAACAAAACTTAGAAAAAAAAAATGAAAAAAAAAGTCCACTTCAGGGTGTGTCTCTGCTGTCACTGGTATACAAAGTGGGCAGACAGAACCAAAATCAGTGCTGATTAATCCCTGCAAGCCAGCCACAGATTTATGTCAGGGTAGCGGATAATCCTAGCAAGTTTGTACCTTTAGTTCCATTGGATTTCAGTCTAATTTCTGGCTATGAGGCCTGGAACCCAATTTGTTCAATGTTGTACACTCCATGTGGCTCTTGCCAGTTGAACTCAGCTCCTTGACATCCTGCTGGATTTGGATTTGGATCTGCTTCACCCTGACACTGGAAGGAGTCAGCCACAGCTGCTCTGAATTCCTAAATCAGTTGGGCTCTCCAAGATGGCTACCAGCCCTTCGCCCTCTCCTAGGGATGTCTGAACCCAAACAACTCACCAATCACTGCACTCCACTATGTCCTCTCTGTACCACTGGTTTGTTTCTCCATGGAGGCTTCTGAGGTCAACAGTAGTTAATGTGGGCATCTGCAGGCTTGAGTCGCCCCTCCCACACAGTAGTCAGGGTTCAGGGAAAGGAGCCACTTGCCACCTCCTTCTTCTGTGTTGAGATCTCTCTCTTCACTCTCCCTCTAGGTTTCTATTCTTGCTTCAGATCCTTGCTGCTCTCCTTTCTCTCTTTCTCAGTTTGCTGTATTCCAGTGTCTGGATACCAAATCTTGAAGAGGCTTTTTCTCTGCTGTTCACCTCTTCCCAGAATTCTGAGTTTATGAAATTTTGCTCTTATTTAATAAGAGAGCAACACATTATGTTTTTAAAATAACGGATCCAAATTAGGCAATTAGAAAAACAGTTCAAAATAATTCAAAACAGTAGGTTTCTATGGCATTACTTAAAAAACAGATTTGTAATAAAATGATACTCCCTTTGGGAGATAAAAGTTTTAGCCTATTATAGACCCCAAGAATCCTGTAGCAAAGAAGCTGATTGGAGTTTTCACATAGCATCCATTAGCCTCTTGCAGTATAATTGGTGGCAAAGATTGGTCCTGAAATCTGTCTTGAAGTTTAGCTTGTTAGTATCCTCAGGTATATTTTTCTTGGTAGTCCAGGCCTGAAACCATCAGGGATCCTGGGTTCAGCCAGCCCACTCTACTGCTACCATGTCTCCAGAGGTCACCACCAATCTTCCTAACTCCCTTCCTATCAGGAGCCACTGCTCAACGACAGACTGTTCAGGCTCCCCAACCCCATTTTGTACCAAGGATTGAACTTAGGTCCTTGCACCTACTTGCGAGGCAGATGCAGGGCCACTGAGCTAAATCTGCAGCCCCTCACAGTTCCTTTAAAGGGAAGAAATCCTGATGGTACAGAAGAAAATCTGCCTCTTTTTTGCTTTTGTCCTCCCTTGCCTCTTGCTTGCAGGAGGGCACTTCTGTGTGTGGTTCATTTGCCCCCGATTCCAGTGGTGGAGAAGAGCTGATGAGCAGAACTATAACTGGTGTGAAGAAGAATGCTGACCCATAGCCAGACATTCCTAAGATATAGGGCTAAGGGCATTAGCCACAGTAAGCCTGGTGTGGAGCTTGAAGTCTAAGTTGAAATGAATGTAGTGACCACAAAGAAATGCATGTGACTTGCAAAAGGAGACAGATGGCCTGTTACTTGGGCAGCTGGGGCACACCACAAAAGTGCCATTTTCATTCACATATAATCATCTGTTTTAGTCCAGAGAGATCAGAAACCTTAGTAAAACCTTAGTGCCAAATTCTCTTCATCTCCCCCTGGGTTTCTGGGGGATGTGTGGGGGGTGTGGAGGGACAGAGAGGACAAGGAGTGGGGTACAGGCACCTTTGACCAAGAACACTCTTGAACAGGATTTCTCAATGGAGAGTGTCTTAGGGCAGCCAAACAAAATGCCATAGGCTGGGTGGTTTATAAACAACAGCAATTTATTTCTCATGGTCCTGCAGGCCAAGAAGTCCAAGATCAAGGTGCCGAGAGACTCAGCATCTGTTAGGCCCACTTCTTCACAGATGGCCACTGTCTCCCTGTAACCTCAGGTGGCAGAAAGGGAAAAGGGCCCCTGGGTCCTCTTTTAGAGGGATTCAGCCTCTGACCTAATCACCTGCTAAAGGCCCCATGTCCCTAATACTGTCACCTTGAGGGTTAGGATTTAGCATTTGAAATTTGAGGGGACACAGACACTAGGCCAACAGCAGAGGGTAGCTTCTGCTTATTGATGAAACCAGACTGTGTGCCTCTCACTCTGGCCACGCAAGCCACAGGCTGCACATGACACTGAACAATAGGTTTATCTGGCACAGTTATGCCCAGTAAGCCTGGCATTACATGTGCACACTCTTCTCTGGGACAGGAACAAAATTTAGAGAGCAGTTGCATAACAATCATTAGTTTTATAGCTGAGTAAGTTATGAATAATAGTGCTTTCAGCATTTCATTACCAATCTGACCCCAGGACAAGATTAAGTTGATAAAATATTTATGGGCTAGTAAATTTTTTCTGCTAATTTGCAAGGCTATAGTAAAACTCATGAACTCAGTGACCTGCAGGAAACACAGCAAGAACTAGGAATGTAGAGTAATTTGATGTTAGAAGGCCTCTACATGCCCTACAGGAAATGATTCTCAGAAAACAGATGAATCATAGCAGTTGAAACAGAAATAATGATGGCTAAATTAACTTGTTATAGCCTGAGGGGAAGAAAAACTTTCCAGAAGGAAATTGTAGAAATTTCCTGCTTTTAATTATTCCTGCCTTAAACAATACAATTTATTTAAGTATATAGAAAATGAGTCAAATAAAACAATCATTGAATCAGTGTATCCTGTAACAATCTTCAGGATTGTTTTCTTTTTAAACACAGTATATACAGTCACTTTGTGCCCTCTTGTGGCAGAAATGTTGTTACACTCAGAAGATGTGTCTTGGTGCACTTGATTCAGTAATTCATCAGATTCATTTGGGGAAGTACATTCAAATAAAAGATGGTTTGAAGAAGGTGGTTGGCAAACAGTGCATGTATGGTTGAGGCCATCCTTATACAGGTAAGCTGCAGTCAAAAATGAATCCTAATGTTTGAATGCATGCAAAGAAATACCCATCACAAAAAGCTGTTTTAATTTTCTGTTTAATGTCAGACTTACTCATTCTCAATATCTTATTACTAGCTGTCATCTATTAAAAAACAGTCATTGCTATCATTTAGTGAAGCAGACAGTTCATACAAATTAGTTCATTCAATCACAAAACTATGTATTTCTATATGAAAATCGAGGCTAGGAGGTAGAACCTGCTATAGTTTAGAAGTACTGAATAGAAGAGTTGAGGCATGAATGAAACTTCACTGATCCCACAAACCCGTGAACTTTCCTGTGCCAAGCTCATGCCAGCTAAATATTTTCTGAGTCCTGAGCACATGTGAGATGTTATGGCTGAGTGCCCCAGGACAGTCAGAATAAGATGCTTCTTATCCTCCAGCAACCTACAGCAAGGAGGGAAATAAAGCATCAGTGGAAAGAAACTACCAGGCAAGACAATATACATGAAAAATTCACATAGAGCTATTTTTTGCAAACAATGAAAAAGTGAAAAATTTTCATAATCATGTACATTTTTTTCTATATCAATACAGAAAAGCTATTTACCTGCAGCTTTCCCTTGACATATAGAGTATCTTGGTTATAGGACTCTGGCAGAAACAAAAACCCAGGAATTTTACATACAATCCATACACATCCTCCTATATACTTGAAATAATCTCTAGTTTACTTAGAATACCTACTACAATGTAAGTGCAATGCAAGTAGGCATTAGACTGTACTTTTAAAGAGTAAAAACAAGAACAAAGTCTGCATGCTCAGTCCAAAGAAAAGTTTTCTCCTGCATGTTTTTGAAGCAGGTTGAAACTACAGCTGCAGAACCACAAATAGGATGGGCTGGCTATGCTTTTTCAATTATTTTACTGTTGCTTTTGGATGTGAGTATGGGTTAGGAACTGGCTTGCTTCCAAGCAACAGAATACAGCAAACTAGATGGGACATACGTGATTAGGAGTGATTACATGATTTTGTTGCACAAGACATTAGCACCCACATTGCTAGAGTCTTCTTCTTTCACTTTCAGGAAGGTAAGGGATCATCTGCGCAATTGTGTGGAGAAGAACTGTGGGTGCCTTCAAGGAGATGAGAGCAATAGCTTGCGGTCTTTAGTCTGGCTGAAACCCTGACTGCGGCCTGTGAGGCCCTATGCAGAGGACCCATCAACCTATGGCCAGGCTCCTGCCCTGTGGAAACTGTGAGAGAATAAATGTGTGCTGTATTAGGCCACCACGTTGGGAGTAGTACTATTGCTCAGCGATAGATGACTGGAGCAATTGTCTTTTAAAGTTTTATCATTTTAACTCTTGTATTTAAGTCTTTAATCCATTTAAAAATAATTTTATAGATGGTGTGAGACATGGGTTGGGGTTTACTCTCTCCTGTCTTTTTGGTGTATGGCTATTCATACACCAAAAATTGCTGAAAATGTTAACATTGCTGAAAATGTTACTCTTTGCCCAATGAGTTGTCTTAGGACCTTTATTAAAATACAGCTGACTCTGTGTGTGTGTGTGTGTGTGTGTGTGTGTGTGTGTGTGTGTGTGTGTGTGTCTTCCTGGGCTTTCTGATCAGTTGGTCTGTCCTCTCTTGTGCCAGTGCATGCGGCTGTCACAAGGAATTCTTTCCATAAGAAATGGGTTGATTGTGCTCTTGGTCACCTGTGCCGAACACTTTCTTCATCTTGGTCTCTCACAACTCGATCTATGTCTGATATTTATCATATTTTAGTATTGCACTTAAAATTCTAAATTTTGTGTTTTATCACACACTTAAACCTAAACATCATACCTTTAAATAATTTCATGTAGAACTTTTAGTTGCCCATGGAGTGAGAGATATCCAGGGAATAAAGTGTGTAACACTACCAGAAGTGGAAGCTGGCAGTTGTTTTCTTACCCACTATGGGTGCTCTCTTTTTCCTATGACACTGTAGCTGCAGATTAATTGCACAGAATGTGTAAAGTGTTTCTCTGCAGTGCAGCCTCACACAGGCCTCTCCTATCTGGAGAGGAAAAGAATTATAATGCTGAGCAGACAAGCACTCAGAACCCAGTAAACCCTGAAAATTTCCAAGTCCTTTCAACACTTACATGTAGCCCACCTTCCAGCTGGGAAGTGTCAGGCAGCCGCATTTAAGTGGAGATGCACGATCTTAGCCGCATGCTGCTTTTGGCAGCAGTTTCCTGCAGAATGACTATATAAATCCAGGAGAGTGCTTGTAAAACACACAATTACTCACCTGCAGAGAACTAAGAGCATGTAGGCGGGCAATAAGCACAGTTTTTCAGGATTAATAATCCAGCTACAAAAGAAATACAGGCTCTCCTTTGTTTTATTTTATTTTATCTTTAAAGAAAAGGGCAATATTTATGCTTGGATGTCTTTACCGTTAGCAGTGTATATATCTTTTATTAAGATAAATTAAAACATAATTGCTGGGTACATTCATATGTAGATAGGCTTGGGTCAATTATTTTTCATAACTTTGTAGCACAAACACAAGGGAAATGTTTTTTGAGCTGGTAATTTCTTCAAGTTTTAAAAGCCCTTTTGGGGTGTTATGGTTTATATCTAGATGTTCCCTCAAAATCTCATATGCTTAGAGGCTGGGCTTTAGGAAGGTGATGGGATTATAGGGCTTTACAGCTGGAGGTGGAGTCTGGTGGGAAGAGGCAGGTCATGCAGGAGTGGTCTGGAGGGTTTATCTCCCTCCCCACTCCTGCCTGGTCTTCTGCTTCCTGGATGCCATGAGGCTAGCAGCTTTACTCCACCTAGCCCTTCCACCCTACCTTGGAGCTAGTGGAGTAGGAACTGGAACCTCTACAAACTGTGAACTGAAGTAAATCTCTCTTCTAAATTGTGAGTGTTGGGTATTTTGTCCTAGTGACAAGGAAAGGGATTAAGACATGGGATAATAATTAAAATAGTAGGGCCGGGAGTGTAGCTCAGTGGTGGAGCGTGTGCTTAGTATGTTTTAGGCTCTGAGTTTGTTGGTTTATTTGGTTTTGTTTTTGGTACTGGGGGATCAAACTTAGGACAGTGTGCTTGTGAGTCAGGCTTGGAGCCACTGAACTAAATCCCTGGCCCAAGGCTCTGAGTTTTATGGTGATTCCCAGTACCTCAGAAATAAATAAGGAAAACAAGTAAGCAAGCACTAGAAAAATAGTACATGATGAAGGTAGCATTTGGATCAATGGAAAAAAGAATGGACTAGCTAATATCAGTACTGGGACAACTGCCGGTCACATGAAAGAATGTATTCTTATTTTACCGTTTACACCAATAAATTCCAGATGAAGCTTTATATGTAAAATGTAAACAATCTAACTTTAAAGCACCAGGAAATACACACACACACACACACACACACACACACACACACATGTATATACTCATGCTAACAAATTTTGTAGCATCCAGGGGTATAAGTGAAAAATAAGCTCCTCATTCTTTACCTGAACCTCATGCCTTATTCCCCAAAACAATTTGTCAGTTTCTTGTATAACTTTCCAGAGAGAGTCTGTATACACACACACACACACACACACACACACACACACACACACACATTAGAGTACTAGGGATGGAACACAGAAACTTTGCATTGTGTTACATGCCCCTTTTAATTTTTATTTTGAGATAGGGTCTCACTAAATCACTACATTGCCCAGGCTAGGGCTGAACTTGTGATCCTCCTGTCTCAGCCTCCCAGAATGCTGGGATGACAGGTATGTGCTGCTATACCTGCCGTAGAAGAGTCTTTTAATACAAGTTGCACATAGCCAGGTGTGGTGAAAATAAAAGGCATTTCTATTAGATAAGAAGAGTCTTTTATTCACTTTTCCACAAAATATCTTGAATATCTTTCTGTTTAGTACATGGCATTCTACCATCACATTATTAATGTTTACATCACATTTCATTGTATAGATGAACCATACTATATTTAACCACTTTTCTAATTGCTTTTTTCCCCATTAAGTTTATTGGTACCTTTAAAGCAAACAATACAGTTACATTCATCACTGGGATCTTGTACCTTTGCATGATATGTTTTGGTTCTTATTTTTTCCCCATACCCCCGCCCTCCCTTCACCCACTTCCCCCTTCCCTATTTACAAAGACTTTGTTTCCTTTTTTTCATTTTTTCACATTTTCCTTTTCCCTTATTTCCTTTCCTCTCCCCTTCTCACTTCCCCTTTAGCCACTTTCTTCCTATTTCACACTCCCAATTATACCATTTGAACCTTATTTACACTTTTAGTTTTTCACACCAGAGAAATTATTCGGTATCTATTCAAGTGTGTCTTATTTATTTCACTTAAGAGTATCGCCTCAATGTGCATCCGTTTAGCTATTAATGTCTCTAGTTTCTTATTCTCCATGGCTGAATAGTACTACATTTTATAGAAAAACCACATCTTCATCCAGTCTCCAGTTGATGGGCATTTGGGTTGTTTCCAAGTTTTAGCTATTATGAACTGTGCTGCTATAAACATGGGTGCATATATATCACTATGGTATGATATTTTTAATTCTTTTGGAAAGATACCCAGCAGAGGGATAGCTGGGTCAAATGGAAACTCTAATCCTAGTTTTTTGAGGTAGCTCCATATTGATTTTCACAGTGTTCACACCAGTCTGAACTCCCACCAACAATGGAGAAGGGTTCCTTTCTCCCTGCAGTCCTGCCAGCATTTGTTATTGGTTGATTTCTTGATAGTGGCCATTCTTTATGCGGTAAGGTGGAATCTCAATGTTGTTTTCTTCTGCATCTCTTAAATGACCAGTGATGCTGAACATTTTTTCATATGTTTATTTGCTGCTTTTATTTCTTTGTCTGAGAAATGTCTGTTCATTTCAGATGCCCATTTTTGAATCTGGTCTTTGTACTTGGGGGTTCTGATATTTTTTTGTTAGTTCTTTATATATTCTAGATAGTAGTCCTTTGTCTGAGGTGTAACTGGTAAATTTTTTTTCCCATACTGTAGGTTGTCTCTTAACTCTATTGGTGATTTCTCTTGCACTGCAAAAACTTTTTAATACAATGAGATCCAGTTGTTTATTCTTTGTGCAAGTTCTTGTGCTACTGAGGATTTCTTCATAAAGTCTTTTCCTATGACAGTGTCTTCCAGAGTTCTACCTAATTTACTTTCCAGTAAGTTTAGCTTTGTGTTTCTGTTTTGATATTTAGATCTTTAATCCATTTGGATTTTAGTTTAGTGCACAGTGAAAGATAGGGATCTAGTTTTAATCTTTGGCAAGTTGAAAGCCAGTTTTTCCAACACCATTTATGAAAGAGGCTATCTTTCCTCCAGTGAGGATGGTTGGCTCCTTTGTCAAGGATGTGGTAGCTGAGTATGTCTGATGTTTCTGCATCTTCTAATCTATTCCATTGATCCTTGGGTCTGTTTCTTTGCCAGTACCATGCTGTTTTTATCACAGTGACTTTGTAGTATAGTTTTAAGTTGGGAATTGTTATACCCTCTGCTATGTCTCTGTTGTCTAGAATGTTTTTTGCTATTCTAGGTCTGTTCTGTTTCCAAATGAATTGTTGGATTGTTTTCTCAAGTTCTGTGAAATATACTGTTGGGATTTCAATAGGGATTTCATTGAATCTGTATAGAAGTTTTGGAAGTGTGTCCATTTTCACTATGTTGATTCTTCCTACCCAGGAGCAAGGGATGTCTTTCCATCTTTTTATATCCTTTTCTATCTCTTTTTTTAGAGTTCTGTAATGTTCAGTGTAGCTGTCTTTTGTCTCCTTTGCTAGACTGATTCCTAGATATTTCATTTTTTGGATGTTATTGTGAAAGGAATTATTTCCCTAATTTCTATCTCAGTGAGTCTGTTATTTGTGTACAAGAAGGTTATTGATTTTTAAGTGCTAACTTTGTATCCTGCTACTCTACTGAATCTGTCAATTAAGTCTAGCAGTCTTTTGGCAGAGTTTTTTGGACCTTCTATGTAGAGTACCATGTCATCAGCAAAAAGTAACAAATTAGTTTAACATCTTCTTTTCCTTTCCTTTTATTTCTTTCTCTTGCGTAATTGCTGTGGCTAATGTTTCTAGAACTGTATTGAACAGGAGTGGTGACAGTAGACATCCCTGTCTTGTTCCTGATTTTAGTGTGAAAGTTTTTAGTTTTTGACCATTTAGAATCATATTGGCTGTTGGTTTTTCATAGATAGCCTTTATCAGGTTGAGATAAAGACCATCTATTCCAATTTTCTGTAGGGATTTTATCATGAATGCATGCTGAATTTTGTAAAATGCTTTTTCTGCTTCTATTGAGATGATCATATGGTTTTCTCCTTAATTCTGGTAATATAGTGTATTACATTTATTGATTTATATATGTTGAACCATCCTTGCATCCCTGGGATAAATCCAACTTGTTCATGGTGATGATCTTCTGTATTCTGCTTGCCAGTATCTTATTGAGGATTTCTGCCCCTATGTTCATTAGGTAGATTGGCCTGTAGTTCTCTCTTTAGGTTGGGTCTTTCCCTGGTTTAGAATCAAAGTAATACTAGGAATGAATTTGGAAGTATTGCTTTCCTTTCAATTTCATTGAAGAGTTTAAAGAGTAGTGGTGATAGTTCTTCTCTAAATGAATTCAGCAGTGAATCCATCAGGACCTGTGCTTTTCTTTGTTGGTAATGTTTTAATTACATTTTCAATTTCACTGAATGTAATTGGAGTGTTTAGCCTTTTTCTATCTTTGTTCAACTTTGGAAGTTCATATGTGTCTAGGAATCTGTCCATTTATTCTGCATTTCCCATTTTATCGGAATATAGTTTTTCAAAGTAAGTATTGATGGTCCTCTGGATTTCTCGTGGATCTGTTGTAACTTTGCCTTTTTCATTCCTAATTGCATGAATTTGAGCCTTTTCTTTCCTTTTGTTTGAAAAGATTGGCTAAGGGTTTATCAATTTTATTCATTCTTTCAAAAAACCAACTCTTTAATTCATTGCTTTTGTATCATTCTCTTAGCCTCTATTGCATTAATTTCTGCTCTGATCTTTATAGTTTCCTCACTTGTATGAGCTTTTGGTTTGGCTTGCTCTTCTTTTTCTAGGAGCTTAAGGTTAACCATTAGGTTGTTTATTTGAGCTTTCTCTGTTTTCCTAGTATGGGCATTTACTGCTATGAATTTCCCTCATAGAACAGCTTTCATTGTGTCTCATAGATTCCTGTATGTTGTAATGGCCTTATCATTTGATTGTAGAAACTGTCTAATTTCTTCTTTAATTTCCTCTGTGATCCAGTGGTTGTTCAGCAGGGTGTTATTTAATTTCCATGTGTTTGTGAAGTTCTTGAAGTTTCTTAGGCTATGGATCTCCATAATTGCACTATGGTCTGATAATATACGGGAGATAGCTTCAATTCATTTTCATTTCATAAGTTTGTTCTATGAGCTAGCATGTGGTCTATTTTGGAGAATGACATGTGTGTAGCTGAAAAGAATGTATATTCTGATTTTGTGGGGTGGAATACTCTGTAGATATCTGCTAAATCCATTTGTTCTAAGACTTGGTTCAATTCTCTTATTTCATTGTTGATTTTTAGTCTAGATCATCTGTCTATTTGTGTCAGTGGGGTATCAAGGTCCTCCACTACAATTGTACTAATGCTTATTTTGTTTTTCATATCCACTAATATCTATTTTGTATAGTTGGGGGCATTAGTATTTAGTGCATATATATTTATGATTGCCATTTATTCCTCTTTTATTGTTTCCTTTACAAGGTCGTAGTAGCCTTCTTCATCTCTCTTAGTTAGTTTTGGTTTGAAATCTATTCTGTCTGCAAATAAGATAGCTACCCCTGCTTTTTTGCATGGAGAACTGTTTTCCCTCCTTTTACTCTCAGTCTATGAATTTCTTTGTGGATTAAGTGGGTTTCTTAATACAGCATATTGTTGGATTTTGCTTCTTAATTGATGCCGCCAGCTTCTTTCTTTTGATTGGTGAATTGCGGTCATTGACATTGATGGTTATAACTTTAATGTATTGGCTTTTCTTTGTTATGTTATCTTTCTGTTTTTGGTCCTCCAACCCCTTTGATTTCTTGCCTTTTGGTATATTTGCTCTGTTGGCTCTCATGGAGTTGTACCCTTCATTTTTTCCCAGGATATTGTTTAGAAATGTTCGGAATGCTAGTTTGGTGTTCATGAAATTTCTCAGGTGTTTTTTGTCGTGAAATTATCTTATTTCCCCATGAAGTTTGAAAGATAGTTTTGCAGGATACATCAGTCTATGTTGGAGGTTGTTTTCTTTTAGGATCTGAAATACCTCACTCCAGGATTTCCTTGACTTGAGAGTTTGTGTTGAAAAGTGTTGTGATTCCGATGGGCTTTCCTTTGTATGTGATTTGTTTCTTTTTTCTAACTGCTTGTAGTATTTTGTTCTTCTGTTGGGTTTCCTGGATCTTGATTATTATATGTTGAGGTGTAGTTTTTTTTTTATCATGGCTAGTTGGAGTCCTATAAGCCTCACTTATTTGTATGTCAAATCCTTCCCCTCTGTTTGGGAAGTTTTCTGTCCTGAATTCTGTTTTAATTCTTTTATGTCGTTTGTATTTTCTCCTGTTACTTCATGGATTCCTATCAGTCTTATAGTATTCTTCTTTGTATCATCTAAGTATTGTTGGATTGATTTCTCATGGTCCCTTACTGTTTTTAAAAGATCTCTCTTTTCCTGGTCACTGACCACAATCTTATCTTCTATAGCTGAAATTCTATCTTCACATTCATTCATCCTGCTATGAATGCTTTCTATAGAGTTTTTAATTTCCTGGATATCTGTTTCAATCTGTTTCATGGATTCTATTTCTTTCTTATGTTGAGCATTCATGGTTTCCATTTCTTTCCTGTGCTAGGCATTCATGGTTTCCATCATGGTCCTGAACTCATCTATTTTTTTTTTATCTGTTTCTGTTTCTCTAACCATGTCTTTCATTCTTCTCACCATTTCTGTGGTTATCTGGGAAATTATTTCTGTTTTGGATTTTTCTAGAGCCTCATGTATCTGTTTTTTTTTTTTTTTTAAACTTTCTGTGCTATCTGTTCAGCGTGTCCAGATGGTTGACTGTCAGACTTTTCCACCTCATTTCCTCCACAGTTTACCTTTGGTGGGGTGGAAGTCTGTGTTTGTGTCTTGCTTAAATGTCTTCTCACTTCTCTTTTTGTCATTGGTGCTGTCCTTGGTTTAGTTCCTGGGTTAATACTTCAATCTTCCAGATACAGCTGGAGAAACCAGGGGAACAAAAAATGGAAATACTCTTCTGTCAATGTTTCTGACAGGTCAGACAACATAGAGACTTAAATTGCCCATGGCCTGGAGTTCTCAAGAGAGAACTAGAGGAAAATTAGAGATAGTGCTTATAGTGACAACTTTTGAGGACTTTTTCTTCAAAAGGGAGCAGGAAAGTGGGATGATAGCTTGTGAGATGTGAAATCAAGCAAGATAAAGAGAGAATCATATTCCCATAGGTTGCTGGCAGATCTCAAGCAGAGAGCAGAGGAAAGCAGAGAGGAGAGTGCTCAGAACACTGATGACTGATGCCTGTGAGTAGGTAAGGAAGGTCAGGGAGCCAGGGCACAAGTTGCAAGGACAGCATTGCAAGCACCAAGAATCCGTGCCTCCTAACAGTGGGAAAACAGAACATGTAGGCATCCGAGCAGGATTGATATGGTGCTGGAGTGTTCTTGGAGCAATAAGTGTCAGTGGAGCTGAGGGGCTGGAAAATGAGAAGTCTGGCCTGTGCCTGGAGGTCAGGGATTTGCCATGAAGGGGAACATAAGGTCAGCTGGAAAGCCATCTTGGTGCAGCTGATGTGCAAAGCCAGCAGCAGGAATCCTTTCTAAGCAGGTCACCTGCCTTTGGTGGTCGTGCCTTCCTTCAGCTTGGGTGAGAATCACACCAGGCCAGGAGGGTGAGATGTGCTTGTGGGTGAGACAGGTGGGCTTACTCCCTCAGGGCCTGTATAACTGATCAATGGAGGTATATTGTTCTGTAAGAATAAATATCATTTTCATAATGGAAGTAATTGAGGGAAAATGATATTCTCTAATATTTGGTGAGAGTAGGTGGAGGGAAAGAAGGTTGGGAGAATTGAAGAGTTAATCTTCATGGGAACCAAAGGTGAGGCAGAGGGAAAACATCCATTGCTCCCCCTTTTCCCCCAGTGACACCCTGCTTTTCTTACCCTGTGATGGCAGCAGGGGCTAGAGTTTGGCTGACAGCTATTGCCTCTCCTCAATGCTTCCCTTTCTCACATTCCTTCATTCTGCCTCTATCCCAGAGGAGGGACAGAGACACTTGCTGTTGCCTCAGCATCCCCTCATCACCCCTGAAGCTGCTTTACGGCTGCCCTCTGGCAGCTCTGACAAGAGGAGCAGATCAGCTCTCAGCTGTGCAGCCTCACTTGGACTCTAGCTGGTCCATGCGCTGCCGCCCCTCTGGAGAAGCCACAAGGAAGCCTCCCTAACAGGGCAGAGATCAGGGAGAGAGCTGGGCTCATTTACACCCTAATCTCTCCAAATTCCATGTTATGGTTTGGTTTGTATCTAGATGTCCTCCAGAAGCCTCATGCACTTAGAGGGGAATGAGGCTTTTGAGAGGTGATTTGACCATGGAGGCGTGATAATCATCAAGGGTTAGAGTTCACTCAGGAGCTTATAGCTGGCTTGCTGTTGAGCAGGTGGCGTCCTAATCAGAAGAAATGGGTCACTGGGGGTGTAGCCTGGAGAGTTTTATCTCTTCCCAACTCCTCCCTTCACACACACACACACACACACACACACTCTCTCTCTCTCTCTTCACACACACACACACACACACACACACTCTCTCTCTCTCTCTCTCTCTCTCTCTCTCTCTCTGTTTTCCTGCTGCTATTCCATGAGCAACCCTCCTCTGCAATGCCTCTCCCTGCCTTTCAGCCAGCTGGCTAGGGACTGAAACCTCTACAACGTGTCAGCCAAAATAAACCTTTCCTGCACTAACTCCTGAGTGTTGGGTACTTTGACCCAGCTATGGAGGAAGTGACTAAGACACCCCAGTAAGACATGGTTGATGCAAAGAGTCCTTCTGAAGATCCCCCAATTGCGGCACTGCATTTTTTTTTTTTTTTTTTTTTTTTTGCAGAAAAGTAATGGCTGTTACAATCAGCTGCTTCCCAATATTTCACCCAGCTCTTGCTATGACAGCCAAGGCTGTCCCGGAAGCCCATGTTCCCCAACATGGCTGCCCTGTTTGAATTTGAACCAAGCAGTAGAATTGATATGAGACCAATCAGTAGGCTCTGATTGGAAGGTTTGAGTTTAGACCAATTTGGAACAATCACAGACCTAAATTTGGAACAATCAGCAGGCCTATATTTGAACCAATCACAGGCCTGCAGCTGCTGTATAAACAATATTTCCCTTACACTTTCTCTGGTTAGTTTAGGAGGGCTCTTTTATGCCACTTGATACCCCTATGTTGCAGCGCAGATTCTGTTCAGATAAAACCTAGCTTAGGTAGTCCTGTAAACCTGCTGGTGATTTACTTCTCCCTTAGTATGGGTTTGGAAAGTTCTGTAAATCTCAGAATTCTTGAGTACTGTGGACAGAGTGGTTGCTTGCTTGCTCACTCTCTCTCTCTCTCTCCCTCTTTCTTTTTCAGAGTGGTTGTTTTAAAAGAATGAGTTATAAACAATAGGAACTGTTAGTCCTAAAGAGATCCAGAAGCAGCTGGAGATCAGTAACAAAGAACAGTAACTAGTATTTGATCAATGGCACCAGGTACGAGTCTAGCATCAAATATCAGTGGCCAGTGGTGGTAGAGAACAGTGACTGGTAGTGTCTACCAAGGCAACTGGCATTAAGTGGTGTGGACCAGTGGGATGAGGGCCATTAGCAGAGCTGCACTTTGCTGATTTGTGATTTCTATCTGAATACAGCAAAAGAAGCCTTAATTGATTGGTGGCCAAGTCATAGGATGTAATATTACAACTTGGAACAGACACACACATTCCTCATTAGGCCCAACTCTCCTTTTTACTTAAGTTATGCAGAGCTAACTGCTGCATGCTGCCACCAAGTGACCAAGTCCCTTAACGTGGAAAGTGCACTGTGCATGAGATGCTGTCTGAGGCTACAGCCACAGAGTAGTGATTCTACCACAGACTTCTTTTTCATTGTAAGTGATAACTGGTGAAGCTGGTTTTCAAATTGCTGTAGAGAAAATCCACCCCATATATTAACTGTTGTTGTAAACCTTTCAGGTCATTGTGTCCCTTTCCTCTTTAATGGTTCCACATAAATCCAAGAAGATCAGCAGAAAATAAAACACAATTATAAAAGACATACTAAAACTTAGTATGCTTGGCTGTCTCTGCTCCTCAGTGGGCATTAATAAGAGAATGTCTCCCAGAAGGATTTTATTGTAAATCATATCCTGTGATTATTAGGTCCTTTCTTTCATCATCCCAAGTAGTACCACACTGAATATGCGTACTTTGAAAGGGACTATTTGTTTCCCCATGCTGCAGAGAGTGATACAGAATTTTCTAAGAGCTGACACATTTACGTTTCAAAGCTACGTTACCTAACCCAAGTTCGATCCCCAGTACCAAAAAAAAAAAAAAAAAAGCTACATTACCTAATGATTGTTACACGTTGTGAGAGTCATTTGCTTCTTTTAAATGCCTAATGGAGTTTTAGAAAATACAGTTTTTCATTATTTCAATTTTTTCCCACTTTTCCTAACTTTACATAATTGATTATTTCTTTATTCTACCACAATCAAAGCAATACTTGGTGATAATTGATTCCAGGCATAACTCATTATAACCAGTCCCATTAAGGGTTAATTATTAAGTACTCAATAAATAATAATGTTTTTATATTATTGTTCTGGCCTTACAAATTTTCTTGACATGTTGCTCAATTAAATTTATCACATAATGCTAAAAATTAAGTGACTACTAATTCTTTTTACTGTTAGAGTGAATTGCCATGTATTGAACAAATATTCTGTATTTTGTAAAGTGTCATAAATATTGAAGTGCTTTTCTTCATAACCTTATATCCATCTACTATTACAGCTTTAGTGGATTTACCATATCTCTATTTATTTATTTTTTGTTTTTGTTTTTTTGAGACAGGGTCTCACTATGTAGTTGAGACTGACCTGGAACTCACTATGTAGCCCAGGCTGGTCTCAAACTCACAGCGATCCTCCTGCCTCAGCCTCATAAGTGCTGGGATTACAGGCATGTTCCACCATGCTTGGCCTTACCATGTCTTTATATGAGTTGGGGTTCTATGCTACAAATAACTCAAAGGAGCATCAACAATAAAGAACAGCATTGGCTTATGTAACAAAAAATCCAGAGGTAGTTAGCCTTAGGTAAGATTTGATCCAACAGTGTCACGTACAATAAAAAATATCACAGTATCAGGTTAATCAACAGAAATACAAGGCTTGTTTTGGAGGTTTTTGTAAGGTCTTTTGTATTTCTTATCTTTTTTTTCCTGCATAGTGACCTCAGTTTATGGGCAGCATATATTTCAAAATTGCTAAACAATGAGATTTTAATCCTCTCCTCTGTAGAAAAAGACTTGTAGGTTAGTAAGTCAGTGGATATTATTCACTAAATTGAATCATTCTATAATGGATCCACCGATTGAAACAACACATTGTACCCTATAAATACAATAATTATTGCCAATTATCAAATATGGTTATTATATGTCTGTAATCCTAGTGCTCTGGGAGGCTGAAGAAGAAGGATCACAAATACAAGCCCAACCTGGCCTAAATAGAGAATTACTTAGACTCTGGGTCAAAATTTAAAAATTTAAAATCTTGTGGGAATATATCTCAATGAGAAGTCCCTGGTTCAAATTGTAGTAATACAATAAAAACCTAGGGGAAAAAAAGAATGTTTAGATTCTCTTTATACTAAGATATCCAGATCCTGAGAAGATATATTTAATAGCACATTTGAAGCTATCTCATTTAAAAGATGAAAAATAAAAATTTGAAACAATGCAAATACCTGACAATACACCAATGTCTACAGGGCAGTGAATCTTATGCAAGGTGTTGTCTAAGGCACATGGGCAAGAGAAACTGGAAAAGCTTTGGGTTGGTGAAATTATAGGTGATTATTATATTTTAATTTAGAAATTTCCTCCACAACAAAAAATATTGAATTTATGTAACATAAACAGCTTGACCTCAGGCTGATTATTAAAAATCAAACCAGAAAACACTGAAAATTCAAGGACACCATTTCACAATCCTCACCAAAAGCAAACAAGCAAATATGAAACAAAACAACAACAACTCATCACACTCTGCTTAAAACAACTGCTTCAAAACTTTTTTTGGGGGGTTCTGGGGATCAAACTTGGGTTCTTGTGCTTGTGTTCAAAATACATTTTAAACATTTTAAAGTTAAATATATACCAGCAATTGATGAACAATTTCATATTTAAGTATTTCCCCCAAGAAATGAAAGTCTGTATCATACACACATGTATAAGAATGGTCACAGCAGCTTCATTTTTAAGGTCAACACTGGAAACAGAACAAAGGGATGATTGCTGATGGATGCAGGAACAATTCCTGCCCTGCCCACACAATGGATTGCGATGTCTTCACCCCAGCAAGAAACCCAGCCTGCATTTACTGCTTGAAGAAGACTGAACAGAAAGATTTATACTGAATAGTTACAGCTCCATCCCCTCTAGAAAAGGCAGACTCTCTACCAGGTACACAAATCACATGATCTGCTTGTGATGGGAGGCCAGGAGGGGATAGCAGTGGCCACAAGAAAAGTTCCCGGGTGATGTATGAATGTGTTTTTCATCACCATGGAGGTGATGATCTCCACAGCAGCATAAAGACTGTGCCTTGCAGTCACCACCTGCTGTCCCCTCACACTATGTCACAGTGCAGAAGACTGCAATCTGTGATTGAGTTCAGTACCTGAGCATGAATAGTTATCCTTGTGTGCACCTGAAAGTTAAAACTTGCTATGTATCCAAGGGTTATAATTTGAAACTTTTCTGTCTCAAAACTTTAAGTGCAGAGTTTGGGCCAGTAAATCCTGTTGGAGAGATGGAAGAAGACAAGAGAGATGCAGAATATCTTTTTGGGGGGCCAGAGGACTTCACTGGAATGGAGTGAAGCCCTGAACTGGTTCAAACCCCCAGATTTATTGAAGAATAATAAAGGCATAGAGTTCTGCTGAGCGCAGATGTTTGTTTTAGCTAGAAAGGCAGGTGAGCCAGGCATGATGACAGGATGGCTGAATAATGAACTTTCATCGGATTGTTCCCTAGAGAGCTTTCTTGTTTTCCCTAAGGTCTATCTCTGTCTGAGCTGACAAAACATCTCTTCTTCAAGATGTTTTAGCTCCTCAGAGTTAGTAGTCTTCTGCCTCTCAAGTCAACTCAAGAAGACACTGGGTGTTGCAAGGAACTCCACATTTAAGGAAAATAATGATTGACATTTTTGGAACATCTCCATAGCCCCTACTAGAATTGAATTCAAACTGAAGTTAATCCAAGAAAAAAAAATCTTCCTAAAACCCAACAGATTTCTTACGTGCTAACACTGAGCACTGTGTCTTGAGAGAGGATGGATGCTTTAGATGGAAAAGCACACTTCCCACTGTGCTTGACCCATTTTAAGCATTTATATATTTGTACATTAAACAAAGTGTATCAAACTCTAGCATCACAGAAAGGGTGCAGCCCACAGATTTATTCCATTGTAAAAGGAAAGGGGGACATTGGGTCTTCTTATCAAAGGGGGAGGCTCAGCTTATGGACCTCAGCATGCGACCTTACTTCCTTGGCGACAGGTCCAAACACAACTCGGAACCCTAGAGTCACCAGGCACCCCAGTCTCATGAGTCACCTGGCTGGAGACCATCAGCAATGAACTGTGAGCATGCCTGTTTCTATGCACTCAGTTTGGTTCAATGTACCTATGTAACCATGGCCATTTATCCAGTTATGAATCCTCAGTTCATCATGATAGTTACTCCTTTGCACATATGTTAAACTTCTTCATCTCTTTTGCACTTTATTGTTCTCACTCGGCAATCCCTAAGCTTGGTTAAATGAGATCTTGTATCTAAAACTACACACAGGAAAATAAATTTAGCTGGATAAAAATACAGATAGAAATGTTACTTGGCTTCATGTTAAAAGTATGAACTACCAGAACTACCATATTTTTTCCCCCTTGGTATTGGGATGAACCTGGGCCTTCAGGTTGAGTAACATCCCCGGCCCTTTTATTATTCTAAAATCACACTCAGCTATTCTAGGTTTTCATGGCTGTTTCTAAGGAGGATATAGGTGTGCTCCACTATGAAAAGAAAGGGGTCATAGCGTCTTCTTATCAGAGGGGCAGGGTCTGCTATGGACCCCTGCACATGACCTCACTTCCTTGGCGACAGGTCCAAACAGAACTCGGAACCCTCGAGTTACCGGACACCACAGTCTCAGGACGGCTGGCTCACAGTCACTTGGCTGGAGACAGCGAGCAGTGAACACGCTGTGCTGCCTGCCCAGGCCTCGAGGCCGCAGCCTCAGGACCCCTCGCAGGGAAAGCACTTGGGAACGAGTGAGAGGATGGATGACTAAGTCCAGGCGCAACAGGCCACTGGGCAGGAACCGCCCTGCCCTCGTGGACAGCACAGGGCAGGCCTCACCAGACCCGGCGACCGATGACCTTGAGATGAGAGCGAGCCCAGGCGAGGTGTCCCCGGGCCTGGCCATCAGACGCGTAGAGCCACTGAGTCCAGGACAGGAACACTTAGGCCTGGCCGTCACTGTGAGTCCCCTGCACAGCGCTCACCCTGCTTCCTCAGCGTGTGTGTGTCCAGGTGGTGGGGGACCAGGTATGAGGCAGAGGCTCCTCCTGGGCAGGAGCAGGTGCTGCTGGGAGGCTGTGAGCCCTGGGTCCTGTCACATCTCACCCATGGCAGGGCTGGCAGGGGAGAAGGGCGGTGCCCCCCGATGACCCCCAGCCTCCAAGGTCATCTCCTGTCCTCCTGAGGGAGACGCCTGAGACAGAGATGTTTCTGTTTCTGGAGCACAAGGCACAAACAGCACAAACGGGTCAGGCAGAGACTCGTGCTTCGTGCCGCCTGCTCGGCACTGTCCCCACAGAGCCGCGTCCAGGACGACGGCCTGGAGATGTCCCTGGGGCCTGTGTGCCCTGTGCTGTGACACACACTGGGGCCACAATAACGACGGGTGCCAGCTGGGGTGTGGAGTATGTGTGTGAGCAGAGGGGACTCTGTCCTGAGGCCACGGGAGGACAGAGGGGCCCTCGGGACAGGTAACCACTTCATCTCCCTGCAGGGCCCGGTAAACAGTGGACCAAGGTCCTGGTGCCAAATGAACCTGGGCCCCTTGTCCTCAAACAACACATCCTCTCTGCTCAGCCCCCACTTGGCCAGGGGCAAGGTCACCGTCCACATGTTGGCGGGAACATCGGAAGAGGAACAGGAACACCGTGTCACTTCTATCCTCTCATAATTTCATTCTGCCATTTCACCTCCTCGTAGGTCCTGGCCCAGGTGCCCATGTGGCAGCTGCTAGATGTCCAGGACCCCTGGGCTAAAGGACCTTCTACAAGGGTGGCAGTGAGCACGGCCATTCAGTCTCCCTTGGAGAAGAAAGCTGGACCTGACTTCTTCCTGGGTCACTGCAACAGGAACCCGGGGTACATTCTGTGTGACCTCCTAAGTGGACCTGGGGTCCCAGGAGGAGCCTCTGTTTACTCATCTCTTCCCTGGTTGTTGCTTTTCAAACATGGAGCTACATCAACCTTTCTTCAGCTAAGGAGCTGGCCTGAAAATGTTAGCACTTCTGTGTCCCTTGTAATATTGAACTTGTACCCTGAGGATCACTTTCTGCTGGGGCCTTCTTGTGCCTCTTCTGGTATCAGCCACTACACCCAATGTCGAGTTCGGTCTGGCCCTCATCCTCAGCCCTCCTCATGAGCCATGGGTGGGACCCCAATTCCATGTCTCTCCACTGTCCCGTCACAGATTGGAAATCTGGAGGCCCAGAGCCTGGTGGAGGTCTGCATGGTGAGGACCGCACGGGCAGGCATGCCGCGCTCCTGATGGAGGCCTTCCTGGACAGCTCCCTTCCATCTGTGACGCCTCCTTCCTGGACCCCTCTGGGGCTTGCATTTCCTATCTGCAGGAGGGGATGCTGGGAAGTTGAGTTCTGCTCTCAGCAGCACGGTGGGCCTTGGTCACTAGGACTCCAAACTTGGGAACATGAAAGCACCTGCCTCAGCCTCAGTTTGCAACACTGAACAGGGAGGTGTGAAGAAAATCCTGTCACAACTGTAGGATGAAATGGGGGGCCCATCCTAAGTGTCCACCCTGGCCTTGGTCCTGTGGAAGACCGGCTGATTCTTACAGATGATTTTCCATCCCCATGGGGGAGCTTTGCCTCCCCTGCCCTTACCCCTGCACTTGGGGAAAGTTGCTGTGCTCACCGTAAAGGAGGTTGCAGTCACTGGACGGACTTCAGGGTGGTCCCAGAGCAGGAATCCTTGGGGGAGGCAAGGGCCCAGGTCCACGCAGACCTCATGAAGGAGCAGGTGACTACATCACTGGGGACACTGGGGCACTGACTACAGTCCCATCACCGGAGCAGTTAAAACCCCTTCCCTCTGGGCTTTCAGTGCAGTTGGGGTCTACAAGTCACCCCCAGAACACAGAGCAGGTGTTCCTCACAAGGCAGTAGAGGAGGCCCCTCGTGCCCTCCCTAGGTACGGATTCCCAAGAGGGCAAGAGGAGCCCACAGGGCACAGAGAACTGAGGAACACATATGTCCATCCCTGCGGGTGCTCCGGGCAGTAGTGTGGGAGGAAAGGCCAGGGCTCTTACGCTGCTGCCTACCTGCCTTCCCCAGGTCCACCTCTTCTGTCCTTGACTCCTCGCTGGAGCTGCACTCCAGGGTGGATCTCCCGGCTGAACTACTGACCCAGCAAGAGCAAGCTGAGCCCACTGAGGCAGAACCCAAGGGTGAGGAGGCCTGGCGTATGGGCCTGTGGGCATGTGGGGAGGGGTGGGCCTTTGGGCACAGAGAGAGCTTCCAGGTGCTGGGGTGAACCAGAAACACGGAGACCCTCAGCAGTCAGTCAGGGGCTGCAGTCTGGGAGGACTTCTGGGGTGACTTCATGCACAGAGCCCTCTGACAGGCAGTGGGAAGGTTTTGCCCCAGGAAGGAACATGGGCACTTGGTGATCTTCTCCTCTCTTGCAGCTGCAGGGCCAGCTCCAGCCCAAACTGAAGTCCCACCTGTAGAGTGTGTGCCAGCTCCACCTGCAGCGCCCTCATCAGCTCTGGCACCACAGCCAGAGCCAGTGCCAGGAACTCCTCCTCCCCCAGTGGCACCGCATGGGCTCCTGGTGGTTGCAGGGCAGGAGTCAGCTCCTGAGCTGTTCCCATCCATTACTCTTGGTCGTGTTTTGGCATATATTTTTGCTCTTATTCTCTGGATTTATATAAACAACAGAATTATTTTTAAATGAAAGCAGAGATTTTAGTCTTGTTTAAAATGATTAGCTGGGTGGCATGAAGTGCATTCTCTCTGCTCTACACCAGTCACCACTGCCAGAGCATTTTCCTCAGTGCTGTTCCGGTGAGTGGTGCCTCTTCTCTTCCCAGCTGATAGTCCCTGGCCACCACTCATCTTCTGTCCCCATAATTTACCTATCCTACATTTTTCATAGTATTGCATTCAGAGTTCCCTTTGGGCACAGAATCCTGGAAGGGACAGATGAATCTTGCTTTCTGTAGAAGGGAAAATCCTAGATAGATCCTGTCCAATTTTCATTCACCTATTCAGTAAATCACCAGTTATTTTTGTCCAGGAAGAAATATTTACAGCAGTAAAATATTCAATGCAATATAAATAAAGGATGAAAGAAAGGACAGAGCCACTGTTATTCCATCAGGAACAGTGACTTTTCCCCCAGGTGCTCCTCCTTCCTGTTTCCATCTTAGAGATCATTCAGGCCTCTGTGTCCTCTCTGTTGTGTGGGGAGTGTGTCCGGCCACAGCTCTTCCATCATCTCATTTACACACTGGGAACATGTAGACACAAAGCTTTCACTGCCCTTCTGAATCCTGCAATTTGAGCAAGAATTTCCTAGGAAATGTGAGTTCAAAATGCACTGGCAGTGAAGGACAATGCAGCATTTTAACCTGGGTCTGAACTTCAGGGGACGTCAGCCCAGGAACTGGGGACAGACAGCTGCATATATGAAGAAGCTGCCTGAGCACACATCGACCTCAGCTGCCTGCCTATCTCCCTTAGGTGGCATGACTCCAGTCCCCCAGCAGAAAAGAGGAACAGAGGTGGGGACGTTGCAGGTCTCAGAATGAAGAGGAGGAGGGGCTGGGCACCCCAGGTGGAGGGAGCCACCCTAGGGCTCTGCAGAAGGCCTGAGCTGGTCCAAGGTTCTGGGGCACCACAGGGTGAGGATCAATTCCGCCTGCTGAGTGTGCGGTTCACGCGATCAGTTCCCAGGAGGAGCCAGCCTGGCTTCCCATCAGGCCAGCAAGCACTAGGTGCTGTCCTGCAGACTCTGAGGGGCACCCAGCTCCTCCTCAGCACCACACAGCTGGATCTTGTTCCACTCTCAGGCAACCCCAGGGAGGCCAGGGGCTTAGGAAGCACAGACGAGGGAAAGTGAGACTTGGTCCCAATCGCTCTGTCCCAGCTGGCCTGGGCTTTGGGGACTTACATGGCTCATCAGAAAAAGAGGCCACGAAGACCCCTCAGTGACCAGCTGCTCTGTGGGCCTGGGTCCCCAGCTGTGGGTATTATGGGCACAGGGTTGTGAGGAGCGGGACCCCTCTCAGCCCACTGTGCAGAGCCCACCCTGCAGCTCCATGTCAGCCTGTGACTCTCCAGAGGCTGGTGAGTCTGTGCTCTACTCAGATCTCTGTGAGGCCTTAGGGGAGCCCTAATGCCCACTTTGGTGCCCACCTGACAGCTCAGCACCTGTGCCTTAGGACTCCCTTGTTGCCTGCTTTGGTGAAGCACACAGCCATCTAGCGGGTGGGGGGGCCCAGGTTCCCCGACACACAGAGTGGACTGTCAAAGCCCTTCCCATGCACACCCCAGACAACTACCACAGATTCCCTCCCAAAATGCCATTGCAGGGGGTCAGGGCAGCACATTCTCCCTGATCCATTTGTTATTCAAGTATTTAATATGCCTGGGTATGTCTGAGCCCCTACCCTCTCAACACTCTACCTCGGAAGGGGAGGGTACATTAGGTTTGCCATCCTGATTCCTTCACGGCGACGGGCTGGTAAGTGGGGTGCTTCACTTTTTGTCTTTCCCCGTTAACCTTCAGTGATATTTTAGGGTTTCTTCCCCCACATACATACCTCACACTACATGAGCTTTGTGCCAAACCACTTTTGGGATAGAGCACCATAAATATGAGATTAGTAGGCTGCATAATGCACAGGTTTTATATCAATATATAAATCCTAGTTTTATTCTAGATGCAGTGATTTATAAAATGCACTTTAGATATTTTATTACTTTTTCTCTCATTGCTGAGATGAAATATCCAACACCCAAATATAGGGAAAGGTTTATTTATCTCACAGTTTGTAGAGGTTTCGCTCTATTATCAGCTGGCTCTGAGGCAGAGTGGTATGTGGCAGAGGGGCATCACGGAACAGAAACAGTTCTTGGCAGGTAGGAGACAGCAAAAGCAGCAAGCAACAAGAGATAAGACCACAGCTCTTTCTGTTCCTTATATCTAACCCAGGCTACCCACACTTGCGCTCTTAATGCTAGCATTGCACAGTGAATCAATCCTAGCATCACATCCTTGATCCCAGAAGCATAAACTCTAGATTCAGCTACTTCTGAAAAGTCTCTACATATGACTGCATGAGAAGTTCAGGGGGCATCTAGACACAAACCATTACAAGCTGCATCTCCTTCTCCCAGTATCAACACCAAGCTTTGTTTTCAATAACTGAAAACTGAAATGCACATGTAAAGGAATAGCTGAAGGAATAAACAAACTGTAGTGACCCTGGCAGTGGGATTCTACACAGCACACCACGGTAGCAGATTATGGATTGATCTAAAAAATAATCATGCTTGGTGAAAGAAGTCATAGAAGTCACACAGTATCCTGTCCTTGTATACACTTTTAGAAAATGACAACACACGTACATGATAAAAATCAGGTCAGTCCTTGTCTGTGCACATGATGGGGCAGGATGGGGAAACTTTGGAGGCCATAACAAGGGCACAAAGAATCTTTTTTTTAAAGCAATCATTTCTGCAAGGTTTAATGGGTGAAAAACATTCCACTAAGCTGACTGTTCCTTGGAAAATACTACAAAAAGTTACTTATTTTTGATGAAAATTCCACTTATAAGTAGCCACCAGTATTTCACTGCCTACAAAATTGCAGGCTATTACATTTTACATGTTCAGAATTCAGACAGTTTAAGATCAGATATTCTAGTGAGGGTTAAAAAGACAAAGTCCCTCAGACAGATGAGTTAGTCATCCCATGATTAGGAGACAATTGACTTTCATGACTTTACCCTTCAGACAGGTACCCACACCTGCTGGATTGATGCTACTGGGCAGAACCAGATTTACATTTTTTGTTTAAGAGGAAGTGACATTAATGTGGAGGAATCATAGCATGAATTTACTGAGATTGATTTGTGGTCAAAGGATGAGTGATGGAGAATATTAGTACCAAAGAAACTTTCAGGTTAAGAACACAAGGAAAGTATACTTTTCAGAGCTGAAATCACTTCACCCCTGAATCTACTATGGTGAAATGGTGTTTGCTGATGTCCAGTGGCAAGAACTCCAGAGAAGAACAGACACCAAGTGAACAGGGAATGCTAGGTGTGCCATGTTGTCCTGACAACAGATAGATTGCATAGAAGTGAGAGGAAGATGAGTATGATGCACAGAGTATCCTGTGCTGATCTTGGCAGACAGACTGTTACTCAGGAACATTTTGCTGCCTACACAAAGTGTGGCCAGGACCAGTGGTTTGAGAATTCTCAGTACCAGGAATTAGAACAAAGAAGGGCAGCGTGTGAAGGAAGAGAAGTAAATACCTTGTATATTTCTGAATAAATTTGTTGCCCAGATTCCTGATAAGCCTGTTGCCACTTGGAACTAAGCTGGTCTGAGGACCAGGACCAATTGATAAGCCAGAAGTCCAGGCATGGAGCCAAAAATGGGGTGGGAATTGCTGCCAGAAATTATCATTCATATTATTCACCTAGGGAAGAAGAGTACAGTACGTGTTTTGTTTTTTTTTTCTTTTGGTGGGGCAGCTAATAATAAGGTGTATTTTCTCTCTTTGCTGAGACAAGATACCCAACACCAAAGTTAAGGGAGGAAACGTTTATTTAGTTCAGTTTGTAGAGGTGTTAGTCCATAATTGGCTGGCTCCAATGCAGGGTAGCATGGCAGAAAGGCATTGCAGAGGAGAAACAGTTCATGGTGGGCAGAAGGTAGCAAAAGCAGCAAGCAGCAAGTGACAAGTGATAACCATAGCAGCCCTGTTTGCTATCTGGGAAGGTAGAACTCACACCCAAGATGGGACAACCTTAATTCTAGCATCACACCATGAATTAATCCTAGTGTCATGTTCCTGATCCCCGCATCACACTACCTAAAGTCAGTCACCTCCAAAAAGCCCCACCTATGACCACATGAGGCTTTGGGGGGGACATCTAGATACAAGCTATAACAAATGGATAAAGAAAATGTAGTATATTGTGCAATGCATAAGAAAGGTAAATTTGTGTAATTTGTAGGAACATGGATGCATCCTTAGGCCATAATGCTGAATGAAATGTCACAAACAGAAGGTTAAATATCACATGATTTCTCACATATGAAAAACCCAAAGTATAATTTAAGGAGCAAAATAAAAGATAGACAAAAGGAAACAGGGAGGTAGACCTTTTGTATATGGGAAGGGGATCTAGGGATAGAGAAGGGAGGGAGTGGAGGGTAAGGAGAAGTAGAAAGGATTAAGATGTGATATGTATCTGAAACAACACCACATGATGAATATATTCATTGTGCACAATAAGTACTAATTCTTTTTTAAAAGGAGTCTCCCCAAATCACATCAAGTTGAGGTCTCTCAAAATCTGGATTTGACCCTGCTGAAGAGAGGGTGAGGTTGCTCCGAGCAGAAAACATTATGAATTTGAGGGCGGAAGGGCCTCTGCTGGCCAAAACAAGGCACAACCTCAGAGTCACAAACTTGCTTTGACTTCCCTTCTTTGTATTATACCCATGAGTATGATAAATGTGTTTATTGGAAATGGAGCTCTTTAGAAACACAGAGTATGTGTTAAACTTGCCTGGTGCTTCATGGTCCACAAAGTAACTTGCATAGGAAAACATATCACCTTACTAAGAAACTTCTTTCTGCTATTCCAAGATGATCATCATGTTTTCTTTTTATTTGAATACACATGGAAGTTTCACGGATAGTCCAAATTCTGTGGAGGAGTTAATCATAAACTCTAAAGCCCCTCTGTGGAAATACTATTACAACAGAAGCAAAACATGTTTCTAAAACAGAGCAATGACTTAAGCCTTGGCAATGAGCCTTCTTTCAAATAATTATCCATTGGCTATGTCCCTAGTTTTGTTGAAATAGAATTTTAAGTACAGGAAGAAATCTTGCCTGGTGCAAGACTATTGTTAATTTAAGAATAATTAAGTGTAATCCAGTGTTTTCTAGTGTACTTGAGTATATGTTTGTTTTAAAAGTTATTCTAGAAAGTGCAGTTTAGGAAAGGGTAATGTGAAGTTACTTGGAGGGAACTATTTGAATTAGACTGTTTGTCCTGGCCTTCCCATGAAGGTTTGAGGTTGGTGTTTGTTTATTTTTAGTTTTAAAAATAATCTTTATTTTAAAAAAGTTAGTATGTGCATCTCAGAAAACAAAAACACAATAGCCTAGTCTTTAGGCTTTGGAAGGAATCCAGACAGCTTCACTGGTCATTCATGTTGGATATCACATTTTCAAGTCTCAGCACATTCTGTAGCCATATGTGTACTCACCAGCCCATACAAGGGTCTGGGCAATCCCTGAGGTAAGTTTCATAGTGATTGTTGTAACATCAATCAAGGTTGTGAACACAGTCAGCTTGTTGAGAACAGGTTTTGTTGATAGAATACCATATAAGGTGGCAAATGAGAAATTCTCTTGGGTTGTGCACTTCAGACACATCTGTGCAAGTGTTCTGCGATCATCAAGAAAAAAGCGGGCTTTCCATTGGTCAGTTTGTTTGTACCATGTACCATCTACCCTGCTTAGGATTGAGCTCATATACATCCAAAGAGTCTTTTCTTGCTCATGTAATCACACATCCCTCCCCAGACTGGTTACCTCCTAGAATAAAGTATGCTGGAACCAATAACTTGGTTTTGGTCAATATTTTCTTGTCTTCTTTATAGATTGAACCATTTTCCAGAACTGACCTAGTGATAAACCCAATCCATACAGCATCTTTCTTTCCCAAGATCCATTCGAGGACACCCAGATAACCACCATGTATGCTGAAATGTTCATTTAGTGTAAGACTAAATAGTCCTGGTTTGAATCCTGTTAACATGCCCACATAGCCAGCAAAGCTTGTAGCTTTGAAGACAGTTTTATTCTTTCTTTGGAAGTCCAAATTCACTGATAAAAGTTTTAGTTGCTCAGTTATGACTGACTTCCTATTATTTATGTTCTGCCCAAGAAATATTCCAAAGTCCATGTTTCTAACATGTAATAGATGACCTTTCTTGTCTTCAGTTATTATTGATGTGCACATGGTAAACAATTCATAAAAAATGTTGAACAAAATAACCTCTCCTAAAGATATCTTAGTAACATCTGCAGTTCCCTTCATTTCCTCTTCATAAGGATCAGGAAATTTGCCAAGTAGTTTAGGCAACTTTTGATCCACCATCTGCATAACTTTTCCACTTGGTGCAAGGGTATTTACTATATTATTCATGGAATTCACTGTAGTCTTTAGAATTGATCTCTTGTTAGCCATTAATTCATGCCATCGATTGTAGGGTGGTAAATCAAGATTGATAGTGTACCACAGAACTGGTCCTTTATAGGTTGGTCCAGAAGGAGGATAAGTTGATTTTCTGCAGTCTTGTCTTCAGTAACATGCGCTGAGCCTCAATGCAGGCGATGGCCATGGCCAGGAGGATGAAGGTGAGGTGACGTGAGCCCAGCATCTTCCTAGCAGCCAACACAGCTCCTAAGGATTCCCTCAGAGGCAGTAGGAAGCCTCACCTGGGCCAAGGGGAGGACATGCTCCCAACCGAGGTTTGAGTTTTCTGTTGGGTTCTGTCATACACTCAAATTCTCAGTGAGACGCTGGTTGGCTTTGTCCAGAGACTGTGGTTGTTGGTCTGGACAGGTGAAGATCTCACTCATGTGGAATCTGGCTGCTTCCGGAACGTTTTCATCTGGCAATTCTAGATGACACTGTTGCATTATTCATTAACTGCTGTGTGGTCTCTTCCGGTCTGTTGGGAACATATCCACACAAACCAGATTCTACCTTCTGTGACCTTTGTGTTTTGCTGTCGGCCATCTCACCTCTCTTAGCACAGTGTCCTCAATTTGTAGGGTACCTTGGCAAAAAGAAAATAAAAGCTTGTTCTAGAATGAACCCCAAATCTCCAGCATCCATAACATTCATTATTCTAGGATTCTAAGTACAGGGACCTTCACATAAATGTTAAAGGACTTGGTTAATATTGGTAGTAGTAATCACTTCATGGCCTTTTGGCTAAGATCAAGTGTAATATTGGTAGTAGTTCCCTCAAACTTAGGAATCTTCTTCAGCTTATTGTGCACATACTGACTTCAAAAGTTTTTGGAAAATTTCTGGTAACAATATTTAAAATTGTATGTTATTTGTCATAATGAAGAGTGACCACTGGGGGTGGTCTCTGGACAGACCACTGACCACAACAAGTAGGAGTAAAAATCAGCTTTACTGCCTGTAGCTTCAAGGGATTGAGATTGCCTCAGAAGAGTCAAACAGAAGTTGACTTTCATTTTTATACCTTTGTGTTTCTATGGGAGGGGGAGATAGCAACTGTAGTCTTTGGGGAAACAGCCATCAATCTAAACATAATTACATAAGCAAATGGGCAGTAAACAGGGGAGCAGGAGGTTTGGCAGGGCTTTCCTAGATCCCCTTGCTTTAGTGAGTTTGCATTATAGTAGTGACTATAGTACAATATATCTCTCTAAGCAAGCACAGTTACACTGTTAACCCATAGTTACCCATTTTTACACCAGAAGACAGTTTTCACCTTCAATAAAAGTAAAAATTTGCTAGTATTAAAAACTTCAGACCATGTCCGAACATACATTTTCCCACATGAAAATTTTCAATTGTAATTTTCAAGTAATCAAAAATTTCAATGATTCTTCCATACCCATCATTTTCAATAGCTGCATTATTTTTACTATTAATAGAAAGCACTTTAATTTATTTAACCAGTCTCCTGTGAATGCTTGGCCCTCAGGTTGCTTCTTTTTCTACTTTTATTATAAATAATGAGGTTTGGGAAGTTTTGCATAAAGACATTTCTCTAATCATTTCCTTATTTCCATGATATTTTAATACTCTATTATCATAAGGGTAATATATACTTATTATAGAAAATTTTGAATAATAAATAATATCTTTATCTGAGGCAATTGAGACCAGCAGATGATTGGCTAAATGAAAAAGTTGGTAAAACAATTATTTTATTTTATTTTATTTTATTGGTTTTTTGTTTTATTTTATTTATTTATTTTTTTTGGTACCAGGGATTAAACTTGGGTCCTTGCGCTTGCAAGGCAGGCCACTGAACCGCTGAGCTAAATCCCTGGCCCTATTTTTTTGTTTTTTTGAGACAGAATCTCACTAAATAGTTGAGAATGATCTGGAACTCACTATGTAGCCCGGGCTGGTCTCAACCTCACAGTGATCCTCCCGCCTCAGCCTGCCAAGTGCTGGGATTACAGGCATGTGCCACCATGCCCGGCACAATTATTTTAATTTGTTTTAAATTATTTAAATTATTTCAAAGATGAATTTTATGTAAGATACAATTATAATACTATTTAAACTGCTCCAGAGCGTAGTAAATAACTATCCAAGTTATTATATAAAGTGAACATAACATTGAAAACTATATGCACCAATAATTTCAAAGTTATCATGGACCAACTTTATTTATGAACATCAGTACAACATAAAATATTAGTTACAAGAATTTAGTAGCACATTAAAGAATAACATTAACTATTGGGGTTTATTCCAGCAATGAAGGATTTTTCAAAATGGAGAAACTTATTATGATGACTGGGTAAAATTAACATTATCTTTCCCACGGATACTAAGAAGGTCCTATGGATATTAAAACTTAATATTCACTTCTGGTGAAGATTCACTCAACCAGTGATAGGTGGATGTTTTATAATATGAATAAATGTATTTATCTTAACCTAAAAGCCTGCAATAAACATGATGGAGAAACAGTGTATAATTTCCAGTAGTGTCTGAAGCAAGGTAAAGATGTCTAGTAACTCTACAGTTACTTAACATTATTGTGCAGATACTATTTAATTCAATTAGATAAAAGCAATAAGATACATAAAAAAGTAGTAACACGATTATTGCTTGCAGATGATATATGAAAAATATGGGAAATAATTTCTAGTAAAAATAGACATAAGTAAATAGTCTTTAAAAAATTAAAACAGTAGTCAACTAGAAGATGTGATTAAAGACACTACTTACACCAAGATTGAAAATGTAGACTAAATTTAAAAGATATAAAAATTCTGGGGCTGGTGATTTAGCTCAGTGGTTGCACCGCCTGCCTTGCAAGCACAGGGACCCAAGTTTGATACCCAGTACATCCCCAAATATAAAAGTTCTGAAGAAAATGCAAATGCGGATAAATGGAAAGGCACATTCTGCTTTTGAACATCAATTCACCATCAGTTGAACATCAGTTCAACATCAATTATTTCACCTGTCCTTATTTTCAATACAAGCTGAGTGAAAACACTGTAAGGCAGATTTTTGAGACCAATTAAGATGTCACTCAAGTTAAGGTGAAAAATAAATGAGCAGGAAGAGACAAAAAAGTTTTGAAAAATAAGAGGTGGGAAACATTTCAGATATTAAAATAGAAAGAAATTGAGATTTACACAGTGCAGGTCTAGCCTACTCTAGGCAGGTCAATGGGCACAGCATAAAATTCCAAAACGTGATAATATGACATAGTTTTTGATATTTACTGTTGTTTCATTACCCCATAAAAATCCTTTTAAATGAGAGTAGGAAAATGGGTTACTCAGCTAATGGTATTGAAGCAATTTGCATAACTATTGGGTAATAAATTAAGTTGGATCCATATGTCATAATTTATATAAATATTCAGTTTCAGGCCAGAGATTTAGCTCAGTGGTGCCACCGCCTGCCTTATAAGTGCAAGGTCCTGAGTTTGATCCCCAGTACCAAAAAACAAAACAAAACAAAAAACCCCAATAATTTCAGATGGATCAAAGACTCAAGTATAAGAATTAAAGAGAAGAAAGCATGGAGTTTTTTTCATCTTGGAATGGAGAAGGAATTTCTAAGAATGACAGAAAACTCAGAAGTCTTTAAAAAGAGCTCAGTAAATCGAGCTACATAAAAATTAAAAAGTTCATTATGACCACAGTCACCATAAAGAAATCAAAATTCAGACAGCTGAGGGAAAGTTTGTGCAATTCTTATCATTAAGATTTTATTTTCTTATTACATTAAAAGCTCCTACAGAACAATAAGAAAAGTATCACCCAACAACAACTAAAAAGAAAAAAAAAGATATCAACTATAGAAGGAAGACACAAAAGTCTCTTAAACACATGAAATGATGCTCAACTTTGCCGGTAGAAGATGAAAAAAACCTATAAACAAACATCTTAGTTACTTTTCTCATTGCTGAGACAAAAATGACTGATACAAGTTAAAGGAATCAAGTTTTACTCTGTCTCAGAATTTGTAGAGATTTCAGTCTATAGTTGGTGGCTTGTTCTTTTCTGCAGAGTGGGAGCTCAGTCTCTCAGGAACACACTTACATTTCATGCTCAAACAATCCTGAGGTGGGATAAAGGGTAATAAAAAAAAATGGACAGGGAGGCCGAGGATTTAGCCCAGTGGTTCCAGCACCTGCCTTGCAAGGTAAGGTCCTGAGTTCCTCACCAAAAAAAAAGAAAAGAAAAGAAAAAAAAAATAAGAAAAGAAAAAGAAAATGGACTGGGAAACACACTGGGTCCCAGTCTCGAGGACTCCAGAATCTGGTTTTTGAAATTGTAAGATAAGATGATCTCTGAGGAACCTTTCAAATTAAACTACCTAAAGCTGAATGTCATGTTTCCAGAGACAAAGAATTTGCAGGATCTACTTGTAGCTTCAGGGAGCGTGAAAGAAATAGTCTTAAACCAGTCACAAAGTGGACATGTCTTGGTAATTGGGAGCCACATGGATAACAAAAGATTGGTGAAGAACAGATTCAGTGTAGCTGGGACATGGGGCATGCTTAGAGCCCTGCTACTTGAGGATCTGGGGAAGGAAGATGGTTTGAGACCAGGCTGGGCAACATAGTAAGATTTTAAAAAAAAAAAAAAAAAAAAAAGAGACATCCGTAATCAATAGAATGTCACAAAACTATACAGTTTGATAATGAGCAATATCTACACAATTTATAGTAAATATTATTCTCAAAATTCTACAAAATGGATGCACTACCCTATAATTTCTCTATATCACACATTTTTGGTGACACCCATCTACCTCATAAAAGTGCTACTTTAGAAAATATTAAATTTCGTCTACTCTGAATGGGCCAGCAACAATCAATATTAACATTTAAATTATTATTGCTTTTATTTGTCTTAGGATTTATAAAGTTTGGGAAAATGAGTTTAATTTCCTAAGTTTCTTTATAAGAATGTCCAGCTACGTATCTAGCAAGAGTCTTAAAGATGTTTAAATCATTTAATTTAGAAATTTCACTTCCAAGCATTTATTCTGAGGGTCAATCTAGACAAATGTGCAGCTATGTGAAGATGGGAGCATCTCTGAAATAGTGTTTATAAGAATATTATGCAGGCATGAAAAAGGACATGCATGCATTTCTTAGACATAATCATAGTAGAGTCATGTCCATATAATAATAATATTTTGGTAAACAAAGGACCACAAATACAATAATCATCCCATAAAATTGTGAAATTATATCACCTGGTGATGCTGCAGCCACCTTAGGTTTGGAGGTACACTCTTTGATGTCTGCACAATGGTGCATCTCTCAGAATGTATCTCTGTGGTGAAGTGATGCACATCTTTATATTGTTAATATGAAAAAGGAAGTTGTATAGCATAATGTATAAAATCTAATTTTGCTGAACTAAATGTGTACGGCAGAATCATGTATTTAAAGTAATTAAATTCAGGTGTTTGGCTTTATAGTTCTACTCAATAAGATGGGGAAGCAGAATGAAAGTGAAATGGAAAATATTCCTAGTTGCCCTGTTGTCTGAGCATCTCTGCATAATGAATATTGTCCTAATACTCTACTGAAAAACACAGTATTTGTTTAAAATACTTTGCCTGGCTTTTAACCATGCAAGTGACCAACTGTAGTGCTCTGTTTATAAGGTGACCTCACCCACTGTCTCTCAGCTGCAAACTCACTCTTTTGTGCTCTCCCCTGTGACATTGGGTCTGGGACTCAGAAAATCCCGTTTCTGCTTTGCTTGCTGCTCCTTTTAGGTTCTGCCAACCACGTTAGATGGCTGGAGGAGGGACAAGGACCTGGCTCTTTCCCTTATTTGCAGTTTCTCTCACCTTGATACCTCCACCTTGCAAGAGTTCTGCATCCAGACTCCATAAGGTCTTTCCTCTGAGATTCTGAGACAACACTACCAGTTGGGCAGTGCCCCATATCAGACATTTAAGTCTTTGCTCCAAGCCCATCTTCTGAGCTTTTAGGATCTGATAACTCCAAGCTCCTCCCTAGATCCTCAGACTAGTTGTGGGACCAAGCATCAGCATCACTTGGGAAATTCAAATCTTCAGATTCTACTTCAGAACTCCTGACTCCCTGGCAGGCAGAGCCTAACACCTTGTGCTTGAGCGACTCCCCAGGGCATTTTGATGAAACTCCAATTTGAGCCATGGCCCTAGGCCCCAGCTCCAGGGAATGGTGTGCTAATCCCTGAAGTTATCATTCCTGTGTAACCTCTATTTCCCCCTTCTGATTCTCTCCTTCCTTCAAACCCATTTAATCACTTCCCTTTGTTGAATGTCTTCTCTTGAAATACTTAGTGCACCTTCTATCTGACAATACTAATAATGCAAGGAACAATCTAGCTGTTCATAACATAGGGTAAAAACTGAATTTAGTCAAAATTACCAATGAAAAATCCCTAACTTTCCCATGGAGCACAGCATAGAGGTCTTCCATGCCTCGGCAAGTCTCCCTATTCAGCACCAAAATTGACAGGTGCTGCCTCTTTGGAGCTCATAATAAGTAGCTGGCTTGGCTTTAGGGACTATATTATTGGAAAACTAGGTATTATTTTTAAGCTTCTAATAATATTCAACACGGTATGATGCTCCTGCTATGAAGACACATGAAAGCTGAGAACTTTACTGGATTAGAGGAAGACCTGTATAAATCTGGACAAATTTTCTCTCTGTCATTTATTTTTCTTACCAATCAAATAAGCAGACTAGACTAGAGCACTGACTTTTAAAAAATTTGACTGTGGTAAAATGTTTGTAGCATAAAACAAATCATCTCAACTATTTGTCAGAGGGGTTAAGTACATTCATCACACGTCTCCGTGAACTCTTCATTTTGCAAACTGTAACTTTGTGCCCATTGAACAATAACTCTATTCTTCCCTATACCCCTGGCAACTGCAGTTTGTTTATGCCTTCATCCAACATGGATGCTCAAGACACTTCCATCTTTTGGCTTCTGTGAGTAGTGCTGTTGCGAACAGGGTGCACACAGCACCGATTTCGAAACTGTAATCACTTTATAATAATGTAAGAATGACAACAGTAACAGTATCCAGCCTCTATTGGGCACCAGGTGTCATTGGCATTGCTCTAAATCTTTACATATAATAACTCAGTTCATACTCCAGTAGCCTCAAGAGTTAGTTTTCTAGGGGAGAAAACTGAAGCCCAGATAGTTGAATTATCCTGCTCGAGGTTATGCAGTTCTTGTATGGTAGAACTGGTAAGAGAATCCCAGCAGTCTGGCTTTAGAGTGAAGCTCTTAACCACACCGTAGTCTGCCTTTGGGGACCACCAAGCCTCTGCAGAGACTGTTTTAGGGATGGGCCCAAGGCGTCCCCCTACCTCTATGAAAGCCATCCTATGTGTACCTATTTTAAACACTGAGCTTTGCGGTTTTCTTTTGCATACATATTTCTGAAGCTACAAACAAATGAGAAAAATATATATCACTGACTCAGATGGCAGAGCTCCTCCTACTCAAATATTCTTTGAGTCTTAATTTCATTCTAGCTTTAAAAAAAAAAACCACAGCACACCCTGGGCAAAGCAGGTCCGTAACCTGGTAACCATGTTTGTTGAGAGGAAATACCTGAGCAGAGGGTTCAGCGCACTCCAACGTTTCTGACTCAAAGGTCTGTTTCTGAAGCATCTTGTGAAAATCTTTTCGAGAGCCAGTCTTTTTAAAGCCGCAAATCTCTGAACTTCCTTGGTTTCTTTCATCATTGATATTATATAATTCGGAGAATGAGCGGGAGGGAGAGAGAGGGAGAGAGAAGCAAAGTCATTAGATTAAAATAAAAGTAATGGTCCCAGTGTAGACTTGGTGCTGAAAGAGCTTTCAAAGAGAGGACCAGTGGTAATTCCTCACATCTAATTAAGCACCAGGCCTAACACAAGGCTCTGTTGTAAGGAGAAACAAGCCTGCCTCCTGGCTGGCTCATTATTAAAGGCATCAATACCACAGACAAAAAGACTTCATCTTAATTTTTCTCATTTGTAAAAAGTTGACACCGTAGTCAGTATTTTGAATGTCCTCCAAGGACCATGTGATCAAGTCTTCATTCTCAGCTTCGTCCTATTGGCAAGTGGTGAAACCCTGAAGATGTAGGAGGCCTTAGGTCCTTGGGCTGTGCCCTCGAAGAGGATTATGGGACTTCCACTTCTTCTTCTCTTTCTCTTCTGTCTTTTACACTTGACCATGAGGTGAATGCACCTCCTCCAACCACTACCAGCTCTTGCTATGATGTTTTATGCCACCACAGGCCCAAAGCACAAAGCAGTAGGGCCAATTGGCCATGGATTGAATCCTCCAAACCATAAGCCAGACAAAACACCTTCCTCTAAGTTTACTTATCGAAGGTTATTTGTTTCAGCAAGGGAAAGCTGACTAACACAAGGGATTAGAACAGAACTCGCTTGTGGACTTGTCAATATAAGATGAAACACTGTAAAGGTTTAGACATCTGATCTCTGACCTCTGACTTCCCAGATCCCAGCTTCATCCCTTATTAGCTCTGTGAACTTGGGCCAGCCATTCAACCATTTTGTGCCTCAGTTTTCTCACCTAAAACTGGTAATATTAATAAAAGTGCTTTCTTTGAGAACTGTGATGTAGGTTGAATAAGTTAGTGTAGAAAGTGCTTAGGAGATTGTCTGGCACATAACAGAGCTATATGTGATAGGTTACGCTTTACATAGCCTTTAGTATGCACCAGGCACTGATGTATTAATTCAGGTCATTCCTAATCAGCCCCATAAGGCAGATACTACTGTTTTTCTCATCTTACAAGCATGAGATGATAAGAATCTTGCTCCAAGTCACACAGCAAGTGGTAGGGGAAAAACTCACCAGTAGCATTTCCACTTAAAATTACATTATCACAGCTAAACACAGACCTGGGCTGGACCCAGGGTACTACCAAGTGTCAACTATTGCTTTCTCTCAGGATCCTGAAGGTGCCTGCCCCTGCTTCACTTATACACAATACTGTAGCAATAACGGAAACAGTAGATGTTGTTTTAAAGTCAGACAGATACTGTGTCAGCTAAAAGTTCTAGCAAGGAGATAATCTACTAAAAAAGATAATACTATGAAAAAATTGTCTTCTCTCTCAAGCTTCAAAAAAGAACTTCCTTCCTCTAAATTTATTGTTAAGTTTTTAAACAGATTTTTCCAAGATTCTGGCCATATCTGAAGGGAATTAACCATAAATTGCACACAAAGAAATCAAATTAAATGAGGTGAAAGTAATTTGTGAAATTTATATGAATGTCACATTTGAATACACGGGCTGCCAATGGAAAAAACATGTTTCCCAAGAATGGCAGTGTTTTGATTTTCTGGGAAATGAGTGTTTTCAGTATATAAGAACTGCACATATAGCCAGCTTTTCTTTGTGAATGAGAACCGTCTGAACGGGAGCGCAAAGGGATTTACCACGTCACCGTCATCCAGCCTCCGTAGACTGTGATTAAATAAAATTTAAAACAGGATTACAATGTCTCAGAATAATTAGGCCAGGGGCTACATGTATTCCTGGGATTTTTTGAGGGAAAATAAGCAAGTTGAAAATGCCCAGAAGGTTGAGGATGTAGACCTTAAATTTGCTTTCAAAATAAACACAAATAAAAGTTCACCCTGAATTTCCTAAGACACATTGGTTTTTTTTTTCCTTCTATGGCAGCAACAGGATATTCGTTTAGCCATAAATCCACCATTTGTTTGATACCAAGAGCTAATCCCCTTGCTTAACTACTCCTGAGCAGCTATTCACACACGCATTCCTCAGTGCTTTCCCCATTGTCTCTACCCTTGATAAAACCTTCAAGGACATTGCCTTGTTCATCTTTTTATTCTAGTGCCTCACACGTAGTAGATGCTCATTAAATGTAGCTTATGTTTCTAACTTGGTCTCTTGCATGGGAGCAAGTAAAATGCTGCTGTGTGGAGGCATTTCAGTGATTATAAAAACTTGGGATATTTTTATACATGGGGATGGTGAGGACCCCTGAGTCATGTGACCAGGTAGTCACAGCAGCAGAGCCTGTACTTTTTAGCTGTCTTGAACATGCCTTTTTGTTCCACTGTATCCTTTGAACTGACTTAGTCTCCACATGACTTCCAGCCTCTGGCCAAACCACTTTAAAAATCACTCACATCCAGGTAATAGTATGGTATGTTGTCCTATACCTATTAATGGTAGAGTGATTGTGTTTCTTTTTGAAAGAGACTCAGAATAAAGGCACTTCCCCTACCCCAATTTGCCGATAACAACGAACCTAACAATCACAGCCCCCTCTACAGTTTAGGAAAACAATTTACCATCCTCTGGCAGAGAGGGCTGCAAAGTCCTGCATTCCTTTGGCGTGAACACCACATCCAAGTCATCATCAGTGAAATCTCCCAGCTCTGGGCCCAGCTCCACATCCAGGCTGTCGAGGTGGGTCATCAGAAGTCCTTCCAAGTCCACTGGGTCATAGAACTGAGGCTGGAGGGCCGGGGAAAGAAACAGGATGGTTCCACACAGTTTCTGGCAACAGTAGATATCTGCCTTGCCCTCCTGTTCAGCTCAGCATTTTGCTATTAGCCTAAAATGAAGTGACACTGGAGGAGCTGTCAAACACAGGAGCGGCCATACGGAAAGGAAAAGAACTGCAGCAATGGAAAATCAAGTCATAACATGATGAGTAATTAAAATCACATCCCAAGGCAGAATTTGTCTCTGCTTAATTGCATCTTGATGAGGAATCTTGAGGAGATCCAAAATGAAATCTCAAGGTTTTGCTGAAATTTTATAATTTCTCCTGCAAAAGCTGTCTGAGGCCATGTTTTGTTTGCCTAAATGTTTGCCCAAATGCAAGTTTACAGAAACTCAGGCAAACTCAACACCCTGGCTGAGCATTCAGGCGCAGTGTTTCCTTTGGCCTGAGTTATCCTCTATGCTGAATCTCAAAAGCACTCCATAAGTAATCACAGCTGACGGTGAGCCAGACTCAAGGCTGAACTCCTCCAGAGTAGTCACGTCCAAGCACTGCGGGGCTGACTACTGCTGGTCAGCTGGAGATTTTTCACTGGATGGAACCTCCCTGAGCTAACACAGGGCAATCTGCTGAGTCTTCACGGCCAAATTTGACTCATTTTATTAGAATGAAAAGTTGTCAACATTTTGTCTTGTTGGCGAAATCCAAAGACTTAGGAACCACTGCTTTAAGGAAGTAAGAGAAACACTTAGATCAGGTAGATTTCCCTAACAGTAACAACAGTAGCAATAATGATAGTAATAGTAACAGTAACAACTCATGCAGCTCTAGACCACTGAATCATCAGTCCCAGGGGACACTGTTTTCCTGGACCTCTACCTTCACTGCAGTGACTAAACAAACACCTCAGATTCTTGATTTGTAAACTTTGAAGTGAAACAAGGACAGAGCCAGAGGAAATGCTAACAAAACTGGTTTCTGATCCCCTTGAAATCACACACCAGTAAGGGCTTCAAGTTGGAGAAAGGAGCAAAGCAATTAAGATGAGAGAACATAAATGTGGCTCCTCTGTCCCCTCCTGGTTTTACTGTCCCTGCTAGTAATGGAGGCAGGAAAGAATTTCACTGGGGAGAAAGGACGAAGCTGCGATGTGGGCAAAACACTTCCCACCTGGATTCCTGAAGGCAGCTGACTCAGGCGGAAGAGAAGGTGATGGGATGACCCTCAGTGGAGAACAAAGCACTCCCGTAATTCTCTCTAGGTGCTATGGGAAAGGACAGATGCTCCCTTTGGTTTTGACTGGGACCTGCGATCAGCTGAGGAGAGGACCACAGTCCTCTCAAGAGACTCAGATCGGCCTCTGCAGGACTGGGTGTGCAGAAAGACACTAACTCTACCAGAGGGGCTGTCATCTGCGCATAGAACAAATGGACCTCCGCAGACCACAGAAGGCGAGTTGGAGGGAGAACGCAGACTCAGGTCCTACTGCAGACTCTCCTACTGCCCTGTTACCCAGACACCACCCAGAAAAGCTCAGGGTCAGACTTTTAAATGACTTCTGCGGGAACTTACACAAAATGGATTTTTGTATCCCTAACCTTATGTAAAATTTTGATCAGTTAAAATAATGATTATTGAGTATTTAGGTCATTATATACATCTCATTCAGTCCTCGCTAGAATCCTAGGATGTATACACCCTTTACTAAGGATTTACTGAGTGCAACTCGATGAGTTGGGCATCAGGATTCACAGGGGCACAGGGCACTACTCTCATGGAGCAGTACTGTAATCGACCATGAGAGTTCACGTTTTAACCTTCTCACATACAAATAACACTACCTTTAGTGAGGGAAGTTGATTACCGAGCATGAATTATGTGGAAATTTGCCAAGCTTCAACACACAGTTCATGATAAAGCCACAACCTCTTGAGGTCTGAATATATTCCATGATGGAACCGACTACAAACTCATAGAAATAACAGAATTATTACTAAATAAGCTTCTAGCAATGCACACAGTTAGCATTAATAATCTTGCTCACTCTTTCTATACTAAAACTAACAAGGAAGGAAACTGGTCATTCTAAACATGGTGTAAATAAGTCTTGCATTGGCAGGTGCTAGAGACTGCACTTACTCTTAGCTAGTTTTTCAAACAGTTTTTCCTCTTGGAAGTTCACATAAACAGAAATCAGAAAAAAACTTTGTTTTCTGAACTATCTGAAATCTTAATCTCAAGAATGGGCTTTATTATGAGTTAAAGAGTACACACACACAAGGAGATATATATATATATATACACACACACACACACACACATATATAAAAAAGTATATATATATATATATATGTATATAGATATGCACACAAACACACACATTATGTAGTGATAAAGGGAGAAAACAAACACTGTGAGAGTCACATAGCATTGGTGTTTGTTTGTTTGTTTTTAGTACCAGGAATTAAACCTGGGTCCTTGCTCTTGTGAGGCAGATGATGGAACCATTGAGCTAAATTCCTGGCCCATATAGCATTGGTTTTTGTTTGGGGGGATGAAATTTGGGAATCAGGTAGGGTTGGGGTGGGGGATGTTCTCAGATCAGTCCAAGGAAGGGCTTTGGCCCTTGGAAGCTTCAAATCTAACTATAAAATTGAAATGTTTTTCCTCTGCTGTTCAGTGATGACCAAAGATTAGTTAAAATGCTATGATCCAAAGTAATTTCAAGAAGGTTCTCTGTGGATCATGAATTATCACACTATGCATATCATTTGGTATAATAATGTCAGAAAATATTGAAGATTGCATATAATCTTCAATCAGTCTTTACCTAACTGATGGTTTTATGGTGGGTCAACCTCGCTAGGCTGAACTGTGTTCTCTCAAATTCCCTTTGGAACATGTGTCCAGACAACCTGGGCTTCCAGACAGAGTTGGAGGACAGAGGGAGGCTATAACCTTTTGGAGCATACGCACATCTTCTTCCAGTGATACAATCAAACACTAAATTAAGTGCTGCTATGAGGAGATACTGTTATAGTAGTTAAAGTCCCTAATCAGTTGACTTTAGCATAATCAAAAGAGACTATCAGGGTGGGCCAGACTTAGGCAGAAGCCTTTCCGAAGAAGGTGCAGCCTCTCCCAAAGTTCAGAGAAGCCAAGCATCAGCCCATGTCATTGGGTTCCAGCCCACTGTGATCGGCTTCCTGTCTGCCCTGTGGATTTCAGGCTTGGTAAATTACTAGGGGTCAGGCAGTAACCTGAGGAAACACAGTCTCTGGTCATAAAGAATTTTTAACACTTCTCTAGTGAAGGCTTATGTAGCCTTTCTTTTTAGTTATTTCTTTCAGAGGCCCAAATAGACTAGAAATGCATAAAAAATGTGATAGATCCCTAAAGGCTTACAGCCAAATATCCATTTTTCAAATTAAACAAATTTGAGCTTTTCCTTGTCTTTCAATGCATGTCAAGAGGTTATTTCTCCTCAAAGAGGTAAGATTCTCTAAAATTGAGAATTCCAGGACTATGTTGATTTAAAAAGTAACTTACATAGCTGTTGTTATTAGAAAGCATCTACCTCGCTTCAAGATCATGGATACAGCCTGGAATTCCCAAGGACTGTATGTTCCCAAATTGTTCTTAGTGTAATAATCCTTTTTGTTGCTTACACTGACACTGCTGAGTCTTCAGCCAATATGTCTCATAGCCAGGAACTACATGTATGAAAGAAAGTTGATCTCTATGTAAACTCAAGCACCTGCAAACACACACACTCACAGGTCAGTAATAACCTGGTTTTCAATCAGATGATCTTCTGGGCACTCATTTTTTTACCCATGTGTTTGGAACTCAGAACATGATTTTTCATTATATTATTATATTGGTAGTTAAGTTCACTGGCTAGTTCACAAAAGTGCATGTAAAGTGCAAAGAAGCGGAGTATGGAGGTGAACACTTGTAATCCCAGCACTCTAGGAGGCTGAGGTAGGAAGGGTGCAAGTTCAAGCTCAGCCTGGGAAATTTAGTGGCATAGCAACATTCTTTTGTTAAAAAAGGAGGGCAGGGAGGGAGAGAGGGAGAGAGTGAAAGAGAGAAAAGAGAGAGTTCGGTAATGTAGCTCAGGGCAAAAGGTTCAATCCCCAGTGGCACAAGAAAAAAAAAAGCACAAAACCAAAGCATACAACATCAGCACCACTACTGAATATAACTAGAAACTAAAGGAGATTACCAAGGATCAAATGAGGTCATGTATTTGAAGCACGTGCATCCAAGTATCCAAGAAAGGCAAATATAAATTTGAAATATAATATTACAAGTCATATTTTCTCCATGATCATGTATTGAGCATAATTCCTCACTACTTGATAGATTTCTAACACTGTGTGCCTGGCTCCCAACCTTGGTGATGTAATTCAGCCAAGGGGCCAGAAACTGAGATCCTGGTCCTCTGCCCCTTGGCATCCATTCTCCCCCACAAGAGCACCCATGTTCTTTTCAGTATGCTGCCTGAGCAGAAATATAAACCCAAAGGATGGCTACATAACCCACGTAACAGAAGGTCAGGCGATTATGCTTCCTTCCCAGAATTCTAACTGATGAATGGACACAGGAATGGCAGAAAATAGCTGGAGCATATCTGTGCTAGGGGTGAAACCAGAGGAAGGTCTAGCAGCCATCATTTCCCACAGCATTTTCTTAGTTTTAAGGGGTATAAGAAAGGACTAGGATCAAGAGTGATATTCTATTAACCACCAAGGAAAAGCAAACCAATCTATAATGACGTGCTATTTTATAATTGCGAGGATGGCTATAACAAAAAAAAGACAGGTAATAAGTGTTGGCAAGGATATGGAGAAACTGCGGTGTTCATACATTGTTGGTGCGAATGTAAAACAAGGCGTTACTTTGGAAAATGATCTGGCAGTTCCTCAGTAAGTTAAATACTTCCCATATATCTTGACAATTCCACTCCTAGGTATATACTGAAAAGAAATAAAAACATATTTCCACACAAAAATTAAAACATGAACATTCATAGTAGCATTATTTGCAATCGCTAAAAGTAGAAACCCAAATATCCACCAACTGGCATATACAAAAAGTGATGTATCACAGAATGAAATACTTCTCAGCAATAAAAAAGAATGAAGTACTGATAGATACACAACATGGACAAATCCTGAAAATCCACATATCATGTGATTCCTTCTATGCAAGGCCCACAATAGGAAAATCTATAGAAACAGAAAGTAGATTAGTGGGAGGTGGATGCAGAAAAAATGGAAAGTAACTGCTAATGAGTACAGCGTTTCTGGTCTTTTCTGAAGTGAAGAAAATGTTTTAAAATTATGGTGATACATAACTCTGAATATACTAAAAATCATGGAACTGTACATACTAAATGAGTGAAGTGAATAGTAAATAAATTATATCTAAATAAAGTAGACAGCTAATAGATACATATAGATATAAATTGTGTGTAAGTATTCCACAGAGTCGAGTGACTGAAAAACAATTACCAGGTTTAGCGTGACAAAAAATGGATGTCGCCAATTTTTAAAAAATCAAATTAAGCCACTGTACAAAACAAAAGGCCTAACTTGTGTAAAGAATAATCTCTTGTTCTTGGCACCAGAGGAGCTCAAACCAACCTAGGATTATTGATTTGCTCACTGGAGAAGGTAACTGTAAGTCACAGAGGGCCAAGAAAACCCAGCAAGGCCCTTTTTTACCCTTCCTGACCTTCAAGTTGACCTTTTCACAGACAAGACTACCTTGCCAGAGACTTCTGTTTTCAGGTTCTCACTCAAAAATTCTAAAGCATATGTCTTAGCCTCATGGCCACCCTGAAGCCTTCCTTCCCAGACCAGAGTGGTCCACAGGCCGTGGATACTCAGAAATGCCCAGAAAAAAAGTGTCACAGTGAGAGGACCAGAGATGCAGTACGAGCAGACGAGCGCTTTCATGTCGAAGCAAAATCTACAGTTTAGCAGCAAAGCTTATGTTGGTTTTTTTTTCCATCATGAAACTAGAATGTTCCTACTCTCTATTCTTTCATAACCAGAGCCAACTGGCTTGACTCCACTTCCTAGGAGTTTCTAATTATGAGATACACCACTGATCTTCTCTGAAACTTGAGGCCTGAACCAACACTAACACTATTTCCTATCTCTACAGAATCAATTGTACGAAAGGCAATTAAACCTGTCCTATGTGTGCGAGATGTGGTGGCACATGCTGTAACCCCAGCACTCTAGAGGGCTGAGGCAGCAATAAGAAGCCCACCCTGGTCAACTCAACACCTCAGTGAGAACCCTAACTCAAAATAAAAAACAAACAAAGGGGTGGGTATGTAGCTCAGTGTTGAGGTCCTGGGTTCAACCCCCAGCAAATCATGCACACATATACACACAAACACAAAATAAAAAGAAAAGAAGAAACCTGTCAAATATGACAAGTATCATGTTTTCTTTAATATGTGGAATCTAGAAAAAAAAAAGATGACATGAAAGTAGAAAGGAAAGAATCAAACAAGAGAAAAGGTATGGGGGGACCGACATGTTCCAAGTACATTATATACAGGTGTGAAAATGCACCAATCAAGTAGTTTGTAAACTTAATATGCACAAATATATATATATATATGCGTATATATATATATATACATATATGTATGTAAAACACATATATATATAAATAAAACAGCAGAAAAAGACACTATTTGGGGAGAAGGAAATTTCAAAGAATACTATTAATATGTTATGTAAAGTGGAAGAGAAACACTGTACCCATGAAACAAGAATATGATGATCCAATAAGAGCAGCAGTGCTCACACTTTTCTTGCAGGATCCACTAATATTTTTTTCAAAATTATACATAATCTGAAAATATTCTGGTTATCTCTACCACTATATATAATATATATAATATATATAATATATATAATCTCATCTTCTTTATCCAGTCTCCAATTGATGGGCAATTGGACTGTTTCCAAGTTTTAGCTATTATAAACTGTACCACTGTAAACATGGGTGAGCATATATTGTATATATATGTTAGAAGTTAGAAGAGGTACTAAATATTTATTGATTTACTATATATAATATGTAATAAATCTAACATGAACAATGTATTTATGGAAAAATAATAATTCTAAAACAAAAAAATAGTAGTAATAGTGCTTCCGTTTTACATTTTTTTTAAGCTCTTCAGTATCTAGCTTACTAAAAGACAGCTAGATTCTCCAAACAAAATGTAGGAGAGGACCTGCGAGGCAGGATGAGCAGGTAAGTGCTTTCATGTTGAAGCACCGTTTGTCCTTAAAATGAAAACAGTGAATTATCTCACAAGGAAAAAAATTACTTCATATCACTTAAAATCTTGAAAATAAAATTTCTCTCTTGAGGCCCCACACACATATTAAACTAGCAGAAATAGGCTGAAATAATAAAATTCCACATTGTCAAGGTGCGGGAAAACCAGCATGCGCTGCCCCCTGGTAGGCTGGTATATTGGTCCAGTGTCTCTGAAAAGTAACTGTAAAACACAGAGAGAACTATAAAGCTGCCATTGTTCTTTTATCTAAACTCACTTTGGAGAATATACCCCTATGGAATTCATGCAAAAAAGAATACAACTTGAGCAGAAATGAACCTGAGAACTGTATATCTGATAGCATGATAGCAAATAACCAAAATAAAAGAATCCAACACTAGGACAACTGTTGAACAAATACCAGCTTATTAAAAAAAAAAAACCACCTCAGATATTTAGTCATTTAAAATGACAAAAGTATGAATTAGGTTGACCCACAGAAATGTGCACACCTGTAAAAAATAGTGACACCAAATATAAACATGTTACAATATTTAGATACTCCCACATTATGTGGTTATATTCTAATAAATCCATCATAATTTGATAATATTACAAGTCAAAAATGCTTTTAATCCACCCAACCTACTGAACACCAAGGCTCAGTAACTGAACACTGGTTGTTTCCCCGCACTATCGTGTGACTGACTGGGATCTCTTGTGGTGAGGTCCTCCTGTAGTGCGTCCCTAGTTTAAGGAGGGATCAGAATTCAGAACTCAAGTATGGCTCCTACTAAATGTGTATCGCTTTTGCACCATCGCAAAGCCAAAAAATCATAGGCTGAACCATTGTAAGTTGGGGTCTCTCTGTGTGTGGAAATATACCAGAGAATGCCTTTAGCAGTCATTTAAGGAGAGTTTAATTACTATTTCGTTCATTCTTCCACCTGTGAAATTAAGTTCATAATTTTTAGAAGTGTACATATAAAATAGCATTCAGGCAAAGTATGTTATTTGGGATTTTAAAAAGTTGTGTAAGCATCAATTATTAAATTTACTGATACGGAACTTCAATCCCAAAAGAACACTTAGTGTCCCAGTATCCAAATGAACTCCCTTGCTCTATATTAGTGCAGGGGAAATCTGGCCCCAGAAACAGGAACAGGCCAGGGCGAGCACTCACACAGGCTCAGCGTGCAGGCAGGGACTGGTTGTGGCAGGGGGGGGTGGGGGCACTTATTTTCCTCTGTGCTTCATTCTCAGACGCACTTTGGCAGGTCCAAGATAAGTTTCATGATTCTGGGTTTATATCTTGATAGTATTCCCTTAATGAATTGAGATACCTGTTTCTAAAGATCTTAAGACATCCTCTTTATTTCCAAAAATTTCCTGGAAGGGCGCCTTGGGGTTTGTGCGACATGTCACACACTGGGCACTGGGCAGCCAGCACGATGGTGAGGGACTGGTGCTTATGGAGAGAGCAGATGGGTACAGGAGCTTTGTACTTTTATTCAGACCCAAGGGTTATTGTGACACACAACTGGGACCAGACTCAGGGAAACTAATTCTAGAACAGAGTTTGCCAAATGTAATCTCTGGATCATGTGCATCAAGGCATCATTTAGTCAACAGAAGTGCAGATTCCTGGACCTTACCCCAGTACCGAATTATCATCTGTTCTGCTGTGGCCTAGAAAACTACACATTAAGCCAGGAACATCGGGTGATTTTTATGACCAAAGAGACCTAACATTTATTAAAACTGCAGTGGTTGATTCACTCATTAACTCATCAAACACTGAGTGCCAGGCCTTCTACTAAGTCCTAGGGATTGAAGTCAAAGATGTGCTGCTGCTGCTGCTGCTGCTGCTGCTGCTGCTGCTGCTGCTGCTGCTGCTGCTGCTGCTGCTAGGAAGCTTAGCACAATGACTGGTGAGAGGGAGGAAGATGGATAATTGACTAATTTTAATGCGATAAGTGCTATTTCACAGGATTGTGCACATTTCCTTGTAAGCAAGCAGGGAGAAGTTACTAATACAACCTAAGAATTCTTAGAAAGCTTCGGGGGTGAGGAAATTTTTGAAACAGATTTTGGAAGAATTAGTAGGAGGAGGCCTGGTGGAAAGAAAACAATGCATTTCAAACATGTTTAAAAAATTAATGACATCTAGCCATCAGGATTACTCATTCCAACTCAAGTGTTTTAACCATGACGCTCCCTGTTTCTAGACAATGCACGTAGTGAGAGCAAAGAGGAGTTTTGATGTTTGACATTTGCCAGCTGCTTGAGTTGAAGCAGTTAACTAGGCTGGGATCTTAGTCTTACTGCATTTAAACTGAAGGTTCTGGACTATGTGATCTCATGGGCACCTCTATAGATCTAACTGAGAAAGATATATGAGAATCCCCAAGTGAAACAATCTGAACCTCAAACTACACCAGCAGCTATGCTAGGAATCACATGGCCCTCAAGACCCCTCTCCAGCTTCCATGCCCGAAAGAAAATTGTTACACTACATATTGGTGTATGCCCAGCAGCCAAAAGGTCTGGAAGGATAAAACTGACTCAAGGCCCAACCTGCCTATAATTATCTAAACAGGTCCGAAGGACACTTGAGGTTTTCTAAATCCAACAAATTTTAAACAATAGTACCAAATGGAGGGCTAAAGCAAATGTCTAACTTCTTTTTGTTAACTAACAACTCATTGTAAAACACTCAAGAAATGCAGAGTATAAAGTACAAAGCTGCTAATAATAATAGATCATTACAGGTCGCATACAGATGGAAGCACTCACAAGCATATGGCAGGTATAATTACATCTCACAAAATAGCTGCTGTTTACACTACATATTGGTGTATGCCCAGCAGCCAAAAGGTCTGGAAGGATAAAACTGACTCAAGGCCCAACCTGTCTATAATTATCTAAAGAGGTCCGAAGGACACTTGAGGTTTTCTAAATCTAACAAATTTTAAACAACAGTACCAAATGGAAGGCTAAAGCAAATGTATAACTTCTTTTTGTTAACTAACAACTCATTGTAAAACATTTATTGGTGTATGCCCAGCAGCCAAAAGGTCTGGAAGGATAAAACTGACTCAAGGCCCAACCTGTCTATAATTATCTAAAGAGGTCCGAAGGACACTTGAGGTTTTCTAAATCTAACAAATTTTAAACAACAGTACCAAATGGAAGGCTAAAGCAAATGTATAACTTCTTTTTGTTAACTAACAACTCATTGTAAAACATTCAAGAAATACAGAGTATAAAGTACAAAGCTGCTAATAATAATAGATCGTTACAGGTCGTATACAGATGGAAGCACTCACAAGCATATAGCAGGTATAATTACATCTCACAAAACAGCCACTGTTTAAGAATTAGAAGTGATTGGCTCTGGGCGATGTAAATATCAAAGGGCTATGCCACAGTGTAGGGCAGAGAGAATGGCTTCTGGAATTGATCACGTGAAAAGCTTTTCCTGAGATGTACTCTCAGAGACTTTCAGGCACTTTTAAATTTAAAAGGCTACAAAGTGAATGTTGCATCAAATTACACACACACACACACACACACACACACACACACACACACACACATGTACATGGTCTGAGCAATGAAGTCTGAAAGGAAGTCCTCAAAGTTCTTCAGTCAAAAGCCTCATAACAGATTACTTTGGGTTTGGAGAGTCTCATATTTTCCATCTCTTCTTATACAAACATCCCATAAATGTATAGCTTCGGTGAAGCTGATACAATAAGTGGAAGCATGACTACAGTGCTCCTCTTAACTAACAAGCCATGGAACCTTAGCTTCTTCTGTATAGGAGAGTCCCAAATCCCTCTCACTTGGAAAATCCCTCTGAGGAGAAAGGTCTTCTTTAGATGGCTTAAGAGTCGGAAGATCCCAACTGTAAGCCCAGAGTAGCATCACTCAGTGTTTGCAGAATCTTTACGGCATTTCCTCTCCTCAACCCTCATGTATCCTCGTACAATTTAGTTCTCTCCTGGTCCAATCACCACCTACCGATGCAGCAGCATAATCACCTAAAAGGGCATCTGTAAAGTTCGGGTGCTTTTCATTTGTACCTGTTTTAATATACAGTAAAAGGGGTTTCTTCAGACATGCAGGCTCAGGCATGAAGATGCAGGTTTAACACAGGTAAACAAGGTTCCAAAGGAGGAAGTGAGGCAAAACAGGAGCAGAAGTAACATTTACAGAACAAAGTTGACTGGATTCAGAAAGCTCTGTATTCCCCCATCAGAATAAAAAATGAGGAAATCAAGCCTACACATAGTAGGATAAAATTGCTGAAAATCGAAGAGAAAGAATTTGAAAACATTTAGGGAAAAGACACATCTACTTGAAAGTGGACTAATAATAACAGTAACTGACTTTTCAGTCAAAAAGTGAAATCCAAAAGCCAATGCAACATTTTCAAAGCCTTGAAAGAAAACAACTACCAACCTAGAGTTTTCTACCCAATGAAAATATCCTCCATAAGTAAGGAAGAAACAAATACTCGGTCAGATAAACAAAAACAGAGAAAATTTATTACCATCAGAATCATATGAAAACAAGTAGTAAAGAGAGTTTTTCAGGCAGAAGGGAAACCTTCCCAGATAGATGATTGGAAATACCAAAAGCCAGGGAGTTCATCAAAAGGTGAACTTTAGAGACATTCATAGCTAAATGGATACACACTGGGGTGATAAGTGAAATAAATAGGACAGACATGTGTAAATACCAAATAGTTTCACTGGTGTGAAACACTGAAAGTGGAAATAAGGGCCAAAATGTATAATAGATAATTTGAAATACAAAAGATCCAAAGGGGAAGGGGGAGTAGGAGGGTTGGGGAAAGGAAAGAAGGGAATGGAATTAATACGAGAAAAGGAACAAAAATGGAGACAAACGCTTTGTAAATAAGGAGGGGTACAGGGGTTGAAGGTATGGCAGATGAATGGGGGCAAAATAAGAACCAAGATACATTATGTAAAGGTACAAATGTCCAATGATGAGTGCCATTATATTGTATACCTTAAATGTACCCATAAAATTAATTTTTTAAAAAGATAAACCTGAATGATAATGACTATACAGCAGAAATATAATACTACAAGGTGGAGTTTCAAATATAAGCACATTTAAAATACACATCAATAGGTGGGGATTTACCTCAGTGGCACCACACCTGCCTCACAAGTGCAATGTCCTGAGTTCAATCCCCGGTATCCCCCAAAAATAAAGGAAAAAAAAAAAAAGAAAGAAAACGCATATCAATGATAACACGAAAGACGGAAGAAGTAAATGAAAGTCATTTTTTGTTGTTTTTGCCCCACAAGCACCCCACATATGCGCCTACGAAGCAGGTGCGGTACCACTGAGCTACTCCCCTGCCCAGAAGCCAAGCATTTTAAAGCCCTGTATTGTCTGGGAAATGGTAAAAGTACTAAGTACTATTAGATACCTAGCAAGTCAAGCATGCATTGTTGTAATACCTATGGAAGCAAGAGGCAGGTGAGAAAAATAGAAAAAGAAAACACAGTATGTCTGTATATCTAAACCCAAATATACCAGCGACTATGTTAAATGTAAAAGATTACATCCTTCCATGGAAAGACCAGATTGTCAAACAACTTTTTAAAAACCTATGTGCTAGTTAGAAGAAATACATTTTCTTTTGAAATGAGTTATGGGGGTATAATCAACAGGAAACACACTGCGCTTTTGTGGTACTGGGGATTGAATGTAGGGCCTTCAAACTGAACTACATGCCCAGTTCTTAAATGTGTAAAACATATAAATATATACATATATAAATATAAATATA
>NW_022900926.1:70980037-70990075 GCF_012274545.1 Fukomys damarensis
TTTTTTTTTTTAATCCCCCTTGGTACCGGAGATCGAACTCGGGTCCTTGTGCTTGTGAGTCTGGCAGTGGAACAACTGAGCTAAATCAATTTTTTCAGGGTCTGGCTAAATCACAAAGTTGACCATAGTGGGCTCAAACTTGTGATCTTCCTGCCTCAGCCTCCCAGAGGGCTAGGATTACAGTCATGTACCACCATGCTCAGACAAAACTGCACGCTTTTATAATGTACAATTGTATAAGCTTTCACACACGAATACATCCATTCATTTGCTTTCTGTCACTGTAGATCAGTTTCCATTTTCTATAATTTTATATAAATGCAATAATACAAATCTTCTCCCTTTTGGAGGCCTTTCATCCAACAGAATTATTTTGAGGTCCATGTATGGTATGATGTATTTCAATAGTTCATTCCCTTTTATTTGGGGGACTAGGTCATTGCATGATTATACTACAATTTGTTTATCCTTTCACCAGGGCAAAAGTTATGCCAAGGTTTACCAAAAAAACTGTGGTAGCTATATTAGTATCAGGCAAGAGGAATTTAAGGCAAAAAGCATTAATAAATGTTCAAAGATCAACCCATCAGAAAAATATGGCAATTTGAAAAATTTGTGAACCAAGTAACCTAACATCAAAATATATAAACCAAAAACTATAGAAAAAGGAAAAATATCAGATTCACAATCATAGTGAGCATTTTTAACATGACCCTTTCAACAGGTGGTGGAACATGTAGATAAAAAGCCCAGAGATACACAGGATTTGAACATGATCAATGAACTTGATCTAATCAACACTACACCTAAGTGAAGAATATTTGTTCTACTTGTGCACATTGAATATTTACCAAAATTTATGATATGTTCAACTATGAAGCAAGCTTCAATGGTGACAAATACGTGGAGTAACTCGTCTAACACCAGTGTGGAACCAACCAGAAATCAAATAAAACATATTAGCTTTACGACTTCTATTTCCTTATATTTGTGAATGATATAGTTTAAAGCACAATCTTCTATCCATTTATGTACGTAGGCTAAATACATTTTTGAAAACGAAATAAAACGGAAAAAGACAGAAAGAAAAACTACTGTATATGTAATAACCTAGACATAGATATAGTGATAAACAATACTATTTGAAAAATTTTTATATGTTTATTTACTCACTGATTTAGCATTGCTGGGGATTGAACCCATAGCCTCATGCATACACGCAGACACCCTACCACTGTGCTTCATCCCCAACCCATAAGCTAGTCTGCTTTTACGTTGAATATGCTATGTATTTTACAGTTTTAAAAATAGAAAATACTGCAAAAAAATTGCTTCCTACTATTGTCTGCAGGATAGACGGATTCCTTCCCATAAATAATATTGGTAAGAATTTGCTTGTATATAGACAAATAGATGTATATATTCTTTATTTCATTGAGTTTTTACACAAATGAGGGGATAATATATGAAATTCTTCTATGTTGTAATGTCATGTCCATCAATAGTTAACTCTTCGGTATTATAGCAGAGTATTCCACTCTATGGATAGGCCACAATTTGCTTATCCATTTACTAGTGATTTGTAATTTGCTTTTTTCCCTTAATACAAAAGTAACAGCAATATGTACTATAGAAGTGGACAATGATTTCTTAACTAACGTCTTTTACAGACTTTTGTTGTTTCCTTTTGTGTGTGTGTGTGTGTGTGTGTGTGTGTGTGTGCGTGTGCGTGCTGGGGATCAAACTCCGGACCCTGTGCTTGCGAGGCAGGAGACAGAACCACTGAGTTAAATCCCCAGCCTGGTTGTTTCCAATTTTTTACCAACACAAAAAAATGTTCAGAAAACTCTATTCATGTTCATTCATATGTGTATAAATATAGCTGAGGGAAAAGGCCCTAGAATTGGAATAACTGGGTTGAATGCCTTGTACATTTATTCATCATGTTATTTTACAATTAACACTAACCAGCAAGATAAGAGAAGGTGCATGACAGTTTCATCAAATTTAAAGAATTGCTGATCTCACTGACTATCCTGCCTACTGTTATCTGTAACTATCCTCAGAGGCCAGAATCTGTTTCTCACCCATCTCCCTAGCAACATATCATCTCGATTACCAAAGTGGCTTTATGTGCTGCCCACTTCAGTTTTGGAACAAAGCCACACAGCCTGACCAAAATCAATTGGACCATCTCACTCCAAGTCCACAGCTCATTCATTTTGTTTTGGCTTTGACATCTCTTTGATAAGTCTCCTCTCTGAAGAAAATACAAGCAACAAAAGCTCTCTACAAGCTGTCAAAGATTATCTTTTTTTTTTTTTTGTGGTACCGGAGATCGAACTCGGGTCCTTGTGCTTGCGAGGCAGGCCACCAAACCGCTGAGCTAAATAAATCCCCAGCCCTGTCAAAGATTATCTTGAAAGCACTGCAGGATTTGTGGGGTAAAATTCTCTTGAAGTACAGAATAAAAATAGATATACTTTTGGCCATTAAGAAGAACGAGAATAATGTTGAGTCTTTTGTAGGAAAACAAATTCACCTCAAGACCATAACCTTAAGTAAATAAATCAGTCACACAAGTTTAAACATTGCACTGTTTGTCTTGTGTGAAACTGAAAAGGCAAATAAGGAGCAAAATGGAGGATAGATACTGGGAAGGAGGAAGAACACATTCAAATGGGAAGGAGAGCAAGGGAAGGGAGAAGAGGCAGGGAAGGAAGGGAAAGGGCAGAGAGAACGGAGGGAAAAAATAGAAACAAAGCTTTTATGAATGAGGTAGAGAAGAAGGGTGGGAGGGAGGGGAGGTGAATGGGAATAAAGACGAGATATACCAGGTACGGGTACAAACTCTCTACGATGAATGGCATCAATATGTATGACAAATACGTATTAATAAAAATGTTTTTTTGTTGTTCTTGGGGGCAGTACCAGGGATGGAACTCGGGTCCTTGCACTTGCAAGGCAGGCCAGCGAACCGCTGAGCTAAATCCCCGGCCCCAAAAATGTTTAAAAAAATAAGACTAAGAACTTTCCAATTACTAGGATTGTAAAAAGTTGACAATTGTTGTGATAAAAAGTGAAAGTTACATCACTCTCTGCTGTGTGCTTACATCATGATTGGCCTGGTGCTGAGCACAGCACAGCAACTCAACGAACCACGGTTAACACCTCATTCAACAAACGCAAACCTCGACAAATATCTACACCTCGGATTTCAACACTGTCTGACTCCAAAGACCATGATCCTATCACTTGGCTCATTACACAAGTTGAAAAATGTATTTAAATCTAAGGATACTCTTTAAAAGCATATGGAAGGCAATGCTATGCACAGTTACATTAGCAAGGTAGGAGAGTAGGAATTGTTTCTTCTTTTTTACAGTGCTGGAGATTGAATCCAGGGCCTCACACAGGCTGGGAAAATGCTCTAGTGCTAGCCCCCAGTCCTACTCCCTTCCCCTTTTCCAGAATGTTTGTTGCCATAATTCTTTGACAGAAGTTGTATGCATGCACAGTCACATAGACATTTTAATCTAGCACAACAGAACCTTAAAAGTCTCTTGAATTTGCTTGACTTTGCTTTCACTATTCTTTTGTTTTTAAGTCTCCTGAAGTTTAAATATAAAACTGAATACATACTTGGAGCCCCTGTGCCCACTTTCTAACCATTTGGATTCAATTAAACACAGCTCACATTGTTGGACACTTGATTCAAAGCACCTTGTTCTTTGCTCTGGTTTGTGATTTACAAGTTGTTGGTCTCAGAACTGCCAGCTCCCTGGCCAAGGCAAAGGCCACAAGCTGTATACCTGCACAAGGTCCTACACTGGGCTATTCTCAGCGGTGCTGTCCAGAGCAGGGTCTTAGTAACATGTCTGTGGGACTTAGTGAGGTGCTTCAGGAAGACCCAGAGGGCCCTCTGGCTTCTGCTGTTCAGGTCGATTCCAGTTGTGAAATACAAATGCCTTTAACTAGAAAATGGGGCAGTTTTACATCTTTTCCTTTTTTCATAATTTTGCTTTGTTACACTGTGGAGCTTACTCAGGTGGTTGAGAGACTCTGTTTGCCCATGAACACAGCCTTAGCCTGTGGCAGATGATGACACTAAATTAAAGACCATCAGATAATTGTTGATGTTACCTTCTTGCACATTCTCTATTGTAATAATTCTCAAAATGTGGTCCTTAGACGAGCAGCATCAACATCTTCCAGCCTGGTAAAAATGAAAATCAGGCCTTACCCTCCAGACCTACTGAATCCTAAACTCTGGGGACAGGGTCCAGTCCCTTCAGTTGATTCTGATGGGCACTCAAGTTTGAGAACCTTCGGTCTACCGCCAGCAGACAAATCCCATCTCTGCCTGCCAACCTCCTTGCCCTGTGCTTACCCTCCCCCACTGACTCAGGACTTAGCCATATAATAACCTTTGTCAACCAAACTAACAAACATCCAGGTAATAATGCCCATAGTTCCTCCTGAGTCAGATTTAACTAAAATATGCCACTTTGTATGAGTGGTTCATGTTCCAGGTAATAGGTAATAATGCCCATAGTTCCTCCTGAGTCAGATTTAACTAAAATATGCCACTTTGTATGAGTGGTTCATGTACTCCAAAATAATCACTTTCTCCAGCTCTTTGTTCCCAGTACTAAACTGCCTCCATCCTTCGTCAAAATTTATTGTAGTCTGCAGGAGGAGAAAAATGTTCTTAGGCCAAAGAAACTGCCCCCTTTCTAAGTTATTAAAGCTATTCATGGTTAACTATTTTTTACTCTAGCAAAAGGCTCTGAATGAAGGGGAAATCGAGAGACTAAGAAGGGAAGTATTTTAAAGAAAGAGAACAAGATTAAGAAAGTGGTTGAATGGGTGGGGATTTAGCTCAGCGGTTCTGGCACCTGCCAGTGCCTGAGTTCGATCCTTGGTATTGAAAAAAAAAAAAAAAAAAAAAGAGAGAAAGTGGTAGAATGAAGAGAATCTCTTAGTTGAAAACAGCAGATGGAAAGATGAGGAATAAACCCTGATGTCTGATGTTGATTTATTCTTTTGACAAATATTTATTGAGCACGCACCCATTGGAGATTCTGGAGATATTACAATAAGAAAGTAGACAAAATCCCCTTCCTTAACAGTTTTTGTGGTTGCATTTGCTTTTTTTTTTGTTTGTTTGCTTTTGAGACAGGATCTCACTATGCAGTTCAAGCTGGCCTTGAACTGATGATGCAGCTCAGGCTGGCCTCAAACTCGTAACAATACTCTTGCCTCAGCCATTAGTGATCCATGTGGAGCTTGTAAGCCAATGTGCACAGATGCCTCTGCTTCCGCTACTACTATTTTATTTGAAGCATTGCCCTTCCCACTGATCCTCTCAACTCTTGGTGTTTCATGAAAGCACCCTTCAGACACAAGAGCAACCTTGGGTGCCTTTACAATAAAGAAAGTGATGGTTGAAATAAGGGAAAAAATATTCAAATAGGAAAGGTAGCCAGATCCTGCCACAGCTAAGCTTAGCCATTTACAGAACAAAAAAATTATCCTGAGTCTTTTATTTTATCTCATCTTCACAGCTTCTAGGAAGCATGCACAGGGTATAGAAACAAATCTTTCCTCTTCACAACTCTCCCATGAGAAAAATAAGATCCTCATTTTAAAGAAAAGGAAACTAAAGCAGAGATTAATTGGGTGAATGGATCAAGTTCTCAAGCAGAGCTTGGTCTGACCTAAAGAATGGAGTCTTCCTGGCCTCGGGTTTTTTCTTTTTTACTTTTTCTTTTTGGCCTGGACTGGCATATTTATGGTCACTTAGCTTAAATACTCCTCCTTTGCCGGAAGTGGACCCAGTCTTCTGCCAACATTTCCAAGAAGTCACTATGTCCTTTATCATTCCTGCAAATATTTCCTGCTGGGTTCAGAAAGATCCACTTTTGTGTTCTATTCTCTGCATGCCACAAATATTCTAATGCTATATCCCAAATAAAATTGTTATCGAACTATAGAAATAAGTTCCTCTGTTCATCCCTTACTAAAGTGTTTGTCACAAAATGTGATAAATGTAGATGTAAAAATCCTTTTAATCACTCCTTCATAAGTAAGAATACAGTCTACACACTACACAATTATTGAAGATGACAGTTATAAGGGTATTTGTTTGGGGGAAGTTGCGAAGCCTGAGTTATGAACCAATCTGTTATTCAAAGTCAACAGTCCTGGCTAAACACACAATTCTTAATTCTAGCAGGTAGAGGTAAATATCTCATGCAAACTTTTCCCCATGTGCAATATTAGAAAAATTGTATACTGATTTTATAAAATATAGCAAAATTTAAACCAATGGGTATAATTTACTCTTACTATTGAGAAATAAGAGTCTAAAAGACATGAATGGTAGTTACATGAACTTTTTAAAGGAAACATTTGGCAAATGTGAAGATTATTTAGAAAGAAATTTCTTTCTTTCTGTATTGATTTATTCATGACTATTCACCTGAAAGGCAAAACAGTCTCAGAATCCTAAGAATGACCTAAATAAAGACATTCTGTTGAGACTCCTAGAAAATTATGCAAGATACCTATAATTGGGAACATATGTGACAATTTTTCCTTTTTTTTTTTAATACATTGAGCCAGTATTCTTTTTCTTCTTTATATAACTTAAACATAGAACCTTACCATATTTAAGCTACATTGTATTAAGGTTAACTTTAGACTTTGAACACTAGCTTTGCAGCTCCCGAAACTGTCTCTCCTAGCAGGGATCCTAAAACTTTAAAGTCCAAAAGAATCAGCTGGGGAGCTGGTCAAAATGGAGCCAGACCTCCCTTGGCCCGAACACAGACAGAATCTGCATTTTTAACAACCCCAAGGCTTCTGATCCAGTCCACTGAGGCATGCCAGACCGCCTTGTGAACTCAAGCCAAGAGAAAACCTGTCGGACGAACCTGTCTTGCTGTGTTAAACCAACCTCAAAATCGTGCATAAGAACGCAAGCTGGCAGAGGGTCACACGGCGGCTGAGCAGGGGAAATGGTGGTTTCTGGAAGGAGTGGCGCTTCTGGTGGCGGCAGCAGCTCACAGGGCACATTTATGACCTTCTGCAGTGAGGTAAAACAGAGAAAAAAGATTCAGTTCCAACGTCCAAGAATTAGGCTGAAAGACTGATCTATCCCGGGTCCCATCACTTCAATTTCAATCCATTTGAAATTCTTCAGCTAGCTCAAGAAAAAGCCAAATGAGAAAGAGAGTGGAAAGAAAGCTTCGAGGCAAGTCCAGATGGTCAGGTGGACCGCTGGTGAAACTTCCACGCAAATACAAAGAGGTAGACAGATAATTAAAATTGGACCTCCCGACATCACCAAAAATGAAAATGGCGCAGCGTGAGTGACCTTTTGGGTCCCGGCCACAGAAACTTCCCCTATCTTCTTCCCAGTTTGAAGGATTTTTTTCACCTCCCACCTTCACCCCCATGTAGCATAGTATTTGCTTCTGAGTCCTCATTTTCAATAAAATTTAGTCTCCAGAGTAATTCTTTTGTACAGTGAAATGACGGGTTTGGTTACTCATTTTCTGGCCTCAACTCTCTGCAAAATCCATGAGAGTTTATAAAGATGGTCTTTTTCAGAAATCTTAAATCCATAACAAATTAAGGAGTGGGCCTGTATCTCCCAGATACCCAGCACGTGTTTGCAATTCTGCCTGGGCCTGGCTATTTAAGAATGTGACTTACTGTCAATATCATGTTTTTTTATTAAACAGCTCTCCTTTGCAATTTCTAAACATGAAACCCCAAAGAAAAAACATGCCTAAAAATAGCATTGCCTTTTACCTTCAATGCAGGAATAACACCTCGATTTAATATTCTACAGTTCTACAATACTTCGTTTAAAAAGCTTCTTGCATTTGAACACATCTCAAAATCTTGGGTATACCCTTTTCCTCAATGCACAAGCATGTGGTTATGGACCTTGAGGGTGTTCAAATGGTTCGCACCAGGTTACTGTGTATTAAACATACCAATGTGAAGTTAGTCCATGGTGATCAACAGAAATGAGATATTAGAAAAGAAAAACCTAGAACTGGTTTCTGAAAGGAAGCCATGAGGTATGGTGGAGAGGCCAGGTGGTGAAGACAAAGCCAGCACTTGTGCACTTCTTCCTGTGATGTCCCTTTTGGTAGAGGGCAATGTTTCCCATGAGAAGGCAGCTGAACATGTCTCCAACTTTGGCAATCTCATAAGAACATAACTGCTAGGGTCTAATCAAAGCCAACCTTCCCATTTCAGAGTCTCACCCCCCATGAATATGCGAGAAAAGTCAACAAACACTCTGAGAGGATAGGGATGGCCAAATGCTAACAAATCTTGTAAACGGTTAGAGTAGGATGAGACCTGAGTTCTCTTCATACTCAGGAAACTGGGTTATATTCTTTTTTTTCCTAAAGTTTCTTTAAGTAGGCACAATTGGCAGAATTTTCTGTACATGATTTAAAAGGGAAGGAAATCCAGACCAGCTATAACTGCCTCTACCTATAATATTTACCACCTTAAAGCAATGGGTAGTCCTTAAGAATGTTATGTCAGAGAACAATAGATGAACTAAACCCCATTACAGGGTCAGTTTTCTATATCAGGTCAATCTATTTACACCTCATCTTGTATAGGGACACCAAGGAAATAAAGCTCAGACCCTGTGGAGCCTTGGGAGCTGTAGGAGAGCCTGAAAAGAAAAACCAACCAACCAAACAAAACACCAGTGGAAATGGGGATCCAGTCCTCTCCCAGGAGGGATGGAGAATAAAAAGGCTAAAAATCAGGTTTTCAATGTTAACTCTCAGAAAAAAAGAAAAAAAAAAGATATTTTGAATCAAACTCTTTCCCAAGAACCTTAATCCTAGAACCAACTTTGCTCACTTCCTGTTTTCCTTAGATTAAGAAGGAATTTAAAGGCATGTTGGTACCCAATGAAATTTAAATAAGGCCTATTTAAATTTACACAGGGAAGTGTTGATTTTTTTTAAAATAAGCAAAACAAGACATTATCTTCAATATATTCATGTTAACTTATAAAGTAATTATTTCCCAGGAATGATAACTGTGATTCAAACTCTGCTTCATTTAATTGTGTGATCTTGAGTAAATATATTGGTCCCACTAAACATATGGCAGCATGGGCAGAGGCCTGGAGACACACAGAGGAGAAGCAGCAACTGGAGGGTGAGAAGCATGAGCAGAACCAGGACAGCAAAAGATGTATTCAATAGGCCTAGCAGAAGAGGAAGGAGAAACAGGTAGAGATCCTGAGTCCCAAACCTTTCAGCCATTAAGAAGACCTAGTTTCGTGCTAAGTAGTTTCCTCTTTCCCTCACTTACTGGTATACTGTTAAAATAATGTGTGTTCAACTGAAAGTATTTATAATCCTTATAACTTGGAACAGCTAAATACTATGCCTATTATTAGTACAATTAAGAATACAGTGCTAGTTGCACTTAAACAGTGCTGACTATCTCAGTGGGACTGTTGTAATTAGCTCCTTGAATCCTGACAACAGTACTATGGGGTAGGTATTATTATCTCCTCTAAAGTCAAGAAAAGTTAAGAAACCTGTGCAGTACACGGCTTGACAGGTAGGCAGAGAAAAGAAAAGAGACCGAAGGCAGAACTATTGGAAACTTTATCATCAGGAAATCTCAAAGAAAGGTGCCACAGAGCTAGGCTTCTGGTATTTTCCTTCCCTAAGAGCTTATAAATGGAAAGCTAGGCACAAGAAGGCTTTCCCAAGAAAGGATATTACACTTTATCCTGACTGCTGAAAGGAACAAGTTTTGGCCTGCTGCTGAGACTTTGAACCCAGCTCCAACATCAGTAATCCTTTTGTGAGGAAGCAGTGCTGGACTATGTTCCAAACAAGAAATTTAAGAGCAATTACTGAAGACTGATTTGTAAAAATCATCTGTGATGCTCCTTTTGTGTACATCTTTGGTCTCTGGGTTTCCCCAAAGAACATACCTCAAGCACAGTAAAATAAATGCTCTGACCCCAAATCC
>NW_022900926.1:70990145-71001520 GCF_012274545.1 Fukomys damarensis
AAAAAAAAAAAAAAAAAAAGCCTTCCCTCCCTTGGTCTCCCTGCCTCAACTTCCCATCTCTCCCCTTCCCCTGACCACCAGTCTTCAGCTTTCTTCACCCCCTCTCACCTTGGACCCAACGATCTCAGGCTCCCACCAGCCCCTCTGCAGAAAAGCTGCTCTGGACACAGCCACTGAAAACTTAGGACAGAGCAGACAGTGACCTCTTCTTCCACTCTTGTTCTAACTTGATCTTTTTGTTGCATCAGACATCAGATGCTGCTGACCTCTTGGGGAATCTTCCCCAGGTAGTGTACACAAGCCTTTAACTCTGTTTGATTGTGTTTGGCTTCTTGAATTGACTTTCCTTTTCTTTAGATCCTTTCAATATTGGGTTTTTCCCCACAAATGCTAGTACCTGGATAAATTTGAGAATGAGGGTAGAAAATTCCAGGTAAGTAAACCTTGTTCCTAAAACATGCGGAAGTGTTAAAGAAAAACTCTGGGAATGTGAGCAAGGAAAATGTGAGGTACTGGGGGTTCCACTTTGATGAGTCTACTGGGAATATTTTACATTGCTATATTTTTATAAATGATCTTTTTTTATCAGAGGAAATCAGTTTATTCAGTTATTTCTTTCCTTCAAGGGACAGTGTCAAAGTTGTTGAGCCCAAAACCAGCCCTTTTGGTCATTGAGCTCTCATGCAAAAAAATTTCCCTAAAGAATGCAGAAAGGAATTTCTATAAAGCAATTAATTTATCCTCTTTTGCCCAAATGAAAGCAGTAACACTTGGGCCCTGGCCATTTCCTGTCTGTTTAATAGTCATTAACCAGTCTTCTTTTGCCTTCATGTCTTGAACCCCACAAGCTCCTAACAATTTGGTAAATGCTTGTGCTAAGACATAAGGACAACTTAAAAGATTCTTAGCGTGTGGAATATAGACAAGGACTTAAGGTTGCTATAATGCACAGCTCCTCCTGTTTTCTAAAACAAGGGATAGGGCCCTTGGGCCAACTGCAGCTTTATAGCTTTGTAGTTTTAGACTGTTATGAATTATCTAGATGCCATAATTAAAGGTAATAGTATAGTATATCCTTTGGAGGGCCAAATACGGCCTGGTACATGGAATGCTCTCTAACAAAGTAGGAACAGACATTTTTAAAATTTTGGTACCAGGGATCGAACTCGGGTCCTTGCGCTTGCAAGGCAGGCCACTGAACTGCTGAGGTAAATCCCAGGCCCATATATTACATTTTTGAAAGGAAATTTATTCAGGCTGTCAGAATAGTGTTGACAGCGTATAAAACATCACGACTTTTCTCATTTCCTCTGTGGAGTTATAGTCTATGGTCAGAGGCGGGATAAGCCTTCTATAGTGACTTGTCTTCACTGCTTCACAGAGTTTATTTAGGAGCAGGAGAACTCAGTGTGGCAAATTGGGGGTGATGTGAATGCCCTGGTATGAGCAGTTCTGTCCCCAAAAGCCATGCCAGAGGGCTATCTCCGGACTGGAAGTTTTGCCAATCCTTGGTATTGATTAGTGACCCTGGGCAACTTCCCAGCAGCCTAACCTTCCTCAGGTAAGCTGGGGATATTTACTGTACCAACATCTGGTACAAGGACCACAGGTGCAAAGAGAAAAGGAGAAGATGCTCTGCACATGAGTCAGGGATCACCTCATGACCCATTGGTGGTGGAAGTGAGCCTGGTCCCAAAGCAGGCATCCATTCAGTGTGGCCTCCTTTCATGCCACACAGAATGGAGTAGCATTATCAGGCCACAAATGGCCATTCCTAAGATTATGGTTTTCCTGGGAAGTTCCTACTTTCCAGGTAGTTCTGCTTCTTCAGCCAGAACCTCCGCCTTTAGCGAAAGCATTATCTCAGTAAAAATGCAACTGAGTCTATGAATGATAACCCACTAAGCATGAACTTAGTAGCCCAAAGCCAACTGACGCTGAAAGATGACTTATTGGGATGGGGTGGTTGTGAAGGTGGTTGGGGGAAAAAAACAAAAGATAAGAACAGACAGACCCCTTGGAGATCACATGCGATTGAGAATTCAGAATATACTAACAGAGGGGGGACAGGAGTAAGAAGGTGGAGACATCAGCTAACGACAACGCCACTTACATCACAGTGTTCTTCAGGCCCTGATAGTTGAATGAGATAAAGGAGAATAAAAGGAAAAAAGCACGTGACATGAGTGAATCGTATTTTTTTTTAAATGAAGAAAAGCTAAAAACCAAATGATGATAGAAAGTTTAAGGTTGAGGGCTAAAAGGTGATGTTAGTTTTTATCTAAAACGAGCAGGCAGAGCACATGGAAGGAGATCAGAACCTTTTGTGGCTCTGGGGACGAAAGCGTAGAGAGTGAATGTGACACTAGAGAGCAAGACAGTGACAACATCCAATCATCTCAAGGGAGTTGCTCTACCTCGAACTATCAGAATCTCTGTACTGTACTTAATACAAGATCTTTTTCTTGAACATATCGAAATTTCAACTGAAAGTTTGCACAACTTGTTGGCTCAATTTTTTAAATATGAAGACCACAAAAGAACTTTTTAATACAATGTACACTGACGTAACGAAACAGACTTAGAAATTTTTTTTTTTTTAATAACCGGTGAAACAGTCAGTAAAACTTAGATGAAATATTTATTTCCGCAGAGACTATTGCCCTTTATAAACAGGGGTTTATCTGCCATAAATACAGTTAAAATATTTTAAAAATAAGAAATGGATACCGTAAAAGATTTGCTGTCAAAAATACCCTTTCAGTTAAAAGGTAAGCAAATTCAGGTAAATTCTATTAGCTCATTATTTTGTCATATCTGATTAATTTATGGAATGTGGAAGCAGTGAAGATACATAAAAATAGACATTCATTACCTATTTATCTAGCCAATTAAAGGTAATTACAATACAAAAGGCAAATTCAAAGTAATGGTATGGCCAGGCGTCACAGCGCACACCTATAATCTCAGCACTTAGGAGGCTGAGGCAGGAGGATCATCAGGAGTTCCAGGCCAGCTTAAACTACATAGTGAGTTCAAAGCTAGCCTGAACTACATAGTGAGACCCTGTCTCAAAAAAACAAAACAAGCAAACAAAAAAACAACTCAAAATCAAAACCAGAACACCCCAAAGTAATAGTATGATAAATAAAGAAATACTTCTTTCATCATATCAAATGTGATTAACCGTTTATACAGTACTATATTCTATTTTGGCTATCAATGTGAAAGTATTTTTATTCAGGGTCAAAAGGAAAATATCTATGTCATTTTAGATACTTTTAATACTCAACATTCCATATCTGTAATTCACATGTGATTTTTTTGGTGTTATGACATTCTAATTTCAGTACTCATCTTAAAGGGAAAAAAGAGCATTAAAGTCTTTTTTCTATGGCACTTCCCTTTATCTCATTTTCTTGAACTTGTGGAAGGTCTCATTTAAATACTTTGTAAACCCACAATCAAACAGCAAGACTATTTAGAAAATGGAATCATTTTATAGGTATAATTTAAAGTTTTCAAATACGCATTTGTTCTTCCTTCTGCCACAAGAAAACAATCCCTTAAATACCCTGTGTTCCATTTCTGTACCCCTCTTGCCTTTATCAGATAAAAAAGTAGGTCACGAGGAAGATTTTTTTGATTCCCTTTTTAGTTGTTTCTGTTTATCTATTGCCTGAATGTTTATCTAAGTCGCATTTGACTTGGTTTATTGAACAGTAATTATAGCCTTTACATCTTGTTGATGCCCACCAATTCTTGCTTTGTATCCCTACTCTGCCAATGATCTGCAATTGTGGGATGATAAGAGAGCAGCTTGGGAAGGTGCCTGGTAGATATTCCCAGCTATTAGTTTCTTCCTTATTGTCCCAATAAGATAGCAAATGAAGCCCATAACACAGAGAAAGATAGAGATCAGACTCACTGGGGTGCTACTGAGATAATCCTGCAACTTTGTCAAGATGATGAATGACTTTATTACTAGAGATATATTCTGAAGTCCATAAGAGCCACCTCCCAAAAAATCAAATACTGTGTAAGGCTAATAACCAGGTTGTTAGTTGAAGACAGTCCATAGCATTGTAAACTGTTCATGGAGTATGAGGCCTTACAGGCCTGGGACCTGACATCAGGAATTGGCAAAGCAACCTCAGGAGGGGGATTATACACTCATGGGCAAAACAAGTGACCAGTGGTCAGAAAAGCCAGGTGTCCGTCCATCTGTCTGTCTGTCTGTCTGTCTGTCTTTCCTTCCTTCTCTCTCTGTCTACCTCCCCCCCCGCTCTACCAGGGATTGCACTTGAGAGACAGAACCACTGAGCTAAATCCCTGGCCCAGGTGCCTTCTTCCTTCCAGAGGTTTGTCCTGCCCCTGGAGATCCTTGCATAAACTCCCCTGGAGGGAGACACCTGCCCTCCACTTGGTAAGGAAGCAGCCTGCCTTCTTCAACATGCACCGGCCCCTCTGTCATGATCAACTGCAGATGGGATAGGAAGAAAGCACCAATGGGTTCTTCACTAGTTATGACAGGAAGCACTTCCAACAGTTTTGAGCTTCAAACTTCTACGTCAAGGAGCAAACTTTAGACTTTAGAAGTCTGATGGAGTTTGAGGTAGAAATGGAGACACAGGGAAAACGGGCACGTTCATTAGCATATTGATTATTTTAGTAAATATTTATGAAACGTTTATTATGTGCTAGATGCCGGGCTCTCTAAAAATTCAAAGGTGAGCAAAACCTACACTATTTTTAAAAAAATTCTACACTATTAAAGCTTTCAGTGAACCAGGGCATGTAGGCAGAATGTTAAATAAGCAATCACATGGAAGAAGAGTCACAAATTGTGGTAAGTACGAAGAAGAGTGGAGAATGTCCTATGTATAAAAATGGAAGTCTGATTTATAAAAGTTTGATGTGAGATCAGTGCAGTAGGATGTGATCAGTTTTTCACAACATTCAATAGAACAGAGGGAAAGTAGGGTTGAAGGGAGGGGAGGGGAATGGGAAACAAAATAACTAAGCTATATTATGTATAGGTACAAATTCCCCATGACGAGTGTGACCATTATATATAGCAAACACGTACTAATAAAAAATAAATTTACAAACTCAATAGAGCAGAAAGGATTATAGAAACTGCCTGTGCATTGCGAATAGTATATGTTGAATGTGGTTTTGGAAATGTGACGGGGGTGGGGGGGTGAGAGAGGAAAAGAGAAACAGAGACAGATAAAGACAGAGTTAATGTGAAATAGGAAGAAAAGGGCTAAAGGAGTTGGGGAAGAGGGAAGGGCAGGGAACAGAAAAAAGGGAAAAGACAAAATATGAGAAAAGGAAAAAATGGAAACAAAGTCTATAAATAGGGAAGGGTGGAGGGGTGAAGGAAGGGCAGGGGCATGGGGTAAAAATAAGAACCAAGATACATCATGTAAAGGTACAAGATCCCCATGATGAAGGTAACCACACGGTATACCTAAAAAGTACCAATAAACAATGGGGAAAAAAAAGACACACAAAAATAGAACACTAGGTGGTAAAGTGCATTTCCTTCTATTGACAGCAGTGAAAATCTTTGAAAGCTAAAATGAAAAATCAAATTAACAAGACTTGTAGTATTAGGTACCATGGGTTGTCTTCAAGAATGGGATGAGAAAATTGTGGAGAGAAGGGAGACTGTGGGCCAAGGCCCTCTCAGTGACATCTTCCCGAGGGCAGGTAAGAAATACACACAACAGTCCGAGCCACTTACATTCGGGCACTGAGATATGCACAGCGACCCTCCCTCAACTCACACTCCATCTCATGTGGAGCTCTTTAGAAGGAGCAGTAGGAAGAAGGGAAAACATGGCTCTGGAGTAGAGGACGTGCCCAGTGGCACAAACTGGGTGTACCCGGGATCCTGACATTGAACAGAACCTGTGTTAATCAGTAAATACTGGACTCTCAAGAGACTGATCTGCCCTTTCTTCTTTATATTTGAAATTCATTGGTAGCTTGTTAATCAGTAAATACTGGACTCTCAAGAGACTGATCTGCCCTTTCTTCTTTATATTTGAAATTCAAATTGGTAGCTGAGGAGAGCCTAGAATCCAGGTCTGATCACTGAGAACATGTCCTTCACCACATCATGATGTCTTCCCAGATTCAAAACAACAGAAAAACAATAGCAACCCACACCCAGTAGACTTGCAGTGTGACCCCAGCAGCACCCAGGGTCAGGAACATGCACGGACTGTAAGGAATCACGTGTGAGTGGAAACGTATTTGTTACACAGCAACAAGCCCTGGGAAGGGCTCTTCCCAGTATCCAAAACATTCATTCTCCTGCCTTTAATCAAGCTTCATGCACTATACTGTGGATGGAGGTGGTTATATCCCGGAAGGCTGGGCAGTGTTGCTAGGGGATTCTTTCTGCTTTTCACAATGTGGTGCTGATAGTGGTGGGGGAGGTCAGAAGCTTCAGTTTGAAAATGCATCTTTGTTCATAGCTAAGGGGCAACTCCAGTCAATTTTGGCTTCTCTTATAGATCTGGGCCCAGGCTACCTCCCGGCGCTTGATCGATGGCAGCTGGATCGGGAGCTGGCGTGGTTCTCCTTCCCGCGGTGGATCCCGGCCCAGGCTACCTCCCTGCCCTTGAGCGATGGCCCCTGGGTCAGAAGCAGGTGTGGCTCTCCTTCCCACGGTGGATCCCGGCACAGGCTACTTCCCAGCTCTTGAGCGATGGCGGCTGGGTCATGAACAGGAGGGCTCTCCTTCCCGTGGTGGATCTGGGCCCAGGCTACCTCCCAGCGCTTGAGCGATGGTGGCTGGGTCTGGAGCAGGCATGGCTCTCCTTCCTGTGGTGGATCGGGGCCCAGCCTACCTCCCGGCGCTTGAGCCTTGATTCAACCTGGACCCACAGCCCCAGTATTCTCCTCATTAGTCCAGGCTCCTGGAATTAGCTGGGCTCAGGTCTGCTACGTTATTAGTGGGGTAAAAGGTGCCATGATGTCTCTGTGGAAATTCCACCACTAATTCATACCCACATCAACTGTTGAGGGTTATGGCAGAGAACACTAGGTACCTATTATTAGGCAGCAGTTCCTTCAATCTAACTCCATTCTAGTTTCTCGTTTTGTTGGGGTGGACAGTACACTAGGCTAAGTAAAACTACATCTGTCAACTTCTCTAGTAGAAAGAAGTAACAGCTCTAAGCATTCAAATTCATAAACACATGAGCTTCTGTAAAAGTTTCTTAGGAGAGAAATCAGCTGGCATGTGTATCTTGTTTCCCTCATCTTCCTGTATCCCATATTGAATCAAAGTACAGTTTTAGGAGTCATCATGTCTCCGTGAGGATGAAGACACTTAGAAGGCTGGTAGACATAAAGACATAAAAACCCGAGTCTCCAGTGGCACTTTCGTCATGACATCACTCCTACACTGCCAACTACTGAAATTCTTCTTCTTTTTTTATTTTTGAAGAACAGAACGTAGCCTTTTTGATAAAATTGCCCAGAACAGCTTCAAACTTCTGACCCTCCAGCCTCAGCCTCCTGAGAATGTGGGCTTACAGGAGCGCACCACCCCTGGCATAACAGACAGGTATTGTGTTAAAGCAAGAAAAAGCACTTCATGAGTAGTACGTCTTACACAGAAACTTAAAAAAGGGCATACACAGCATTATAAAAATGAAGACCTCACATTACATTTGAAAACACACCACTTATTATTATTAGACCCATAATATCATTTACCCCTATTCCCCAAAACCTTGATTTGTGAGCATAATTCATTTCAGAAACACACTGGCAATCCAAAGCACTTGTCTATCAACGTGAGTTTCCCCATAAGAAATAACAGAAACTCAGATGATCCATTCCACAACCCAAAAAATTCATGTTAAAATTATTATAATATTGTAATATAATACAAATCATAAAGACAAATAAACAAACTGACCTGCACTTACTTACCTTTAAAACCTGGTGGCTTATGTGAGGGAGTCAAGAGGGAGGAAGGCTATCATACAGGATACTTGCACTGTCACTAAAAGAATCACTGCTGTCTATTGGCTCCACGGAATCGTTTTCTTTTCGTGCCACTTTACCAAAGAATCTGTCCAGTCATACTTGCTTTTGCCTCCTTTTGAGGCTTTTGCAGAATTGAGACACTGCATTGTCATTAAACAGATTCATGGCTCACGTCAGTGGCATAGCTGAATTTTACAAGTCACTCTTGCAGCCAAGTGCCGCAGCTGTGAGGCACTGCTGAGCTTTACAGCTCAGTGTGGCAGCTCTGGAACACAGCTCTCCTCACGTGAAGATTCTGGTACGTGGAAGAGATGGGAAAAAACCTTTATTCACTGGCAAGTCCCAGGGGGCTCAGAGGATGCTGAGCACTCTACCAGGAATGAGAACCTCCCTCTCTAGGGACCTGCAGGGTAGGTAAGCATGCTCAATTAAGCGGGGCTGTGGTGGTGGGGGGGTGGAGTTCAAGAACTTTCCAGAAGCAGAGGGGCCGAATTACAGAACGTTCCTGGGGTGGGGGGAAAGCTTAACAGAACCTTTTTGTTTGTGGTGTGGGGGGAAAGCTTAACAGAACCTTTTTGTGAGGGGACAGAGCTTAACCGAACATCCCTGAAAGGACACAAAGTTCAAACAGCTGCAAACCATTTTGACACATTGGGTAGGAGCCCAGCAGCACAAAGATACATTTCCAAAACAACACATTTTGTGGGAAAAGAAAATGGAGGCAAGGCCAAGGCCTGTCTAATTGCACAGCACTTCTCTATCAATTGTCTTTGGGGGGAAATGATTATGATAGGTATCTTCCTGTCAGCTTCACAGGCATTAATGGGCCACGGCATGTTTCCTAAACAGAACATTACATTACTCTAATGTCAACGAAGTTGTAGCATCACTCTGAAACCAGCAAGAATTTAAAGCAAAAGGAATTGGATATGTTGAGTGTAGACACCATGCGAGCTCTAAAACAAAAGGTATAACAGAAAGGAAAAGGATTTTGGAACATCAGATGGATTGATTCTCATTTATAAACACTTGTACATCACTCTCCATAACCCACACAAGCAAGAAATTTCGTAACCTTTTCTGTGAACAAACGAAAGGTCCTAATGGTCACGAGTGAGGTGGCCCTGGTGGGTGTGGCTGGCTCTGCATCGGCCCCTTGGTTCTGTGACATCACAGAAGCAGTTTGCTATGTAAGGCCGTGGCTCAGGTGGGTCTGTTGTAGGTGGAAGGAGACTCTTTGAGAGAGAGTTGAGTGGAGACTGACGCTGAAAATTTGGTAATCGATTTGGTGCTATGGGGAGCGGAGGACGTCATGACACTGTGCCAAGCGGAGGTCCTGGTGAGTGTAGCGAGGAAACATCTTGGCTGGGCCTCACAATCAGCGGGTCTAGTTATCAACTCCAAGACAACTATGAGGTGCTGTGCCTCATTGGCCAAGGCAGCTTTGGCAAGGTGTTTGTAGGGCGACACTGTGGCACACGCAAGCGGGTCACCATGAAGGAATTAAAGAAGGCGGAGGGGCAAGCGGCCTACATGGCCACGGAGATTGCCATACTGAAGGGCCTTCGACACCCTAACATCACACAGCTGCTGGAGGTAACATAATCAAAGGAAAAAATACATCTTGTCCTAGAATTTGTGAGGGGGCTCAACCTGGGGCAAGAGCTCTTCCAGAGCAAAAGGCAGAGGCTGCAGGAGAAGGATGCCCTGAGTATTTTCCGAGACATCTTGGGAGCAGTAAATTACTGCCACAGGCAGGGTATCGTACATGGCGACCTCAAGCCCGAAAATGTTTTGATCAACACCTATGGCCGAGCTAAAGTATGTGACTTTGGGTTCGCGTTCCGGTTCATCCCCAGGCAGGAGATAAGAGCGCCTGGTGGCATGCCAGCATACTTTGCCCCGGAACGACTCCTGTATCGCACCTATGAAGGCCCTCCTCTGGATGTCTGGGCCCTTGGGGTAATACTATACAAGATGAATACAGGGACGCGTCTCTTCTGTGGAGAGCCACCAGAGATAAATGATACCATAATTTATGGGATTGTGTGTTACCCGGACTTCATCCCCATGAACGTCAAATACTTGATTGGAAAGATCATGAACAGGAGCCCCAAATGGCGACCAACAGCACAGGAGCTGGTGTAACACTGGTGGCTCCAGGGTGTCCGGCCCCCCAGTCCTCCTGGGCCGCTCCCTTTGCCCGCCAAGAGGGCCATTCTAACCCACATGGCAGGGATGGGTTTCGATCAACTTAAAGTGATGGACGCCCTAAGGAGGGAAGACTATAACCACCATATGGCAACATTCCTATTGCTACAGAGCCAGGCCCTCCAGGGACTGGGCTTCAGAAACGTGGGGAAGACTGTGCGAGCGGGTACAGACCAAACATCACGGCGCCCGACAGGTCCTGCAGTGTCAGCTCACATCCACTGGACGGCCAGCTAGCCTGTCCCCCGCACTGGTCGCTTATTCCCCGGACTGAAGACCGGCGGAGAACAGGGTGGCAGAAGCTCCCAGCCGCCCTTGACCATACAGAGGACCCCAACTCCCAGTGTGTACCTGGAGCGTGTCCATGCCCCTCCCCGCCGGTCCTGCCAGTCTGGCCCTGACTTTCCCAGCCTGTCCTCCCAGTCTAGTGCTGCCGATCCCAGCCTGTCCTCCCAGTTTGACAATACCTTTCCCAGTCTATCCTCCCAGTCTGGCCCTGCCTCTCCCGGCCTGTCCCCCTAGACTGGCCCTGGCGCTCCCCAGCTGTCCCCGCAGCCTGGCCCTGCCGCTGCCCAGCTGACACCGCAGCCTGGCCCTGCTGCACCCAGTCTGGCCTCCCAGCCTGGCCCTGCCATGCCCAGCCTGGCCTCCGAGACTGGCCCTGCTGGGCCCAGCATGTACTGCCAGCCTGGCCCAGCCGCTACCAGCCTGGCCTACCACCGTGGCCCTGATGCTCCCAGCCTTACCTCCCAGGCTGGCCCTGCTGCGCCCATCCTGGCCTCCGAGAAGGGTCCTGCTGCGCCCAGCCTGGCCTCCGACACTGTCCCTGCCGCGAACAGCATGTACTACCAGCCTGGCCCCGCTGCTCCCAGGCAGGCCTCCCGGCCTGGCCCTGCAGCACCCAGCCTAGCCTCTGAGACTGGCCCTGCAGCACCCAGCCTAGCCTTCGAGACTGGCCCTGCTGCGACCAGTGTGTACAACCAACCTGTTCCTGCTGCTCCCAGCCTGTCATCCCAGCCTGCCTCTGCCACACCCAGTCTGGCCTCCGAGACCGGCCCTGCTGTGCCCAGCATGTACTGCCAGCCTGGCCCAGCTGCTACCAGCCTGGCCTACCACCGTGGCCCTGATGCTCCCAGCCTCACCTCCCA
>NW_022900926.1:71002160-71006855 GCF_012274545.1 Fukomys damarensis
CGCCGGGGTCGGCTCTGTGCCGCCCGACACCGTCCTGCAGAGGCGCGGGAGCAGGAGTCCAGAGAGCACGCGCAGCCGCAGAAACACTGGCGCGGAGGTCGGAGACTAGCCCTGCTGTACTTCCGCCCTCCGGTACCCGGCGAACTCGGCCAGCAGCGAGGCGCAACCCTGGAAGCCCACCCCAAATCCAGTCACGCTCTGCGCCCAGAGATGACGTCACGGAGTCCACGTGGCCTGCAGAGGCGCGGGAGCAGGAGTCCAGAGAGCACGCGCAGCCGCAGAAACACTGGCGCGGAGGTCGGAGACTAGCCCTGCTGTACTTCCGCCCTCCGGTACCCGGCGAACTCGGCCAGCAGCGAGGCGCAACCCTGGAAGCCCACCCCAAATCCAGTCACGCTCTGCGCCCAGAGATGACGTCACGGAGTCCACGTGGCCTCGACTCCACCCTCTGGGATCCGCCCATCGTCCCGAGGAGCAGGAGCCGCTTTAAGCATGCGCACAGCGAGCGGAGTGCTTACCAAAGCGAGACCTTGAGTTCGAAGTCCCGAGCCAAAATGTAGTCCCTGGTCCTTGGGGAGGTTAATGTAACAGTCCTATAAGAACAGACATCCTCCCTAAAGCCTGATAGCAGCATCCCTCTTCCTGACATCACAGAATAGTGTTATTAAAACGTTAGCTTTCAAAGTTCTTTCACACCCATGTTCTCATTTGATGGTCTCAACTTTTTTAGAATCACTGCAAGCACTAAAGAGCCATATTTCAGCGAAGATTATGTGAGTACTGAGTAGGGGAGCCCATCTATCCAACAGTGCCTCTTCCTGTTTCTGAAAATAACAAGCAATTAATAAATTTACCCCTAAAGAGTATTCGAAAGGGATCTATGCAGAATTACTAACTAGGCATTTAAGATTTTTCTCTAAACTATACATGCCATAATGCTAGGCATGCTGAGTAAATGCTGGAGCTCAGAACAGGTTCCTAATCACTGGGAAGATAAGGAAATCTGGGTAGTAGCCACAGAATTCTTGCAATCCGCTGGTGCATGTTAGGTGGAGCATGACTACGGCATCCATCCTAAATGGAATGAAATAGAAAGTGTCAGCATGCTTCACATATGTAAAAGTAAATATTGTTTCCTGAACTTTACATACATACATACATACATATATAATTTTATATATATATATGTGTGTGTATGTATATGGTGTACACTGGATGAAATCTCTTTCTTAATAAGGATGACATAATTTGAAAGGCACAGCCCTGGTCCACTCCACCTATTCAAAGCAGAAATCCCCTCTAGAATATACCCAACAGTCAGCTATTAGCCCCTGTAAGAAAGATCCTGGGAGAAAGGCGAATCACCTTCCCAGTGGCAAACAAAAGTGTATAGAATTTACTTTGAAATGTATCCAAACAATAAAATGGATTGAGATGCCTAGGATAAGTATGGGATTAAAAGAGTAAAATACATTGTAATGGTAGGATCTAAGTGATGGTTCATTATAAATGGGCATTTACTGTCAAATTCTTATAACATTGCTATATGCTTGAAATTTTTCCCAATTAAATGCTGGAGGGAGGGCTATATATGAAAAATAATAAGTATAAGTGATTACATGGACCTAAAATCCAGCTTCAAGTTTTATAAATTGACCCTATTTTCTTTTCTCATTTTGTTCCTTTTACTTCTCCCATCTATAACCTACAACAGAAATAATTAACATTTCAGATATGAAAACATAATTCTGGTTCCCCATAACCTACATAGGAATAAAAATTGTTAGTTCTTTTAGCCATATTTCACATGCCATACCTCTTTTCTGAATATGGTCCAGTTATCAGATTCCCCAATAAATAGTTTTATTCTTTCCTATCTATTGATTATGCTCCTTAAGGAAAATTTCAAAGAGAACTTTTTTAAAAAAAAGAGGAATTCTGTATTTGTTTTCTGTCTTTTCCATTGTTAAAATGTCTCCTCTCCCATCTTTATTACTTTTTGTGAAGATAATATTTAAAGAACTCTTTGATTTAGTCATATTATTTCCTCCAAGCCTCAACTCATTTTAAGTGACTCTTCCAAAGTTCTGAGTTCCAATGAAAGATACCAGAGAAGTCTTTGTTAATAATATAGTCGTTTCTTCGTATTGTAAAACTTTGGAGTTGTAAAGTCTGGCTTTTCTCTCCCCCTCATTGGTGGAGTTTGAACCCAGGCCTTCATACCAAACTACTTCCCAAGCCCTTTTTTACTACTCTCTAGTAGTCTCTCTAAATCACTAAATTGCTCCTGCTGGGCTTGAATTTGTGCTGCCTCGGCCTCCCAAAGTGTTAGGATTACAGATGTATACCCCCACACCCAGCCTGATTTTTATTTTTGCATGCCTTGCAGCTAATAGGAAGATGTGGTTTTTCTATAAAATGGAATATTACTCAGCCATAAAGAATGAGAAATTAGATTCATTCATAGGAAAATGGATACATAGTGAGGATATACTCCTAAGTGAAATAAGTCACACATGTGTAAATACCAAATAGTTTCTCTGGTGTGAATAAACTATAATAGTACATAAGATCCTAATGATATAATTGACAATGTGAAATAAGAAGAAAGGGGCTAAAGGTGTAGGGAAAGTGGGAAGGGTAGGGGAAAGCTAATAAGGGAAATGAAAAAATATGAGAAAATGAAAATGAAGTGTTTGTAAATGGGGAGGGGAGGAGGGGGTGAAGGGAGGGCAGGGTATAGGGAAAAAATGAGAACCAAGACCTTTCATGTAAAGGTACAAGATCCTAATAATGAATGTAATGCACTGTTTACCTAAAATGTACCAATAAACTCAATGAGGAAAAAATTTTTTTAAAACTCTTAAGCTGTTTGAACCTTTAAAAAAAGAGTCAAAGCAACAAAGAGTCAAAGCCATGAGAGTTCTTTACATTTATTTAAGCCTGCTTTCCTAAAAGCTAAGGTATCTCTCCTAACCGTGCAATGAACTCTAATATGCCATTAAAGTTAATAAAGATTCCATCTGCTCTCTTTAATCTCTTCTGGTACTTTTAGTGGATGAATTAGGCCAATGTTAATTATTTTACTTCAGTTCTAGTATCTCTTTGCTTCAACTAATTGTCCTGTCTCCCACATTTTTTTCCTCATTACTGGTTTCTTCTGTCTACAGACATGCTGAAATGTTCTCCCATCCCACTAAAATCTTTCTTTAACCCTTGACACTTCTTACCTACACTATTAGGATGCCTTTTACCTGGTCTCCCTGCCTTCAGTGTTGCTCTCCATGTCCCAGGGACCATCTCATTTTTACACTTATTTCAAGCAGTGCTCATTTTCTAAAACACACTCTAAGCAAGTCACTCTTCTGCGTGAGGCTTTTCAGTGATTCCTTCCTGGAAAAGTCTATGTTACTTTGTAGAAAGCAGCCTTCAAGTTTATCCCCAACTGGGGGTGAACGACGATGAAAGACAGAAGATGCAAAGATAATTTGGAATGAGGGGGAAAAGGGGCTCTGACAAAAGAGCCCTGATCATTTGGCTCGCCTTGTTTTTATTCACTTTGATATGTGAGCAAGCAATTAGGTAAATGGAAGATTCACCTGCCTTTTGTTATCTGGAGCGTGTCCAGGGTGATCATCCAGATCTCAGCTTGATTGACTCTTCTCTGGAACTTGCAACTGCTAGCATGCCTACGCATTGCCAAAGGAAGCACATCTTGCTGTTTTTCTCTTTTGCGCTCACAGATAAGGTCAGTTAGGCCTCAATCCTCATTATCTGGTCTCCTACATTACTTAGCATGATGAAAAAGGTCCTTTGTGACTGATATCTTTACAAGTCCTATTCCATTTACTCGTGACTTGCACTTCAAAATCCAATAGTAGCAAATGTTTGGTGGTACTTCTGTGTAGTATGACCAGGTCATCATAGTTGCCCTTGTTCCTGCTGACCCTGCTGTTCTCAAGGGTTGTAACTGTCCTAGGTTCTCGGTATCCCAAAGAAATGAGTAAGATACATAGAAGTCAGAAATGAAACGATAGGTTTAATAGCCAGGACACACTCCTCAGGGTGGGAGCAGGCTAGTGAAAAGGGCTCACAACCTGGAAGAAGCCAAGAATCAGAACCTATATGTGGTTTCTACAGGGAGGAAGTAGCTCTTTGAATGGACAAGGCAATTCACACCAATTAGGGACAAGTCTCCTCCTTTCTGTTGAAGGGAAGAGTTTTTGTCCCTGTATGGACCCATGAGGAATTGTCACGGTGCCCAAACCCCTGGTGGGTTAAAAGCCACCATGTAAATGGGATTATAATTATCCATAATTACGTCAGGGTCATTCTCAGTTGTGTAGTGTATTCTATAGGCCATGCATCCCCAGGTACAGCTTAGGCATTAGAGGTGCTCTTTGTGGTTTCTAGCGAGCTTAGCTTGGGCTGGCCCAGAAGCCCATAGTGCACAAAACTTCTGGTCTTTCCATGCTCGTCTAGCTATTAGAACCAGGCACTCTCTGTGGTTTTTAGAGAGCCAGCTTCCTCTTTTTCCCTCTGTACTTCAGGCTCCCTCCTTCCAGGAATTTCTCCTCTCTACCTCCTGCCTCACTGCTGCGCAGAATACTGTCTTATACCAGGCCCATCGTCACAGCTCTTCTTCCTCACTTGACATACACCACTTGGGGTTTGTTTGTGCTTATTGTTTTGCTG
>NW_022900926.1:71009720-71011031 GCF_012274545.1 Fukomys damarensis
GCGAAAAAAGATCCTACATATGGAAAAGTTGTACCCTATGACAGCCACCAATGCCCATCATGCCCTATTTATACACAAACTTTCCACACTGTTAACCCCATCCAATCCAGAAGCATCAAGACTTCTGTTTGTTTGTGTTTGTTGTTTAGTTAGTCAGTTAACAGTTTCTGATTTAAAAAATGGTTGCTGATGAAACCAGCAAAAAGATCCTACATATGGAAAAGTTGTACCCTATGACAGCCACCAATGCCCATCATGCCCTATTTATACACAAACTTTCCACACTGTTAACCCCATCCAATCCAGAAGCATCAAGACTTCTGTTTGTTTGTTTGTTTGTTGTTTGAGATAGGGTCTCACTTCCTAGGTTAGGATGGTCTGAACTCACTATATAGCCCAGGATAGCCTCAAACTTGCAGCAATCCTCCTGCCTCTGCCTCCCGAGTGTTGGGATTATGGACATGCGCCACCGCGCCAGGCTAGGTCAAGACTTCTTATGGACTACACTTCTCAAAAGTGTAATCGTCTCGCTTTAGAGTAATCCTATCTCCCTTATTTATAGCCATATAGCTGCAATGCAAACAAACTTCTTTTCCTTCCCCGATTTTTCATTAAAACATCCTCCAGCTTTTTAGGTCCATTGGACATTTCTCCAAATCCTATCCAGCCTTGCCACTGATAGTTTACAAAACTTGAACTTTTTTTTCTGGCTGGCCCTTGTAATGGCTCAATAAATTATTTTATTTCAGAGATCCCTTGGCCTACTCCAAGCTGCTGCTTCTCCATTTTCCTCCACATAGAATGAAGCGAATGATAGCACCTGCCTCATGGACTTGTAACGATTAGGTGGGATCATGCATGTGGAAAACGTATTCCAGTAAGCAAGCAGGGCGCTCTCAGTGAATGGGAGGTGGTTTATGCCCTTCCTTAGCCGCTGTGCTCGCCTCCCTGACAGCAATCCGTTTTACAACCTGCTGCCAGGACAGCCTTCAGCCCAGCTCTCATCATGGCCTTGTTCTGTTTTTGCAAAGCCCAAATCCTCACTACCTACAGAACAAAACCCAAACTCCAACCCCCGCCCCCCTTCTCTTCTCTTTCTGGTAGCGAAGCTTTATTAATGGTGGTAGGAAAAAAAAACAGGCTCTTCAGAGAAAGTTTGGGCCAAGTAAAAGTAAGAAAAGTACAGCCTACAATGTGAGGGTGGGCCACTATGTGGGACTGAACCCAGTAGCCCCAGATCCAAACTTCTTGATTTGTAGTTTTCCAGCTTCATCTCCCCTCACCTGTCAGACTCCCTGGTTTCTCTCTGGA
>NW_022900926.1:71011067-71021633 GCF_012274545.1 Fukomys damarensis
ACTATATGTTACTTATGGACTGTATGTGGTATGTGTCACAACTCCTAGCTCCATGGATTCTTTTCAAAAATTAATTCATACTATATGTTATTATATCCTAATCATGCAAAGAATAAGAGCTAAACTTTTTTATTAGTATGCTTTATTTTTCTTTTAGAATAATGTTAAGTTCACAGCAAAATTGAGTGGAAAATCAGAGAGCTCCCCTGCCCCCGCCAGCCCATACATCCACATAACCACCTCTGCTACTGACATCCCGCATGCTTGTGGTATCTGTACAGTCAATGACCTACATCGACGTATCATTGTCACCCTGGGTCCATAATTTGCAGAGTGGCTCTTTCATTTAGAAAATTTCATTTGTTTCCTCCTTGTAGATAAGGAGCATGTAGGGTTTTATTGTTTTGTTTTTGTTGTTGTATTTTCAGGGCTAGGGATTGAAGGGTCTTGAGCCTTGTGCAAATACTTTACCACTGAACTATACAGCAGCTATGTGGGTTTTTATATTTGTTTGTTTCATGTTTGTTTTTTATTTGTTTTTGTTTTTTCGGTACTGGGGATTGAACTCAGGACCTTGGGTTTGCAAGGCAGGTGCAGTGCAGTGCCACTGAGCTAAATCCCTGTCCCCTTGCTTTGTCTTTTTGAGACAGGGTCTTACTATGCTGCCCAGGCTGATCTCAAACTCCTGGGCTCAAGTGAGCCTCATGATTCAGCTTCCCAAGTAGCTGGGACTACAGGTGTACCCCACCACACCCTGCTCTGGCAGTGTGTCCTTCAAATAAAACAAAATCCTTAAAATATGATTTACTTCTAATTAAATAGAGCTGATTATTTAGATAATTTTTACTTTAAAATGTACTAATTAAATTTAATCAGGGTGTTTTTTCAATAATTATTGTGCTGAGGACCTTTCTTTAGGACATTTTGCCTATACGCATTAGTTGTCAGAATTGGCAAAGATAGTTGCCAGACTCTAAATTTTAGAAATAAGCAGTATAGTTTAAAACACCTAATTTTCTTTTTCAATTAAGGTATTTACTACAAAAAAAAAAAAAAGCTGCCATACTGCCATAGGATCATAGAATAATTGCTGAACTTCTGAAGTTTGTTTTATAATCCTTACCTTTTCACATGTTCCCTTCTGGACCTGATCCTATAGCTAGCATTTACCTCATTAACTTAGTGTTAGTGGTATCACTACCATGCACGTGCTATAGTTTACTTTTTTAAAAAAATAATAATAGTGGGGATTGAACACAGGGGTTCCTGAATGGTAAGCAAGCACTCTAGCACTGAAACACATCCCCCAGCACCCTGCTTTTGAGGCAGGATCTTGGTAAGTTGCCCTCCAACTTTCAATTCTCCTGCCTCAGCCTCTTGGATCACTCGGACTGTAGGCATGAAGAACAGGCTGGGCTCATAGCTTTACTTTCCATGTGCCCTGAGCACTACAATTGAAACACCCTGTATCCATCTCTGTGTGTCTCAGATCCATTTATTACTTTGGGCTCCAAATAACTGGCATGATTGAAGTGACTGAGAGAGAAGACAAAGATATAGATATTACAGGAAAAGAAAGAAAAAATGAGCAGGAATGATCTAATAAGTTCATGCTTGGGTACCATGAGTATATTCTCTTCTGCAGAGACGAGGTTCTTGACATCAAGAGGTTAGGAAACTTCATCATGTATATAATTTATTTAATAAACACATAGAGCATACTGTGGGCTGGTAACATTTTTTTCTAATATTCTAACAAGTCTTAATATTCCTATGATTTGGGAGGTCCTTTTTTTCCAATTTTTTTTCTCTTAAATTATTTAATTGGCTTGTTTTAGATATACAATACATTTATATGCATGATTGGGAACTTGCACCTCCACACGATGTATCTTGGTTCTTATTTTTTCCCCATTCCCCGCCCTCCCTTCAACCCCTCCCCACCCACAAAGGCCCTGCTTCCATTTATTTCCTACCTCACACTTTTTCCCTTCCCTTCCCTCACTTCCCCTACCCCTCCCACTTCCCCTACCCACCCCCGGACTGGGAGGTCCTTTTTAAAAAGCACTCATAATTTGTAATTTACAAACACAAAATTGGGTGAACATGCAAGTAAAGGGCCATGCAACCTTAGCTTCACAGTAAAATCACCTGTTTCTCACCACTGAGAGACTGAAGTCGAATAGCAGCATGCAGGCAGCTTGACTCTACCTCTCCCAGGTATCCAAGATGGCTTCTTCATAGAATAATAGTTTATCTCAATGGGATTGCCATGACAACTAAAGGCAAAATTAAATCTGTCCTCTTTAATTTTTGAAATAGAGTATCACAATGTAGTTTGGGCTGGACTTGAACTCACTGTGGAGCCCAGGCTGGACTCAAACTCATAATGACATTGCTGCCTCAGCCTCCCAAATCCTGGGATTATAGGCAAGTGCCACCAAATCTGACGAATCTGTCCTTTTTAAATGGAACTTTTCATATTCAGTTTGCCAACATTTTTGTGATTAATGTATTAAAATTTATTTGTTTATGTTTATACTTTTGTTGGTGCTGGGGACAGAACCTAGGGCCTTTGTATACTAAGGGAGGAGTCTACCACTGAGCTACACCATTGGCCCGGTACTACTTTATTTATTTATTCTTTTATTTATTTGTTGCTACCCAGGATCGAACTCGTACATTGTGCTTGTGAAGCAGGTGGCAGAACCACTGAGCTAAATCCCCGGCCCTGGTACTACTTTTTTAAATGAACATTCAAGAAGTGTAAATTTGCCATGCATTTTAAATTTTGAGAGGCATTGTCAGTGAAGCAAAGCACCGGATTAGATTTGGGAGTGGATTTGTGAAGGCTATTAATGTTTAGCTAGCATTCATGCCTTTAATGAAGACCAAGGCATGCAGAGAGGAGATTATGGCTGGCAACACCAAATGCCCGAGAGGAAGTGGAACAATTTTCATTCATGATGATGGGAATGTGATGTGGGACAGCCACTTTGGAGTTTGGGCATTTTCTTTCAAAATTCAACACAATCTCCTCATGTGCCTCCTACCAATCATGCTTTTCTTTAGTTTTTTTCCCTGTAATAAGATTTAACACAGGATCTCACGTGCAAGCCAAGAACTCTACCACTGAATCATATCCCCTACCCTTCCTATTTTGAGGCAGAGTCTCAATAGTTATACATGCTGCCTTTCAACTTGTGATCCTTCTGCCTCAGCCCTCCGAGTAGCTGGGATTATAGGTGTACTCCACCATACCTACCTCACAGTCCTCAATATTTTCTCAAAGGAGTGAAAACTTTTACCCACACGAAAATGGGCAGGGGAATATAGCAGCTTTGTTCATAATTGCTACGCTGGTGCATCTCGATTGTCAACTTGACTGGACGAAGAGACATCCAGGAAACGGGTAAAGCACTCTTCTGAGTGTGTCCCTGAAAGTATTTCCAGTGATGACTGACATGTGGGCCAGCAAACTGAGAGGGGGAAGACCCACCTTGGCTGTGGGTGGTTCCATCCAATAGGGGCGAGGCCCAGATGGAACACAACCGGAAGGAGGTAGCCTGCCAGAGTGTGCTATGTCTCACTCTTTCTCTGCTTCCTGGCTGCCATGAGGTAAGATCCTTCGGCCATGATGTAAAATCCTTCTGCCATGATGTTCTGCCTCACCACAAACCTAAAGCAAAGGAGTCAGACAACCACGGACTGAAATCTCTGAAGCCATAAGCCAAAATAAACCTTTCCCCTTTAAGCTGTCTTTCTTAGTTATTTTGTTACAGTGAAAAACAAAGCGGAAAAAACAAAACTGCCAAAACTTGGAAATAACTAAGATTTCCATCAGCAGGTGAATGCAGAAACTATGGTACATATAGATAACAGAATATTATTTGGTACTAAAAAGCAGTGGTTATCAAGCTATGAGAAGACATGGAGGGCCGGGGATTTAGCTCAGTGGTTCCGGCGCCTGCTTTGCAAGCACAGGGACCTGAGTTCGATCCCCAATACGAAAAAAGGGGGGAGGCATTAACACTTCTCTATATCATACTAGAAAGGTGAGGGTCATTTCACAATTGTCCGAATTCATATACCAAGAGTGAGTCCTTGTATAACATATGAATATTGGGTGATATTGTATTCATCCGTTTTAACAAATATTGAGAGATGTTGAAAATGAAAGCAATGCATGTGTGGAGCTAGGGGCATGAAGAAAATCTCTGGACATTTATTCAATTGTTTTGTTATGCAGCACCTTTGAGCTCAACTACATTCACAGTCCTTTTTTTAAATTCTTCAAATAATTTTATTTTCAATGATTGATTGATTGATTTATTTATTTATTTATTTATTTATTTATTTTGGTGTTTTGAGACAGGGTCTTACTATGCAGTTGAGACTGATCTAGAACTCACTATGTAGCCCAGGCTGGTCTCGAATTAACAATGATCCTCCTGCCTTAGCCTCCCAAGTGCTGGGATTACAGGTGTGCACCATCACGCCTGGCTTATTTTCCAAAATTCATTCACTGGGCCAGGGATGTAGCTCAGCAGTGCAGTGCCTGCTTGGCAAGCATGAGGCCCTGAGTTTGATTCCCACTACCAAAATAATATCAGTAGTAATAATTTATTCATTTGCTTATATATTCAGTGTTAGTTTGTGGTGCTGGGGATGGAAACCAGGATTTCTCCACTGAGCTATAATCCCAGCCCTTTTAAAAATTGTTTATTTTGAGACAGGCCTTGCTAAACTTCTCAGGCTAGGCTCAAACTTGTGATCCTTCTGCCTCAGGCTCTCAGAGTGCTGGGAATACAAGTGTATGACACCAGGCATGACTCTTCTGTTAAATTTTGTTGTGAACCTAAAAGAGCTGTAACAAGTCTATTAAAAGGAAATGGAGGTGAGGAGTTTACCTGGGAAGACTCCTTGTGGAACGTTATGATAATAGCTAAAGAGATCTAGAATTTAAAAAAGAAGTCTAAACTGAGGCGTTTTAATAAGGGATCATTTATCACACATGCTAAGCTGGTCCCTCCCAGGAGTGATGCCAAGATGGGATTAAATTTGCAAAGATGCTAAAGAGAGGAATCTCTGTGATAGAGAATGAGAGGGAGACAGTGGGGCTTTGGGAGCCACCATTCCTCATTGGGAAGAGGGGGTCAGGGGTCAGTGGGGAGAAGCCAGTGCAACCTAAGCAAGGTGCAGCAAGAATTTTTATTTATTCATTTATTTATTTATTTTTAATTTTTTTGGTACTGGGGATCGAACTCGGGTTCTTGCGCTTGCAAGGCAGGCCACCGAACCGCTGAGCTAAATCCCTGGCCCATGCAGCAAGAATTTTTGAGGATTTCTTGAGTCTTAGTCACCACCAGTCAGAGGAGCCCTTGTCCTCCCCAGGAATAGGGCAGCTGTACAGTCCCTGCCACGTTCAGCCACCTCCTGGTTGCTGTCCATGGCAGGTGGGATTTCAGAGCCAGACCTCTGAGCTCTTGGTCAGTTCCTCTTGCTTGCACTTATAGGTTTGTGAGAGCTATTTTCCTGGCTGTCACCACCTTTAATTAACAAAAATGTTGTTAAACAAGCACACAAATCAATGTAAATAACACTAGAGTATTATAAACTGTTCTTTGTAATCAAGAAGTTCTAAAGGTTGTCAATAGCCAGAGATACCTCCTGGCCATATTTTCAGACCATTCTTCCTTTCTAGATTTCTTTTTAGTTCCTGGCATTAATACATTAACTCTTTAGGAATAGACAAACCTATTCATCATGAATTATTCCTGCAATGCTTTTTTTCTATATATCTCCATCTGACACTCCATTTAGAAAGTAGGACATTGTTTTAGGAGCTCTTTCTCTCTGCAGTTCTTTGGACAACACTAGTTTGCCACTACATCATGCCTATTTATTCCTTGACCGAGTCAGATTGCTATCTGGTTCTGTTTGCACTTGAGGAAGAACTTCTCAACTAGGCATTGAGTGGTAATAGCAGGAATGACAGATTAAGGCTGAGTGTGAGAAGCTGAGGCAAGAGGATGGCAAATTCAGATCAACTTGGATAACTTAGCAAGATCCTGTTTCAAAATTTCTTTTAAGACGGGGGGGAGGCTAGGAATGTAGCTCAGTGTGGAGGCCATGGGTTCAATTCCCAGTGCCATAAACAATAATAATAGTAGTAGTAATAATAATAAATTTATGAAACATATACAGCACAGTGTCTGGTATATACTAAGCAGTCAAAATTGATTACAATAAATAAATATCATTGTATTTACTTTCCTATTAGACTCCATCACATGTTTCTATGTTAATTTTAGTATATGTGCTGCCGAAGAGAGCACTTCTATGCTAATTAATTAAAGCTTGCCTAAAGTATTTCTTACCAGATCTCAAAATAATGACTACCATTTTTGGCATCCACTTTGAAGACTTTAAGATAATCTGCATAATTTGACTGAAGGTGGTAGAAAATGCAACCAAAATAGATATGTATTGTTTCATATTACTACCACCATGCCCAGCTCTTTGTACCTCTTTTATGCTCATTCTATACATTTTCCCCAAGTGATCTTATCCAGTATCACAGCATCAAATCTCTGCTATTCAGTGAAAATGTCCAAATCTATATGTGTAGCTCTGACCCATGACTTCCATAGCCATATTTTTCAAGGAATCCTTAGACATATCTACTGATTTAGCCTCCAAATCTCAATATGTTCAAAATCAAGTGTTTGTTTTTAAATGAAAAGACCCTAATATTCTGTACTCTTATTTTTAGTTGATGGCTTCATTTACATTGATTTACCTAAGTGAGAAACCTAACCTGATAGACATCGCCATTCTTTCTTTCTTTTTTTTTTTGAGACAGTCTTAGCTTGCCTTGAATGCACAATGTAGTCCAGTCTTGCCTAAACTTGCAATCCTCCTGCCTCAGTCTCCTCAATGCTGGGATTACAGATGTGCACTCCCATAATCACTTCATAGTGATTCTTCATTTTATCTTCTTCATTCACTGCAAGTCTTGGTGCTTCCATTTCCTCTATGTATTTTGTATCCATTACTAGAGCCTGGTAAATCAACTATTTTTAGTTGGATACCTTTCTCGCCTAAAATATGAACATGGTAGTGTTTTGAATAAAGGAAAAATGGGTATTGTGCAGACAAATAGCCATGGTTAGTACATGACCTTATTTAATTTTACTTTTACAAGCGAAAATCTGTCCAAAATCTGGTACCATGAGCTTCAATAAAGAATTCCATAATTTAGATAATAGAGTCATTATAGTCAATTGTAACTCAATAAGAAAAAACTTATGCTACTTTTTGAACTGAAATTATTGATCCATTTAGTCAGAGCAACTAGTCCATATCGACATGGTTCTTTCTGGATACTAAATATAGGAACAAATGGGCTAATTATCCCACAGATAAATTACTCATAACTAGTAAGCTAAACACTTCAATGAACTATATTATGCTATTGCTACTTACGAAATTACCTCCTTTATTTCTGGATAGGAAAATCAGCCCACATAACCCTTGCTTATGGGTTATCTGTATTTAACTCACCAGCCTCAAATCTTTTTTTCACAAGGCAAGTATGAGTAAATAACCCAGTAATACATAATTTATACATCTTAATTAGCATTGCAAATGAGAAGAAAGGTCATTTGAATTTCTCCCTTTAATAATAATGTCCTCTCTTGCAAAACTCTCATTAATTTGGAGGGATTATACAATGTTTACTATGGTAGGAAATGCTTAACTTGTGTGGTATGTAGATGCATCATATCTTAGTTTCAGGACAGAACCTCATTTAAGCAATCTGAATGTCTCAGTGAATCAGGTATGGGTGTTGTTCTAGTTGGCTATTTAGGCCAAGTCAGGAAGAGAAGAGAAGTAATTGTGGACTAAGGCATGGCCAAGAAACAAGATAAAACTAAAATTTATGTGACTCTATGTATTAAATTAGATAGTGATTAACAATAAAAATTCACATTAGAGGCCAGGGATTTAGTTCAGTGATTCCACCGCCTGCCTCACAAGTGCAATCCCCTGTATCAAACAAAAACAAAAACAAAAACAACCCCAAAAACCAAATCACTCTAAAGCAACTACTTCTTCATTTTGTCCTCTGATCACTGATATTTACTAGTCTTATGTATAGAACTATATTTTAAACTCTTAAAAGATGTTTTGGGCCTCACATAGCACTTAGCAGTGCCTTTAGTAGTGCTTGTTGAATGACTAAAAGATATATTTATTTAAAAATTCAATATCACTTTTCAGAGAGTTGTCTAAGATCAAGTGTAAAAATTCCAATGCTAACTCCTAACTGCCATTAAATTTTCTTTATAGCTAAAATGAATGTCTCCCTCCTCCTTCTGTTGTTGAGATGGAGGCTGTGCTGCCCAGTCTGGCTTGGACTCAAGCAGTATTCTTGCTTCAGCTTCCCAAGTGGCTAGGACTACAGACATACTTCTCAGTGCCTGGCTTAAGATGAATCTCTTAAAGCCTCGAAATTACTTCATAGTGACACCATTCAGTTAATAGTATCACTATAAAGTTAAATGACTTATTTTTAAACAAACATAATGAAACATAAAATATGTTGTCCTTCAAAATTGGAACTCGGAAAACTGTACTTACTAAATAATAATGTAGTTACTCATCCATCAACAAAACTCTTTTGTAACTGCCTTTAAAGCCAATTAGAGAAATAATACCCATTTCTTTATTGAAAATAGGTATTTATTAGCCCTCTTGAAAAAATACATATTTTGGGTCATTAACTTTATTTGTTATATTTGGCTTTAGATAAATCTTGGCTATTTTTGTTTTGTTTTGTTTTGTTTTGTTTTGTTTTGTTTGAGACAGGGTCTCCCTATGTAGTTGAGACTGACCTGGAACTCAGGCTGGTATAGAACTCACAGTGATCCTCCTGCCTCAGCCTCCTGTGTGCTGGGATTATAGGCATGTGACACCATGCCTGGCCCTACCTTGGCTATTTTTTAAAAATGCTCTCAAAGAATAAATTTGCAACCACTGAATATACTATAAAAAAATACATGACCATTTAAATACATTGTCTCCAAATTGAGAATTTCAAAATTATATACATAGGCTTTCTGTAGTGAGGACTGTCTATAGTTAACCCATGAATCACCCTAGAAATTCTTAAGTTTGCTAAAATATTAATATTGGTGATATACCAACAAGGAAAAAAAATTAGTATGTATTTCCTAGGACTCATGTTAGTCAATATTGATTTTGCCCTTAACAGCATTGCCAGTGGACAAAAAAGTCTGATTGTAAACAGGAGAACAACTACATTATTTGACCATAAGCAAACATCTAGGTAAAAATATGTGTGTTAAATATGGACATCTGACTAGCTGAAAGCAACATATTAGGCTTTAAATTGTGCAATGGAAATGTTTTTCCACTCTTTAACAACTTCTTTGTTAAAACATAAAGGAAGGGTCCTTGATATATATGTCTAAAACAGTAGATTTTAGGTATTAATTAGTTGTTTCCTGCAGCTTGAATCATGTAAGAATGTAATAAAGTTAGCTGTGACAAAGGTGTGTACGTCTGACTTACTGGCTTATGCTGCATTTTTAGTTCTGCAGTCATTGGTAGAGAGATTTTTTTTTTCCAGTACTAGGGATCCAAGTCAAGACCTTGAGTTTGTGAGGCAGGTGCAGCTCCACTGAGCTAAATCTCTGGTCTGGTAGAGAGATTTTAGACAGTCAGGGATGCCAGACTATAGCCAGGACTTAGGTTTGATAAGGCTACCATCATGTCAGAACTCTACAGACTACAATTCATTGCCCTGGGTTGGACAAGGCTCCACCAAACACCCACATGTTAAAGGCTGGGTCTTTAGTTTGTGGCACTGTTAGAAGATGGTAGAACCTTTAAGAGAGGAGGACTAGTACGAGGTTTTAGGTCATGGGGACATGTTCTTGAAGGGAATAGTGAGAATCCAGTACCTTCCTATTTCTCTGCTTCCATGACATAAGCAGTGGCCTCTATCATGCATGCCCCACCATGATGGGCTCCTTCATCAAAGGGCAAGAGGGCCAACTGACCAGGGACTGAAATCTCCAAAACTGTGAGCCAAAATTAAATTTTCCTCTTTTGAAGTTGGTGTTCACATGGGCCAAGGAGGTTTGACTGTAGATAGGAGAATAACTCCCTTATGTGACAGTAAGCAAACATCTAGATAAAAAGAAGTGTTTTGAATAATGAACATCTAAAAGGTATTTTGTCAGAGTAAGAGAGAGATGCCTAACAACCACAGTGAGGATAATCATTTTTTCTATAAAACTCAATGATGAGCTTGAGGATGGGGATCCCCCGGGTCCAACATGCCAGACAGCCACCAATTCCCTAATTTTATCCTAGGACATTGTTAGGTTCGAGTGACTAATGGGTTCCTTGGTGATGAAGAAAAGGTAAAACTCACAGGCTACTAAAGTATTTATTACTTTATCAAGGCACTAAAACTTTACTTATTTTTAATCTTATATACCACAGAGGGTGTGCCTGTTCAGGTTTGTGGTT
>NW_022900926.1:71027369-71031663 GCF_012274545.1 Fukomys damarensis
AGCAGGCAGTGGAACCACTGAGCTAAATCCCAGCCCTCACCTTCCTTATTTCTCCCAGCTCAACTCTATCCTGTATACTCTTTATAAAACCCAAGTCTGTCCCTGTCACTCTGTACTTTAAAATGTACACTGGGTCCCTGGGTTAGCTTTCCATTACTACAACATATCCCTGAGATAATCAACTTATAAAGAGGAAAGGTTTGTTTGGCTCACAGTTTGGGAGGTTTCAGTTTATGACCAATTGACCCCTTTGCTTTGTGGCTTGTGGCAAGGCAGCACATCACAGCGGGGGCACATGTCAGAGCAAAACCATTCATCTCATGGCAGGAAGCAAAAGGGGGAGAAAGAAGGGGTCAGAGTCCCTCTATTTTCTTCAAAAGTGTTGCCTTAAAGATCTCCCACCAAGCCCCACCTCTTAACAATTTCACCACTTCCCAAGAGCACTGCACTGAAGACCGAGCCTTTGCCCCATGGACCTTTGGGGCAAACTTCAAATCCAAACTGTAGCAGTCCCTGCTGCCTACTGAGCTGAGTCCAAATTCCTTAAAAGCATGAATTGCCAAGTGCTCAGCAAACTGGCTCCACTTGAGTTGATCCATGTCATCTGCACTCTGCCCCACCCTGGCCCCCTTTTCTTTAGCTTCAACTCTGATTATGCCCTTCCAGCAAGGGCCCTTTCACAATCCTGGGCCTTGACCCATGTTGTTTACTCTTCCTAAGTTGTCTGCCCTCTCTTCTCTATTTGGTAAATTCCTATTCATCAGCTACGGCTCATAAATGTGTCCACTCCAGGCTGATGACTTCCCTAAGGCATTGAGATAGAGTTAGTCACTTCTGAATTCCTATAGCTCTTTGCCCTTTCCTTAAGCAGTGGCTATTGTTCACAATGTGGGCCACCTACCCTCTTTTGAATACCTATGCTCTGCTGGCAAATTTTAGCCTCATCAACTCCATTTCTCTGAGATAGAACCCAGAAAATTAAAAAAAAAAAATCCTTATAGCTAGGGAGCAGTCAAATGACTCAGGCTCTTGCAATCTTGCAAGAATTTTTTTTTCCTCACAAGTGAGTAATATTTGTGTCAGAGGGGTCAAGCAGACTAACTTAGCAAGACTGGTTTGAATCAAAATTCTCAGGGTGACCGAGGGCAGAGCTGTGGTATGCAGCCCTGAGTGCTGGTGGATGATGAGAGTAGTGTTTGCTAGATCACCTTTCTGGCATGGCTGAGAATGTTTGGGCTTAACAATCTGGTCCTTTGGCTCTCTTATTTTATGAACCACCTAACATCTTATGATTGATTAGCTGCCTACACAAGTTTGACTGAATCTTTCTTTTTCTGTTTGGGGATTGAACCCAGGGCCTCATGTGTCTGTCACTGAGCTACACCCCAGTCCTTTTTATTTTTTATTTTGAGATAGGGTCTCATTAAGCTTCCCAGGCTAGACTTAAACTTTCAAACCTCCTGCCTCAGTCTCCCAGGCAATTAGCATTACAGGCATATGCCGCCACATCCAGCTGGATCTGTTTTTGCATTGACTGAGACATAGTGACAGAAATGTTGGCTGGTCTTATGGAATTTTATTATACATATTTGCTTGAATGTCTGACTCCTACATTAGACTAACTTCAGGGACCGTGTCTCTACTTTCTTGAATATTTTTATCACAAATACAAGCAAGGTGTCTGCTCTGTGCTGTGCACAGAGAACAGTGGGAAAGAGACATGTGACTGTCTCACTTCTATGAATTGTATAGTCTAAAAGATCTGTGCCCAAAACACTGTAGATGTCCAGCTGAGTTAGTACACCAATCATTGAATGAATTATTTTAATTATTGGATATTTATGTCTGGAGAACATATAGAAATGCCCTTAAGTTTCTTTTAGGCTAATGAGAGAAACAGACACGTAAACAGCAAATTTTAATGCAATGTGAAAAGCATAAGAACAGAAACATATTCCTAATTCACTAGTGGCACAAAGAAGGGTGAAGTGAGGAACTCTGCTTGGAACAGACAAGGGTGAAAGAATGAATTGCTGAACATGTAAATATTTGAGTATGTATAGGGTTCCTTGTCCTTTTTCTTCTCCATTTCTTTCTTCTCTCTTTCCTTCTCTCACCCACTTCCTGCTATTTACTTTGCCCATTAGGGTCCAATTTAAGGGCCACCTTTATAATAAATCTTTACTGGCCACTCCCTTTTTTCCTTTCCAAAACACTAGGTTGAGTAAGGGATTTTTCCATATACCCATTATGCTTTGTACGTGCAGCTGCTGATGCTTATACTCTTTGATGTGTATCATCCACGTATGTATCAGTGCTCCCCTCCCAAGCCAGAGACTGGCAGATGATTAGTGCACAAGGAATCCAATAAATGTTTCTTGAGCAAATTTAAATGAAAACTGAAATTTAAATGAAAACTCCATCTCTACCAGAAAGGCCAAAATGAAAAGGATTGAGAATAGCAAGTCTTGATGAACATCGGAAACTCCACACATTGCTGAAGGAGTATAAAATGCTATAGTCATTTTGGAGAACCTGGCAAAATTCACTAAAGCTGAAGCTGTTACCCTTTTACTCAGAGATTCATATCCATGTCTAAGAATCATGTCAGCTTTATTTATACTAGACCCACCATGGATACCATCTAAATGTCAGTCCACCCTAGAATGTAAATTATTTGTAGCATTTTCATATATAGAATAGGATAAATTGTTTTAAAATATGAAGAAATACTGGATGTGTCGGCACATACTTATAATATCAGCCATTCGAGAGGCTGAGGCAGGGAGATCACAAGTTCCAGGTCAGCTTGGACAACTTAGCCAGACCCTGTCTCAAAATAATATTTAAGAAAAGGCTGAGGGCTGGGGCTTTAGCTCAGTGGTTCTGCTGCCTGCCTCTCAAACACAAGGTTCCGAGTTTGATCCCTGGTACCAAAAACAAAACAAAACAAAACAAAACAACAACAACAACAACAACAAAAACGAAAGGACTGGGCGGCCAGACCATAATCCTGGCATTAGGGAAGCTGAGGCAGGACAGCTATGAGTTTAGGGTCAGCTTGGGCAATAAAGAGTGAAACTGTCTTAAAAGGGGGGGTGGAGAATATAGCTCAGTGGTAGAAGTGGCATGTGCTAGGCCCTGAGTTCAGTCCCCAGTGCTGCAAAAAAAGACAAACTGCTATAAGGATCACACACTAATGCTGTACTGAGAAAAATAAACCAGATACAAATACATATTGTGAGTCCACTTAAAGCTCCAGAAGAGGCAAATTAATCTCTAATGCAGCTGAAACGTTGGTTAACTTACAGAAGAGAAGGGAAGTGCTTTGGAACTAGGAGAGAGATTTTGAAGTTTCGGAGATATTTTATATTTTAAAATATTTAATTTTTATAATGTATACTTAAAGGCCATATACAGATGGAGGAGAATGACAACTGTTCTTCATTCAAAACGTTTTATGCTTCCAACCAAAAAAAGTAAAATCTGCATTATATATTTATAATTTGTACATGTCCATTATAAATTGATAAAAGTAAAGAATAAATAAATAAAAATGAATGTTCTTTGAATGGATAAGAGAGAGAATGAGTGAATGAATGAATGAACCAATCTTCAAAGAGGAAAAGATGGCATCACAGTATAGAGGGATTTGTACTGCTTTGAGTTATTATTATTTTTTGTGCGGGTGATCGAACTTGGCTCCTGCTTTGCATTTTTTTTTTTTTCTTTGAGACAAGGTCTCACTGTGTAGTTGAGACTGACCTGGACTTCACTATGTAGCCCAGGCTGGTCTCCAACTCACAGCCATCCTCCTGCCTCAGCCTCCCGAGTGCTGGGATTACAGGTGTACACCAGCACACCTGGCTCCTGCTTTGAATTTTTAAAGTAGTGGTTCTTGAGCTGTCTATACTCTATTGATGCCCAAACTAATTATTCTTGCACTTATGTTTTAATATTAGTCGCCTTCGCTATTGAACTACAATTGTAAAGTTAAGAAAAGAAAGTAACAAAGCAGGTGACAAGTACCTTGTGGATGACACGCAATTCAGTGTGAGGGATCTACTGAGTGAGTCCTTTGGGAACTGGGGTACACGGCTAATGCTTATGCTTTATATACTTTTTTGCTTTGCGAGATGTGAGTACAAATTAATTATTCAGAATCTGGAGGATAGAGGAAATGAGTTACCAATCTTGTTCACAAGCACGAGAAGCCACTCAGTACATGACGTGGCCCACGCCGCCCAAAGACCGGCCACACACACACACACACACACCCCCGCGGGCAACTCAG
>NW_022900926.1:71032729-71033249 GCF_012274545.1 Fukomys damarensis
GATGTGTTGGTTTTACTATATGTATAGTTAGTCGTTTATCCTACAGAATTGCAGCATTGGTTGAACAATTATTTCAGTAGTTTGGGGGTATAAATTGTGTGTGTGTGTGTGTGTGTGTCTGAAAATCCAATCGGGCCACATAAGTGCAAAGTGTTCTTCAGTAAGCTACATCCACACGCAACCCTGGAGGTGTAAATATTTTTGGAGATGGACATTTGGACATTTTGTGGTGTCCGGCGAATCCTTCCATGGGTTTTTTTCTTTTGTTCAGCTTTAATTGAGTTTACTGGTACATTTTAGGGATACAGTACAGTTACATTCATTGTTGGGATCTTGTACCTCTACATGACAGGTCTTGGTCTTCCATGGGTATTTTTAAAGTACATTTTTATGATATTCACCACGGCAACACATCTGCTAAAAAAAAAAGTACACTTATCAACAGGGAGGGCCAAAATAAAACTGTTGACACAAGACAAGATGTGCATTTCAAGTAGATCGTGTCCCCCCAACCTCGTGC
>NW_022900926.1:71033307-71038398 GCF_012274545.1 Fukomys damarensis
ACAAGGTCTGGCTGACTTGCTAAGTTGTTCAGGCTGGACTTGAACTTGTGATTCTCCTGCCTTAGTCTCCCAGAGGGCTAGGATTTCAGACATGTGCCACCATGCCTGGCGTACATATTTTCTTTTATTTCTAAAGAGGTCTTAATTTTTACATGTATTTTCATTCATTTGATAAACTTTTTATTAAGAATTTAGCTAAGTGCTCAGTACTGGGATACTATATAAAAAACAGTGAAGCTGGACACAGTAGTGCATGCCTATAGTCACAGCTATTCCATAGGTGGAGGCAGGAGGCTCTTTTGAGCCAGGGAGTTCAAGGCCCAGCTTGGACAACACAGGGAGATTGTGTCTGTTAACAAGCAAACCATGAAAGGCAACAAGAATTCTGTCATTGAAGAATTCCTAATCGCTCCTGGAGATTAGAAAGTAAATAGTGGGTCAAATGCTGTGAATGATGCCAGTGCTGAGGAGGGAATTCAGGGAGAGTTTCTGGAGTGGCTTAGTTAGAGAAGAGGAGGAGCAAGGAGTTCCAGGCAGAGATTAGCATCACCAATGCTCAGAAGAGTGAGCTATTTCCAGAGAAGCAAGACTGGTTCACAAGGGTGTGTGTGTGAGGAGCTAGGGAAGAAGGGATGAGAGAAAACACTTAAAATTTTCTCATTTTTTTATCATCCATGTGGTAATAGATTGTAACAGAACACACTTTTATCTGTTAAATGCTGCCTAAATATGGATTGAAGTTTCTAACAAAATCTGTCACCGAATAATGAAGTACCCAATATTAAAGCACTTTTCCTATTATCTCAGTAAATATTTTGAACGCTTTCATAGGGATTTTTCCTACCTGAACTAGTCCCATCATTTCTTATCTATCAAAATGTGAGCATACACGGCACTGGATAATTTAGTCAAACACAAAAACATTTTAGAGGAAAATTGGAAATAAGACACTGTTGCATCTCCTCTGGAGATTTGTGTATCTGAGTTCAGTCTTGAAGCACTTCATTCTTTCCTTCAGAACTATGGTGAACTTTGTACTAGCACATATTCTGAAAGCTAAACATACTGGCCTGTCGTTGGGATGTTCTTCCAGGTAGACTGTTTTCACAAATTTTCATTTACATCAGTGTGTACCTGCTTATTTTCTAAACAGAGTGACAGGACTTACATAGGCTTCTGTCAGTCTTTGTCCATCGTGGGCCATCGTGGGCCATATCTGTTCATCTGTCCAGGACTTGGAGATGGTGGCACTCGGGAAGAGTGAGCAGCAGTCACTGTGGCCTTTGTCTCTGCTTAAGGCAGGGGCTGTCAGGTGACCACGCTTATTTACCGGTAATATATTATTTCTGTCACAGGCTTTTAGGTCTGAAAAAAATGAATTTATGTCTTGGCTGTGTGACCTTAAGCAAACTCTTTTACCTATCTTGAGTTTCAGTTTCTTTATTTGTAAAGTGGAGGCAGTGTAACACTGCCATTTGTTCCAGGACCCCATTGGACACCAGAATTCAAGGATATTTTAGTTCCTTCTCGAAAATGGCATTGTATTTGCATATAACCTATACATATCCTCTGATGAAATGACTTTAAATAATTTCTAGATTCATTATGACACCTAAAACAATGTAAATTCTGTGCAAATGATTATTATATCCTGTTTAGGAAATAATGACAAAAAAGTCTGTATGTGTTCAGTACAGATGGTGTAGCGGTGCATGCCCATAGTTTCAGCAATAAGGAGGTCGAGGATCTCTGAGGGTTTAAGTGCAATCTGGGTTATGGAGTGAATTTACTGCCAGCTTGAACTACATAGCAAGACCCTGTCTCAAAAAAACAAAACAAAACATAAAACCCTTTCCCAAGAAACCAACTCTAGCATGATGGTGCATGCCTGCTATCCCAGCACTTGGGGGGTTAAAGTTAAGATTGCCCCAATTTCAAGGCCAGCTTGGGCTACATAGTGAGCTCAAGGCCAGCCTGCACTATAAAGTGAGACCCTGTCTCAAAAAAACCAAAAAGAAAAGCAGTTTTTTTAATGAGGAGAAAGCAATTATTTAGCTCATGTTTTCTTTCAAATATTGTTGATCCACAATTAGTTACATCTATGGATGTGTAGAGCCAACTATACAGAAAACACATAATATATTTAGGATTTTATATTATCTACAGTTTCAGACATCCACTGGTGGTTCTGAAACTTATCCCCTCTCCCCCAAGAATAAGGGCACTACTGTCTTGTTTCAAATGTGAATGTAGGGCCTGGGATTTAGCTGAGTGGTACTCTCCCCTGCCTGCCAAGCACAAAGTCCAGAGTTCAATCCTGTACCAAAACAAACAAAAAAATTAAATGTAAAGCTGCCGTCATCATAAAAGCAAAGGTCTAGTGGGATAAATGAAAAAATGGGTTAGATAGGGAAAAGATGCTTATTATGTCAAACTTTTATATTCAGCAGATATTTGTGACTCTTAGTGTAGGCAGTCTAAAAGTCATTTACTTCTCTGCATAAAATATGCTGAAGCCAGGAGTGGTAGTGAACACCTGTAAACATAGTACTCTGGGAAGCTGAGGCAGGAGAAGCACAAGTTTTAGCCCAGCCTGGGCTACTTTAGTGAAACCCTGTCTCAAAGTAAAAAATAAGAAAGCTATGGGGTTGTAGCTCAGTGCAAAGGCCCTGGGTTCAATCCCCAGTACCGACCAAAAAAAAAAAAAATTAAAGTGGCTGCTTCTCTTCCTTCTTAAAGTTGTTTGGCTTTGGTGAACATGTTAATGTAGAGTCAGTTCGTCTTCATTTTCTGGGTCCAAAAGCATATGTCCATAGTTCATGGCAAGCCTTATGCTCCATAGCATTCCATTTTTGTGAAAAATGTGTTTAGAGCATGGACTCTTATTTTAAAGTACTGGGGATCAAACTCAAGACCTTGCTCTTGCCAGGCAGGCATGGTGCGACTGAGCTACATTCTTGGCCCTGGCATGGACTCTTTACCTGAGTTTAGGTCCTTATTTTTCCACTTCCTGTGACACTTAGTGCTGTAATCCTGGCTAGATTATTAATCTTACTGCACTGCAATTTCCTCATCTGTGTAATGGGAATAAGAGTTGTATAAACAAACTGATGCATGTCAAATGCTTAGGACAGTGACTGGCACATAGGGAGTACTCAATAAATGGGAGTTCTCTTTTTCTTTCTTTCTTTTTTTTTTTTTTTTTGAGACAGGGTCTTAAGGCATAGTTGAGACTGACTTGGAACTCACCATGTAGCCCAGGCTGGTCTCGAACTCACAGCGATCCTCCTGCCTCAGCTTCCCAAGTGCTGGGATTACAGGTGTGCGCCACCATGCTGGGCTGGGAGTTCTCTTTTTCTTAAGACTGTCTTGCCTGTTCTTCCTTTTGGGTGGTAATTTTATGTGTTTATTTTCTGCTATATGATAGAAATATTGCTTTCTTCTTATATTTCCTGTTCAAGACACTCTGTGCTGTGCTATTCTGATTTGGAATGGGTTCTAGGGTATAGCTCAGTGACAAAGTGCTTGCCTAGATGTGCAAAGCATTGGATTTCATCTCTAGTATTGCAGAAAAATAGAGGGGGAGACTTTGGGGGAATAGGCATTTTTTTTTTGAGACAGAGTCTTGCTGTATAGCTCAGGCTAAACTTGAACTCCCTATGTAGCCCATGTTGGCCTTTAACTGGATGCAGTCCTCCTGTCTCAGCCTCCCGGGTGCTGGGATTACAGGTGTGCACCATCATGCCGAACAAGAAGTGGGCTCTTAGCTAAAGATCAAATGCAGTAAATTAAAAATGATTATGCTCTAACTGAATTGAACCCCAAATCTAGAAGCAAGCATTAATGTTCTTTGCAAAAGAACTCAACTGACAGCTGGACCTCATTATGCTCTGCAAATAAACTGACTTTGTTTCAGTTAGAGGAAATCCAGAGAGAATCCTTCTCAGGCAGGCAGACTGACCTCCTGGTAGGGCGAGCAAGCTTCAGTTTTCAGTTTTCTAGTTGTATGTTTTTCTGTGTGTGTGAATGGACAGTTTCCTTGTTAAGGGAAAACAGCTCACTGTCTGTATCACTGGAATGCTGTGAGGATAAATTATTGTTTGGAGATTTTTCCCCCCCTTTTGGAAAAAACAGTCCTTTAAAATGTTACCTGAAAGCATTCTGGAACTGCTGTGGTGTAGTGTTAGTCTTTGTAATTAACATTGATTCTAGTGTTCAGTCTTTCGTGACTGGTTAGTATTTAGAACTCTAAACAGTTTATTTCCTATCATGAAAGGATATAGCTAGGGTTGGGGAGTGCAGATCAGTGGTAGTGTGTGCCTGTATGTAGGAGGCCCTGGGTTCTGTCCTCATCCTCCCCAAAAGGACCTAACTACATAAATCTGCTTTTGTTTCACTCGATGCTAGTTTTGAGCTCCTCAATCCTGGGTTTTCCCCTTATGCTAATCGTTATAATTTCAGATTTGTTTTATTTCACCGCTGATAAATCAGGAGTGTTTTGTTTTGTTTTGTTTTTGACTTTGTCACTGACAAGCAGTGAACTCCTGGAGAAGTTCCAGGAGGTCATGATCTGTGACCTACCTCTTAACATTATTTTTGAGAGTTTAAATATATTCTTTAAATGACCAGCCCAGTGTCTGGCAGGTAACAGAAGATTAATAAATAGTAGCTCTAAGAGCATGCCAAAGTGAAAAGACCATAGACTTTGGTGTTAGGCAGACCTAATTTCAAAACTGCCTCTGCCTTTGTGTTTGTTGTTTCACTGCTGAGGATTGAACCAGGGCATTGTGCATTCTAGGCAAGCACCCTTCCACTGAGCTACATTCTTAGACCCAGCCTCTGTCATTTGAATACTTTTTTAATCTCTGTGAGCTTCAGTTTCTTTGCCTATAAAGTGGCAGTAATCAGTTGGGTGTGGTCGTGCATGCCTATAATCTGAGCTACTAAAGAATCTGAGATGAGAATCCCATGTTCAAGGCCAGCCTGGCAATTTAGTTAGATCCTGTCTCAAAATAAAATATAGAAAGCTCTGGTGATGTAGCTCAGTGGTAGAGGGCACCAAGTTTCAATCCCCAGTACTGAAAAAAAAAA
>NW_022900926.1:71038827-71062599 GCF_012274545.1 Fukomys damarensis
TTTTAGGGCGAAAAAGATAAACTGTTTGTTGTTGTTGTTTGTTTGTTTTGGTACTGGGGATCAAACTCCAGACCTTGCGCTTGCGAAGCAGCAGTGGCACCACTGAGCTAAATCCCTGGCCCTCAAAGGTAAACTTTTTTTTTCCCAAAAAGATAAACTTTTATACTTGAAAAGTTAAAAGGAGTTTTTCATGAAATGCATTTTGGAATCTAAGTTTCGTATAGGGTAATTCTTTGTCACCTACCTCTATCATCATATTACTTTATTCACTTGTATTTCTACACTTTTGTTTGGGGGGGGTACTGGGTCTCAAACTTTGGACCTTGCACTTGTAAGGCAGGTGTGGTGCCAGTGAGCTGAATCCCTGGCCCTGTATTTCTACACTTTAAGTCATGATCTTAAAGCATGATAACCCTTAGGACCTGCAGGGCTCGGATTCACTTCTATTATTTTCTTTAGTTGTGTGTGCGTGCGTGCATGCATGTGTGTGTGTGGGGGGGGAGAGAGTCAGTTCAGTTTTAGAAATGTCTATGCAGAAGAAATGTGGCTTATTTATTCAGACAGCTATGTCTGGTCAAATGAGATGGCTTAAATTGTGTGCTTTTCTACTTGGAAAAAAAGCTATCAAAAATTGCTTAATCTTCATATCATATTGTACTTATTCTGTGGAAGACTTAGAGATCCTATTATGACAAGCATTGCAATCCTATCTTTAGGATATTTTTCTAGGATTAATGATGGATTTTTCTTTGGCATAAATTCAGTTTGTATCTTTTACTTTTTGGAGGGGAGGGGAGGCAAAACAGCCTCACACATGGACTTTACCACTAAGCTACAACCCAGCTCCTGTATCTTCTTATGAAATGATGAGTTGAACTTTCTAGAGACATTTTTTATGGACAGCAAACAATTACACAGCACTTATACATCAGACATTGGGAAATAGAACAATGAAGTTAGAGGTGATCTCTGCTACTAAGAATCTTGCAGTCAGGAGGAGGGTGGGGCATATGGCTAAAAATGAATAAAGGAATATATGATGCATTAAGTGCAGAAATAGAAGATTTAATTAAATGAACTGAAATGCACGAAGGTCAAAGAGGGATTATCTCAAAGAAACATAATTTTTTTTCTCTCAAGAAGAAGTTGTATTCATATGAATGATTACAAATTTTATTCCCTGATACAGAAATCATCAAAGGCACCAAATTTACCTGAGGTTATGATCATCCCTGCCTCCCTCCATAGTGGGGATTGAATTCAGGAGCTTGACACTGAGCTACATCCTCATCCTTATTTTACTTTTTTTTCATTGAGTTTATTGGTACATTTTAGGTGTACAGTACAGTTACATTCATCATTGGGATCTTGTACCTTTATATGACAGGTCTTTGTTCTCATTTTCTTTCCCTTACCCCTACCCTCCCTTCACCCCCTCCTCCCTTCCCTATTTAAAAATACTTTATTTCCATTTTTTCATTTTCTCATATTTTTTTCTTTTCCCTTATTTCCTTTCCCCTACTTTTCCCACTTCCCCTACACCTTTAGCCCTGTTCTTCCTATTTCACATTGTTATTTATACCATTAGGATCTTATGTACAATTATATTTTTTCACACCAGAGAAACTATTTGGTATTTACACATGTGTGACTTATTTATTTCCCTTAAGAGTATATTCTCAATATACATCAATTTTCCTATGAATGACTCTAATTTCTCATTATTTATGGCTGAGTAGTATTCCATTTTAAAGAAAAACCACATCTTTATCTAGTCTCCAACTGATGGGCAAATGGGCTGTTTTCAAGTTTTAGCTATTACAAACTGTGCTGCTATGAAGATGGGTACGCATATATCACTGTGTTATGATTCTTTTAATTCTTTTGGAAAGGTACCCAGCAGAGCTATGGCTGGATCAAATGGAAACTCTAGTCCTAGCTCTTTTAGGTATCTCCATATTGATTTCCATAGTGGTTGCACCAGTCTGCACTCCCACCAACAATGGAGAAGGGTTCCGTTCTTTCCACAACCCTGCTAGCATTTGTTATTTGTTGATTTCTTGATAGCAGCCATTCTTTGTGGGGTGAGGTGGAATCTCAGTGTTGTTTTCATCTGCGTCTCTCAAATGACCAGTGATGTGGAACATTTTTTCATATATTTACTTGCTGCTTTTACTTCTTTGTCTGAGAAATGTCTGTTCATTTCAGATGCCCATTTTTGGACACAAAACCTATCTTTATAGTCATACATTCACTTTAGAAAGGTAAAGTCTGGGCTTTTAATCAGAGGACATTGAAATGTGAATTCAGTATCTTGTCTTAAAATGAATTGTGAACGTCAAGTATGTATGATTGTCACGCTTGGGAGTTTGACAAGAAAGACCATCAATTGTTTATAGCTTCCTTAAAACAGAGCTACTGCATTGGGCTAAACCAAATTCCTCATCAGAATACTTCTGTGGATTTGAATTTAAAAGAAGTCATTACCCTGGAGAGTGAGCACCTCTTTATGCTTGGGCACACACACACACACACACACACACACACACACACAGGCTAAAGAAGAAAAGAAGTGAACCTAAGCCCTGAAGGTCATAGGTCTTCTGAGGGTTTCTAAAGTTTTTATGTCACTTATCACAACTTATATAGGAACTGAATAGATCATGACACACAATGTAGAAATAGTGATTAAAATAATCTTCATTTCCTGGAGTGGCCTGTTCAGTGGAAGTGAAGTAGTGAAGAGATCCCACTCATGCCAAAGGAGTCATTTTGACATTAAATTACAACATGCGAGGCATAGAATCTGAAGTCTATTCACGGTATCCCCAACTTCTCTCACCAGAGTTATAGCACAGTCCAAGTTGTACCTGCAGTTATCAGAAAAATGAAACAGAATTAACGAATGCTGTTTGTTTTTAACCTTCCCATTAATGGCAATTAAATGAGTAAAAGCAAGTTGGTGTTAAGCTTGGCAAAATATCCTGTAGCAAAGAAAGTCAGTAGCTGGGCATGTTTATTGTTGTTGTGTGCCATTTCAAGGTTGTGATCCTAATTGAGTTTCAGTTATCAGAAGTGACAGTGAAGATATCCCAAAGGCAGTTCATGTAAGAGATTTGGTCAACAGTTGCATAAAAACACCATACATAATACTCCTCTTAATTTTTTAAATTAGTTAATAAGCAGTATCATAAACCCCTGGTCATTCTTTGAAATTCTTTACTTGAATAGTTCTTTATTTTGCAGTTGGAGCACAGGGGCAAAATAATATGAGTGTGTATAAGAATATAGAAGAAGCATTTGATTTATAATAACTTCAAACCATATTTGTGGAAATATTGTTTTTCCATCAAGATTTCATTAAAAGATAAAATTTAATGTACCTATGTGTATCAGACATTATTTTAAGAGCTTTATAAATATTACATCTGGACCACAGTAAATTGATAACATTTCTGAGAAGTACCAGTAGTACTACCATTTTCCTTATTTTGAATTAAAATGAAGCACAGAGGTGTATAGTAATTTGACCAAGTAGGAATCTTGTGGCTAATCTCTGAAAACTATTGAAGTTAATGCTGCTGCTTTTATGTTACTGTAAAGAATGTATTTAAGTTCTGAATATCCTTAGCAGAAATTTAACATATATATATGGAATCAAGTTAATTTTTGGTGCTAAGCAATTTTTGTGCTATTTAAAGAAAAAAATATAAATTCCTAGAAATAGGAATACAGTTAAATCTTGGGGCCAGGGATTTAGTGGTTCTGGAGCCTGACTCATAAACACAAGGTCCCAAGTTTGATCCTTGGTACAAAAAAAAAAAAAATCTTGGATGAAAATGACTTTAAAATGAAATTCAGATGCGTATGGTATACAGTAATGAACTTGGTGAGAAAGAAACTAGGAAAGCAATACCATTCAAAATAACATCCAGAAAAATCAAATACTTCAGAATTAACCTAACTAAGGAAGTGAAAGACCTTTATATTGAAGACTGCAGTACTTGGAAAAATGAGATCAAAGAGGACATCAGAGAATGGAGAGTTACCTCCTCTTCCCAGATAGGCCCAACCAATTCAAAGTGGCCGTACTTCTAAAACTGATACTCATATTTAATGTGAACCCACTCAAAATAAAAACATTCCTTGTAGAACTAGAGAGAACAATCCTGAACTTCATATGGAATCCAGAAGAGACTCAGAGTAGCAAAAGCCATCCTGGGTAAGAAGATCAAAGTAGGAGGCCTCACGATCCCAGATATCAAGTTATATTACAGAGCTACAGTGATACAACAAAAAACAAAAAACAGCACAGTGCTGCCATAAAAACAGACATGTGGATCAGTGGAACAGAATAGAAGATGCATAAACAACCCCAGGAACATTCAGCTACAGTATCTGATTTTTGACAAAGGGTCCAAAAACATACAATTGGAGGAAAGACAGACTCTTTAATAAATGGGGTTAGGAAAATTGCCATCCACATGCAGAAGATTGAATCTAGACCCTTATTTCTCACCATGTACTAACAAAATAAAAATGGATCAAAGATCTAAATGTTAAAACAGCAGCAATCTGCTAAAAGATAAATAGGGAAATTCTTGAAGACAAAGGAGTAGGCAAAGACTTTCTGAACTAAACTCCAATTGCACAAGAAATAACATCAAGAATCAAGTGGGATTACATCAAACCAAAAAGCTTCTGCACAGCAATAGAAGCCAGCAACAGAGTGAAGAGACAGCCTATGGAATGGGAAAACATTTTTGACAGCTATTCATTCCTCAGACAGCAGACTGATATCTAAACAATATAAAGGACTAAAAAAAATTAGACTCCCCCAAAATTAGAGACCTAGGAAAAAAAATGGGCAATTGAAATGAATAGATACTTCTCTGAAGAAGTACAAATGACCAGTGAATACATGAAAAAAAATGTTCAATATCTTTGGCCATTAGAGAAATGCAAATTAAAATATCACTGGGATTTGATTTTATTCTAGAAATAATGCCTAAGAAATGAAATAATAAGAAATGCTAGTGAGGATGTGGGGATAAAAGAATGCTTCTACATTGTTGGTGAGAAAATAAGTTAGTACAACATTATGGAAATAGTTAATTCTCAGTAGAAATTCTATTCAACACAGCTATTCCCCTTCTAGGTATCTTCCTGAAAGAGTTAAAGGCATCATAGTGCAGTGATGCACACATGCCCATATTTATAGCAAAACAACCCACAGTAGCTAAATCTTGGAAGCAGCCTATTATGTCCATTACAAATGAGTGGATAAAGAAAATGTAGTGTTTGTACATGATGGAGTACTACCCTGCTGTGAAGAAGAATAAATGTGAGTCATATGTAGGAAAATGGATGACCATTTGCTTTAGACCATAATGCTAGGTGAAATAAATCAGACACAGGCTTAAATATTGCACTGTTTCTCTTACATGAGAAACTCTATAAAGAACAAAATAGTAGGAAATAGGTTGATAGATCTTTTATAAATGGGAAGGGGACCAAGAGATGGAGGAGAGGGGAAGGGAAAGGGATAAAAAGAGAATTGAGACATGTTATGTATCTGTACCCAACTCCTCATGATGAATATGATCATTATGTAAGTATTGCAAACATGTGCTAATAAAAAATAAAAATTGAGAAAATATATGGTATAAATGAGAGTGTTGTGTTTAGATTCTGAGCTTAGGGATTCTGTCTCAGCTTTGTCAAGAAACAGTATAACCAAGAGGTGGGCCTGACTTGTGCCCCCTTCTTCCTCCCTTGCAGTCAGGCCGAGGCAGTAGAGTAAAATGCAAGGTCAGAGATAAGTGGCCCTTTAAATTTACATTGCTGCCCAGACTAGGGAGGGCTCTCAGAATTTCAAAAAGCTTATGCAGAAAGTGGCTTCTTGCTGCTATAACTTTAGGTCCCTAGAAGTCTTGGCTACTGGAATCCTTGGATTTGTTTCCTTATTCATCCTTGAGTATTCCTGGCAGTGAATACAAGTTTCCTCTTAGGTTGATCTTGTACTTGAAGGATTATAAACCACTGCTGCTATTTTATTCACTTGATGCTCATAAGGGCTCTGTGAAGTAAGTCCATCCTCTCATTTTGTGCATGAGGAAATTGAAGTTTATAGAAGGTAATGCTCAGGTAGAAAGTGTTAAAAGCTCAGTTTTCTGATTTCTGCTTACCTGTTCATCTGGGTTCTCTTGGATTAAAGACTGTGCCTCCACTCTTGGCTTATGTGTGCCTTTGACGGGAGCCCCACTTACTTCTAAACTTCTGATGACTGTGACCCAGAAAATTTTCTCCTGCTTCCATAAGCAGCTGCTATGAGGTTTTCTGAGCACTAGTTTGAATTACTAATTATTCAGCTGGTGTCTATACTAAATCTGATTATTAACATATTGAACACTTTGAGTGCCTGCTTTAATTAGTAACTTACTAGTACCCAAATAAACTGAAATAATTTGGTTCATGTTTTCAAAAATGTAAAACTTGCATAAGCCATATTTAAAAATGAGAAAATGTCATTTAAAATTATGAAGTCTTCGTATAGTGTACCTTCTTGTACTTGTGAATCCCTTTGAGGGGCTTGAAGTGGTGCTGGTGCTGTGGCATGTGATATATTTTATTTATGATTTGTCATTTAAATATTTTCATAATATGGATGGCTTCATAAATATCCCATAAAGCACAACTTGATTATTTTTGCATCTGTTATTAGAAAAAGATTGGGTAGATGAAGCAACCGTTGACATTCATGTTGAAATACAGTCTCCTTTATCTGTGTTTCATGTACAAACGAAGAACCAGCCCTATTCAAACTTGTGCAGTGGAGGCTCGCCCAGGCCCTGCCAGCCACTCTCGGCTTCAATGCCTTGTAAATGTTGGCACGAGTCCCTGCTGGTCGGCTCCCATGAGCTAATCAGTGGTGGTTATCTATAAAGCAAGGAAAGGTACTTACTATAAGGATGTGAAACATTCTCTTTTAGTGTTGGCTATGGAAAACAACTGTTTTGGAATAGACTCCATTATTGATCTTCAGGAACCATATGTTGAAACAAGAACAAGTGTATTCCCATGTGTATCAGTAAGCATGTTGAAACAAGCTAGTCTAAAAATAAAACTAGATTTTGGATATTTTTCAAGATAAAAACAAGATAAAGGACAGTGGAATGTCTGGCATTTGCTCAAAGATTTGCATTTTGTATTTTGTGACTGTCCTAATCTCACCCTGTAAACAGTTTCTAGTACTTAGAGCAGTTGGCACTTAATTTTGTCCTTCCCACTTATTTAACTTTTCTTTTAATTCCCATATTGGGATAGCTAGTCTTACATGTACCTGATAACTGTTGAAGATGCAGAAAGGATATGTCTCCTTCATCATGTATTGTTTTCCCACAGAGAAGCTCCCCAGGAACTTACACATCGACTTCCTTGCTTACACAGGATTCCTGGTTGCCTTTCTATGTGTGTAGGTGTATCTTGGCTACAGTTGGGGTGATTTAGAAAGCCTACAGAAGTTAAACTAACAGGAGAACAAATTTGTATCCTAATGTTACTGAACTGATCAGAGAGAAAAAGGGATAGTTGGGTTTGGGCATATACCTGGAGGAAAACGTAGGGTAATAGAGGCAGAGAATTGTTTCTAGCCAGATAATTCTTATCTCTCCTATAAATTAAATAAGCCTAAGGGACTTTTGTAAAATAAATAGAGCAAGGATCATAAATAATTATTGGCTGTTATGTGACAGTTGCTTTCTTGTTCCGTGTGTATCATTTAATTTTCATACTAACTCTGCAGAGTAGTTCACTTCACCCCGATATTTACACTTGAGGAAGTAGCATTTGAAGAGGTGAATTAGTTAGTAAATGACCAAGTGTTATTTGAACCCAGTCTTTTCTGACACCAAATTTGTAGTATTTTCACCACACTATGAATGGTTATAGTTCCTTGATGAATAATTGGTAGAGGGTATATGTGCATGTGTGGGAGGCAGGCACTTAAATAACAGAAGCAACCCAAAGAAATCTGGGTATCAGTTTACTCTCAGAGCGATCTCCCTTTAAAAAAACTAAGAAGGAGGATTTTTCTGTTTTGATTCTCTGAATCTTACATGATCCCATTGTATAAAGGGAAATATCCAGGAAAAGAGAATTCATGTACCTTGGGAAGTTCACAGGTACCTTATTTACCTGGGAATCCCTGACAGATGATTCTGCTGAGAATCAGTGACTCAGGCCTCGAAATGTTAACTGGTTTTACCTGATTTCTAATCTGGTCTAAAAGCCACAAAGTCTTACTCTGGTACCTGCTGTTGACATGATTTACAGAGTAAAGGAATCTCAGGTGAAATTGTTGAGGGTTTATCATTCTGCTTAAGGGTTAACCGCACCCCTAAAACTTCAAATTTATAAGACCCATTGTTGGCTTGAAAGATGTAGATCTAGAAAAGCCTTTATAGTCATCATCTTTCTAGGAGCTGGTAAATTTGTCTTTAATGCCTGTGTCTCTCAACATAGGATTTTCTTTTGATTTTTATGACCTTTAGACTTAAAATTATATTGACAAACATTCATTAATTTCTGTGAATATTATGTATACAGAATTAACTCACAGTAGGTTATAGGAGAGAGTAATATGTGTATTTGGTCCTTGGGCTTGAACTCAGTGCCTTTACACTAAGCTACGTCTTCAGCCCCTTTTATTTAAAACATTTTTTGTTTAAGTTAGGTTGTTGCTAAGTTACACAAGCTGGGCTCAATCTTGCAGTCTTCTGCCTCACTTTCCCAAAGTGCTGGAATTACAGGTGTGTGCTACCAGGCCCAAAGTAATTTTCTTTTTACATTACATTAACTTGAAAATTTATATTCTGTAGTATTTAAATTGATGGCAGTTACTTTAAAGTGTAAATTGTAATAATCAATACTGTACAATTTCCAGAGCACAATCAGAAATTTGCTTTTTTGTCTTAAATCATACATTCTTATTATAGACCTTCTCTAATTTTAAAGTAATAATCTAGTGATAATGGTAACCGAAGCATCAGGTGCAGTTAATTTGTGTGTTCTTATGAGTTGGACTCCAGGCTCCAAAGTAACACTTTATCTTCTTTGAAGGCGGTTGTTTGGTTGGTATTATTTTTTCAGGGTCCTGGCCAGTTCTATTAAATGGTCAGATCAGTGAATATTCTCTAATTAATTTTATTTATTTTTGGTACCAGGGGATTGAACTTGGGACCTTGCACTTTCGAGGCAGGAGGCGGCACCACTGAGCTAAATCTCTAGCCCAGTGAATATTCTGTATTCTTTTATAATTAACACCTAATTATTGACAAAGTCTCTACTTGTGTAGATTATTTTGCAGCTTTACCTTATAATTTAATAATCTCTAATCTTACAATCTATGGATGTGTTCCTTTTCTATGCATATTTTCATACACACTAAAGGTGAAATTACAGAGGCAGCAGTTTCCAGCTTGTTTTTCACTTAACATATAAACATCTTAGCACTTCATTAAAATGTGCAAAAGAGTTTTCTTACTCATTTCCCTATTGTTGGACAATTAAGTTCTTTCTAGTTTCCTATTATGGTTAATGCTGCAGTGAACAGATGTAAAACTTTATTTACATCTTAAACCTTAGTGTCTATATAATTTCCATTTGTCCTGGAAGAGCCACTTTGCACCCTCCTGTGCTCCCAAAGATGTCAGTAGAACTTTATGGAGCAAGTTTCTAGTTAGTTTTAGTGACTGGGAGGCTTTGGAGGACCTGGCAGAAGCAAGAGATCAGGCTGGAGTTTTGGTAATGGTTTTGCTACTTTGCCTAAAGCCACAGCTCCTGGTAGATGGACCTTGCCTATAGCTCAGAACTTTGCCAGTTTGGGTACTCACTCCCCCACCTGGCCTCTCTGCTCAGGGATCCTAATGGCTTCCGTTTCCAGCTGCCCTGCCACTCTTTTTTTGGGGTTTCCTTTATCTTTACACATCTTGTGAACAGTCAATTCTTCAAACACTGTCCCCGTTATCTCTTTTTTGTCTGTTATCTGTTCCCTGCTGAGCTCCTGACAGACATATTCTAAATCTAAATGGCGTGCCCTTTTTATCTTATGTTAGGTGTGAGGCTTTGTACTGTGGAGGGATTAAAGATAGTTCAGTATTGGGTAGGGTGGTTAAGTGAATTTAGATCTGAGCTGGTGTTAGTGAAAAAAATGACATAGATTGAATTAGAGTGCTTTCACAGAGTATAAGCAAATTGCTATTGGAACAGGGAGAAATTAACAGTAAATTCTTCCATGGACTTTGTGGGACCCCTTCACTTACAAGACAAGGACAGTACCTTCCCTGCCAAATGTTTTCAGTTCAGTTTCATTTGTTTTTTTTTTTTTTTTTTTTTTTTTTTTTTTTTTTTTTTTTTTTTTGTACCGGGGATTGAACTCAGGTCCTTGCGCTTGCAAGGCAGGTGGCGGAACCACTGAGCTAAATCCCTGGCCCTCAGTTCAATTTCATTTGAATATTACTGATTCAATCATTTCGTTTCCTTTTGCTTGTTTTCTTGTTTAATTTGGACATTATTGGTTCAATTGTTTCTATTTTCCTTTGGGGCTTTTGTGGCTATTCCCTATGCTTTTCCTCCTGTTTGGGAGCAGTTTGTATAGCCATATATAGTATAAAGTCCTCTGCATACACTTGTATATTCCTTGTTCATCTTTGTGCTTGTTCATGACCTGTCACTTTTGGAAGGCAGTCTCAGGAGTTTGTGAGTTTTTGGCCTTCCCCCACGCAGGAGCGATATCCTTAGTTAAGTCCTTAAATGAGCCACAAAGCACATGGCAAACATTTTGCTTCATTCTGTTTGATTCAGATCAGAATCTCAGTCTTTAACCTTCTAGAACAAATGCCAAAGCAGTCATCAAACTTACTGGGGCTGCAGATAGTACACAGAATTTTTAAATCAAATAATGTTTTCTGTGGTTACCAGATCATCACTGATAAAATCCCTGGCTGATATATAATATTGAGGTTTATTCCAGGACTCAGTTGGTTTGCCCAAAGGTTCTAGCCTTTTTTAAAAGTTAAATTTTATCTATTTTAGAAAATGTCATTGTTGATTTTTATTCAGAGTATACTTCATATCTTGTAAATGCAGGTTACTCCAAATATATTCTACCATGTGTCTAAAGGATAATTAACTTCAGAGTCACTATACAAAATTCCCATCATTTACTAATGACCAGTGATGGTGGAAGAGACAAGAAGTCATAGCTATAGAATGAGAAAGCGTGGACTTTATTTTATTATTTTCCAAGTCAGGCTGGTAAATGTCCACATAGCACCATGTTTTGAGGGGCACATCTCTCTCATTGGTGTAACAACCCAAGCATCATACTGTGATCCACAGAAGGATCAGGGCTTGGGTTTTAATCCTAAATTTCCCTGTTATAAATTAGATGACTTTAGACAAATCACCTAAACTCTTTGTACCTCTGGATACTCCTCAGTCCAATGTGGATAAAACCAACATGCCTGGTCCCTAGCCAGTTGTTGAGATGCTCTTTTGAAACTCTGTGTGAACAAAAGTTAAGAGTAGGAAATATTTATTGAAAGAGAGATAGGTCCTGAGAGGTAGGGGGGGACCTGAAAATGGGTTGCCAATGAATCCACTTCTCAAAGGAGGTTTTACAGAGCAAAATCATGAGGTGGGTACAAAAATCCTGAGATGGGTACAATGTGAATACCAACCAGTAGGATTACAAGTATAGCTGGTTAGGTAATATTGATCCAATGGAGAAGCAGGTTACGTAGCAGGTGTACATGGCAAGAACAAGGACATTTTTAGGAAGAAATGAATCAGGGGGTCTTGGTCACCCGCTGGGGTGACTGATGTCTATCTAGACTTACTGGATCAGGTGAGTGTAATCTTCAATGTATTGCTTATCCCTTGTGAGTGCATGTAGGCTTGGTCATTCTGTATTTATCTTGAGGTTTGGCCTTCAACAAATGGGCCTCCAATCAGTTTTTTTTGGGGGGGGAGGGGGTACTAGGAATAGAACTCAGGACCTTGTCCTTGCCAGGCAGGCATTGTGCCACTGAGCTAAATCCTGGCCCAGCCAGTTTTTATTGTGTTCTCATCTTCTGTACTTACTCCCTTGAGGGCTTAGCCCTGTCTGACTGCCTAGAATATTTCTTTTCTTTTCTTTTTTCTTTTATGGTACTGGTGATTGAACTCAGGACCTGGTACTTGCAAGGCAAGGTGGTAGAAACACTGAGCTAAATCCCCAGCCCTGCCTAGCATATTTCTACTAGGTTGCTTCTTTCTTTCTTTCTTTCTCTTTTTTTTTTTTTAACAGACATAACATATTTCACAGAGAAAGCTCATGGGCTTCCCCAATAATTCCAACTGGTAGTTAGATTTCATTGTCTCTAATTCACAGATTAAGCAATTGAGGAGTGAAGCTGTTTAATTAATCAGGATTATATTCCAGGTCTCTAGAATTTTAGTGTTCCTTCCACTGTAGCTTCACACATATTTCAGTGGAGTAGATACAGGGGAAAAAAAAAAAATCTTATAGCTTTCATGTTTTATTACAACTCCCTCCTTTTCCTCTTTCTGCTCTATAACATAAATGGGTAAAATTAATAAAGTAAAATGCTGACATAAAGATGAAATTGAAAAATATGTCATTAGTAAGGTAATATTGATCTTTGTGATCTAACTAAAGATCTCACTATTATAAAAATTAAATATGTATTTATTTATTTAGAGACAGGGCCTTGCTAAGTTGCCCAGGCTGGACTGGAACTTGCTATATTCTCTTGCCTTAGCCTTCTGAGTGCTTGGTTTGTATCATGGTACCTAGCTTAAATTATTATTATTATTATTATTACTGGTACTGGGGATTGGACTAGGGTCCTTGAGCTTGCAAGGCAGGTGGTAGAACCACTGAACTAAATCCCCAGCCTCCTACTTTAAATTTTTAATGCTGTAACATTTTAAATAAAATTGTACATGAAAAAAATGGATTTTTATTAGTAACAGATGGCTGGAAATTGAATCCTCTGCTGAACACTTACTTTATTCTCTTCTGAAAGAGATATGTCTGTAGGGCATTTCACTGTTTAAAGTTTGATAATCAAGGAAATTGCCCTGACTTGTACAAATTTGCTCTGACTTTAGCAGAACAAAACCCCAGAAATTGTTTCTGCACCAGACAGCTTTCAGATCAGAGCAATTTATGTTCAGATTCTAACTTGTGCCTTCTTTTTTCTTAAGTGGAAATTTCAATAGCATTGAACAAATATTTTAAAAATTGAGAAATTGAACACTTTTAAATATCTCTAAGAGTAATTTCCTTTGGGAGTTTGGGATTTGAAAAATTTCCTATTTGAACTCCCAAGAGATTAGGGAGCTCAAAAGCCAAGCTTAGGGTGGAATAAACTCAGAATAGCTGGAATCTTAGTTGCCTGAGACATCAGAGTTTGGTAGTATCCTAGATCAGAGGGCCATTGACTGTCTACCTCAGAGAGTCTGATGGGAGTGCAGAGGGGAGTGTGTGGTCAGGAGATATCACTTGTTTCTATCACAGCTTTGGATTTCATTCATATACCAAAAGTGTAGATGAATTCAGAAAATAAGATTAACAGTAATAACAACTTGAGGAAAAAACTAGACCAGAACTTGGGAGCCTCCTACCTAAGCCTCCCAACCCAATGGGGTTACAGGCTTGAGCCACCATGATCAGATTAAAATTTTAATGTAATATTTTATTTTATTTATTTTTAAAATACAATATTTTAAAGAAAAATCTATATGTAGAAAACAGTGGGTTTTTGTTAATGAAAAATGGCTACTTAATCAAAAGCCTTGATTCCCTACTTACTAGCTACTGGTATGTTAATGTAGTAAAATCACTTGCCTTTCCTGGGGCTGAGATTATTCACTCATAATAAGAAAAGTTAATTCAGTCTTCATCATAAGATTTTTTTCTAGTCTTAAAATCCTCTGAATTACATATTTTGAGTTTATAATTTTTACAGGAAAGTTTATCACATTGTAAGTACAATAAACAGCATTGTCCAAGACAAAGAAATAGAGTTGTTTCTAGTGATAAATTATTTCTACCTTTTCAGTGACGGTGCTTCTTTGGAAAAAGTAGAGTCATCAAAATCATAAGGTAAGCTGGCAAGGCTAGAGTTTCCAAACTCTTGAGTGTGTAAATCTTGGATGATTGCACAAGGGAGAAGCAGAAATCTCTAAAAGTTATATGTTTGATTTAGATTTATAGTTAAGGAATAGATCATATGAATGTTGTTTTGAGGAATATCTTAAGATGTTTACACTTGTGTCATTATGTTTGATCACCATTTTACTAATTCATCCTAGGATCATAAAATATAAATTGAGCTAGTCTAGACACTCCCATTTGCAGCCTAGATGATATTAATGATAAAAATTCAGAAATAAAAATTATAGTTGGGCCACCCATGGCAGCACATGCTTATAGTCCTAACACTCAGGAAGCTAAACCAGGAGGATGGCAAGTTTTTATCTAGCCTTGGCTACGCTATAAGATCCTGTCTCAAAACACAAAGAAAAAATCAAAAATCTGGCATGTGATTGTAATCCCAGCTATGTGGGAGGTGAAGGTGAGACAATTGAGAATTTGAGCCAGCCCGAACTACATAGTGAGATCTTGTCTCAAAGAAAAAAAAAAAAGAAATTTCTGTCTTTTATTAGTCATAATTTGCCAATGACTGTATAATTTAGTACACTGAGTTCTTCATAAAGTTGAGGTACAGTTTATTCATTCCTGCATTTGTGGCTAATTATCTAAAATCTATTCCTGGTTCAGCCTTTTCCCAGCTCTGTTACCTTAAATAAATTACTTCATCACTTTGGAGGTCAATTCTGTCAGCCATGAAGAATAGTAGAAGGTGTGAATGGTTCTTAGTACTGTGTTCTCCTTCCAGATTTGATGTTCTATCTGTATAGAGATTTCCAACTTGTTAGGGGAGATTGAAAGATATTAACTAAGACAAATGATAACTCTAACATTTTCATGTCAGCCAATCCTAAGCACTAAAGTTCTTTTCCAGTGAAAGGCAGTTTTACTAAGGGGAGGTTTGTAGAGATTGGAGTCTTAGATGTGTTCTCCTAGCAGCAGACTCCATGATCCAACTACTAGAGTAATCTAGGAAATACCTGTTGGGAGTGAGGAAGTGAGGCAGGAAAAGGAAGCCAGCAATAAGGATGGAGTTATTATGCAAGTTTCCACTGTTGGTAAATGGAGGTTAATCCACTTGGGAATTTTTGGATGTCACAGTAGAAACTCAGAGCCATGCCATTATCCTGAGGGAGAGGAATGAGGGTATTACAATACCAAATTCTGCCAGTAATTGGCTTCTCCTGTGGGGCACTATTTTGCGGACATTTCTTGCCTTAGTTATTGTGGGCTTCTACTAGTCAGAAGCACCCAGGTGGTCAAGGTCTAGATATCTGAGGCTACCAGGTACTGAGGGGATATGGGCATGGCACAGACAACAGCTGCCATAATCTAATTATAGCAGTACAGCTGGAACAGTACATTCAAACTACTACACTTCAGGGCACCAAGTAAAAGGAGGTATGCATTCCTTCTAGAAGGAAGCACCACTAAGAGATGCTAAAAAGAGACTCTAGGAGTCAAAGAGCAGTTCTCCTCAGTAGTGCTTCCTGTCAACCTCTGAACACAATGGCATGTAATAGCCAGGGAGGAGTAGGCTCCTGTACCTATTACCCTTAGATCTGGGACGCTGGCTGTACACATTGCAAAAAGGCATGTTGATAGTCCACATGCGGTCAGTAGGTAGGCAAACTTGCAAGGCCTAATTTCTGGCCACACAAATGACATAGCACTTTAAAGGGAGTAGCATCTATGAGGACTCTGTCTGCATGTTGCAAATGGTGACTTTATATGGAGAAAGACTTATTTTGTTTAACTTTTCTCTTTTTATTGTAAAGGAAACAGATTCTCTGATGTGTTGTGCTGTTAGGAGATACAGAATTTCTTTTAATCAGGTTCTATCAGTTATCAGCAACATTTCTGATAGATTTCAAAGCACCTGGGCTTTGATATAGAATGTTTGGTATTAAGTTTTTATTCTTTTGGCATCACTAAAGTTTTGTGAAAATTCTCGTCTTCTAGGTGAAGTTTTTTTTTGTTTTGTTTTTTGTTTTTTAAATCAATCCACCAATTGCTCTTTATACAGGAAAAATGTGTCATTTTAGAATAACTTCCTATTTCATATTTTTGTAACAATTTAGATTTTATTTTTAGCATTCATGTCAGGCTTAAGAGCTAAGTGTTTGGAGATGGTTTCTGTATTGTTGGTATACAAAAGCTGGCAGAAATATTAACAGTAATATGACCTAGTGAATCACTGTCCTTGAGTTAGACACATTGCAAGAGAAAATTATAAATAGGCATCTTAAATTTATTACTATTAAGTGACTTGCTTACTACAAAATTATTGATACCCAAGTAGGGATAATGGGAAATCCTACATCATTTTTTTATGCCTTTATGTCCGTGGAAGAAATGCTAGTAATCAAGTAGTGAGACTCTTGAAGAGCTTTTGTTTTAGAAAGGTTGCTGTGAATTCAACTTAACCTAGTCCACAGTTTTATGGATTTTGTAAAAATATGAAAAGATGTCATCTAGTCTAGTCTTTCTCATGAAGTGTTGTTTAAATATCCAAGTAAAGATCACCTGAGGAAAAAGTTGATTTCTATTCTGGATTCAGAAATTAGAATTTGGTAGATCTGCATTAACTTCCAGGAGTTGGCATCTGACTCAGCTTCCCTAGGTAGACGTTACAGTTTGAGAAACACAGATACAGCCCAGTTGGTGTTGGGAAACTGAAATCCTGAGAGGCACTTTCCAAGGGTACCTGTGGTGGTGCTAGGACTAGAACTGAGGTCTCTTGAATTTTGTGTCTGTTTCTCCATATTATGTTTATACTTTCTATTAATATTTGAAGCCATATCCCAAATATCACTGTATTGGTAATAAGTATGAGGTGTGATAAAAAATTCAGTTGATGTTTAAATTTTAAAAGATGATCATACTGTGCTCCTTGTGTTTTTGTTTCCTGTAATGCATATATTAACTTTAAACTTTAACATATATTAAATTATTTTTAAAACTAAAAAAAAGATTATTACAGTTGAGATATATTGCTATCAAAAGACCTCTAAATTGAGAACTACAACATTCCGAAAAAAAGAGATTGGAGAGAATATAAGAAAATGGAAAGGCATCCCTTGTTCCTGGGTAGGAAGAACCAATATTATGAAAATGGCCATATTTCCAAAACTGCTATACAGATTCAATGCAATCCCTGTTGAAATCCCAACAGAATATTTCACAAAACTAGACAAAACAATACAGAAATTCAGTAGAAACCAGAGGAGACGTAGAATAGCAAAAGCCATTCTACACTGTGCATGGCCTGGGCCTGAGAACACCCTGTGGGATTGGGTGCCCCCTGCAGGAGGGGAGGCTGATTCCCAACTATAGGCGCCTGTGAGTGGCTGGGCTTTTGGGTTTGTGGTCATATTAAATATATGAAGAATGATATAAAATCAAAACCTTGTCTTTATACTGTTTTGTAATTTGTACTTAGAATTGACTCCCTGGCCATATGGAGAGCTGTACAGCATGTAAATCTGCCTTTACCTTGAATCGATTGGTACATTATTTTTGCATCTGTGGGACCTACTTTTTCATTCAGTAGTTTGAATTATATATAAACTGTACAATCTTTAAAGTTTTTATGGAATAACTATTCAGGTGTGAAAACTGGTTAAATAGACTAATATTTCTTCACACACAAACACACACTACACACACACAACAGTCATTCTAGGCAACAGAGACGTGGCGGGGGTATCACAATTCCCAACTTGAAAGTATACTACAAAGCCACCAGGATAAAAACAGCATGGTACTGGCAAAGAAACAGACCTGAGGATCAGTAGAACAGATTGGAAGATGCAGAAACAACTCCAGACATACTCAGCTATCTCATCTTTGACAAAGGAGCCAACCACCCTCACTAGAGGAAAGACAGTTTCTTTAATAAATGGTGTTGGAAAAACTTGATTTTAGCTTGCCAAAGATTAAAACTAGACCCGTATCTTTCACTATGCACTAAACTAAAATCCAAGTGAATTAAAGATCTAAATATTGAAACAGAAGCACTAAACTTGTTGGAAGATAAGTGAGGTAGAACTCTTGAAGACATTGGCATAGGAAAAGACTTTATGAACAAATCCTCAGTAGCACGGGAATGAGCACAAAGAATCAACAACTGAGATCTCATCTTTTTAAAAAGATTCTGCACTGCAAGATAAACCACCAACAGAGCAAAGAAGCAACCTACAATGTTGGAAAAAAATTTTACCAACTGTTCTTCAGACAGAGGTCTACTATCTAAAATATATAAAGAACTCAAAAAAAACCAGACCCCCCCAAATATGAAGACCTGATTCAAAAATGGGCATCTGAAATGAACAGACATTTCTCAAAGACATAAAAGCAGCAAATACACATATAAAAAATGTTCAACATCACTGGTCATTTGAGAGATGCAGATGAAAACAACACTGAGATTCCACCTTACCCCAGAAAGAATGACTTATCAAGAAATCAATCAATAAAAAATGCTGGTGGGATTGTGAGGGAGAAAGGAACCCTTTTTCTTTATTGGTGGAAGATCAGATGGGTACAACCACTGTGGAAATCAATATGGAGACACCTTAAACAACTAGGCTTAGAAGTCCCCTGCTGGGTATCTTCCTAAAAGAAAGGAATCATACCACAGTGACATATGCTCACTCATGTTTATAGTGGTACAGTTTGTGATAGCTAAACTTGAAAACAGCCAATTGCCCATCAACTGGAGACTGGATAAAGAAGATTTTTAAAAATATATAAAATGGAGTACTACTTAGCCACAAAGAGTGAGAAACTAGAGACATTTATAGTTAAGTGGATACACATTAAGGCTGTACTGTTAATGAAATTAATAGGACACACGTATGTAAATACCATATAGTTTCTCTGGTGTTATAAACTAAAAGTGTAAATAAGGATAAAGTGTGTAATTGATATTGTCTAATAGGAAGAAAAGAGCTAAGGGTGTAGGGGAAGTGGGAGGGGTAGGGGAAAGGTAAGGGGAAAAATACGAGAAAAGGAAAAAATGGAAACAAAGTCTGTAAATAGGGAATGGTGGAGGGGGTGAAGGGAGGGCAGGGGAATGGGGAGAAAATTAAGAACCAAGATACATCATGTAAAGGTACCAGATCCCAATGATGAACGTAACTGTATTGTATACCTAAAATATATCAATACAAAGGAGATACATTGCTGTCTGATCTCCCTCAAAATAATCCCTTTGAGCACATTATCTATCATCCTGTTTGGGCTGGGATTTAGCTCAGTGGTTCTGCCACCTGCCTCACAATCACAGGGAAGGTCCAGAGTTTGATCCCTAGTACCAAAATGGAAACAAATCATCCTTGCTGCTTTCTGAAGCAGTTCTGGCAGTCCTCTTCTGTGAATGTCTTTAGTAGTATTGTCATGGCTGCTTTGATGTCCTGAATCTGTTCAAAACATTTATCTTTCATGATCATTTTGACTTTGGAGCATGGCCAGAAGTTGCAGGGTGCCAAATCTGGTGAACAAGGTGGGATGAGGACACAACTGTAATGTTTGTACTCCATTGGATTGCACCTGGCAGCAGTATTTGTGTTTTTTATCAGACCTCCTAAAGACACAAAAGGGGAACTGCTTCAGAAAGTGGCAAGAATGATGGAATAAGTGTGTTGGAAGTGAGGGGATGTATTTTGAGGGGCATTATTAGCAGTATGTCTTTTACTCTTAATTTTTAAAACATATATATAGTCAACCTGTATAATCATTTACTGTATAGTCAAATGCAGAAGGTGTTATAGACTTGCTCCTCACATGTAAATATGTAAGTAAACCTTACATAGACTAGAGCAAGAATAGTTTTGGAAGGCTGGGCTTCATCTCCTAAAAGACCATAAAACAAAACAAGACACACACCCAGAGTACTAGTATTAGCGGATTCTTAAGGAGATTCAGTTCCAAAGGTGTCATATGATTTGTCATACATGCTTTTACTCTGATCACTTCTACATTTCCACATCTGTTGTTTACATTTGAAAAGTTTGCTACAAATAACTTCCTCCTGAAGTTTTTCACATTCATTCTTCTGTGTCCCAGCTAATGAATGCACTACTTAGAGCTACATAGTTGATGACTATCTGGGCTGGTGAATTTGTGTAATTAATACATGGGCCCAAGGAAGCAGTAATTGTAGTTCTCATTCCTGTGCATGACCGGTCAGCATTGCACAAAGAAAAAAATTACTTCCTTCATAAACTGCATTTGTCAAGGTGAGTTGTCCTGCAGATGTACAGGGTTAGCCCTACAAGCACTAGGTGAAGGAACTGTGAGCTCAGCACAGTTCCACACCTCTATTGTGGAATGATTTACAGGCAGTTACTATGTATGGTGGGTGGTCAGTGTCACTTTTGCTTTGCGTGAGAAATAGCATGAGTTTAAACCCTAAAAAAGGCTGCAGAGACCCCTCTGCAATCCAGTGGCTCTCTAAGCCTCCTATAGGATGGAGGGACCCTCTTTAAAGGAGATAGAAGATGAAATGGTATTGAGTTTTACATTGATTTAAATCTGAATCCAGAGACAATTGCTCAATTTTACCTCCTATTTTTGCTTCCTCCTTATTATATAACAGTTGGTTTGTCAGTTAAGAATTTTAGGGACCAGAGAACATGAATGAACATAACAGAGTAGCATGATTTATATGTGTAGTAAAACAAGAAAACACAGAGTTGTGACTCAAGTGAATATGGAATAAGGCGAAACCTGCAGCTCATAATGGCCTATTCTTAGTAGAAGGATTCAGTCTCAAATTTGGCTTTATTTACTCACACTATGAACAAAATGTGAAATGATCTAAATTACATTGGCGGCACATGCACACTGGGAAGCTAAAATGAGAAGATTGCAAGTCTGAGTCTTGCTTGGGGAATTTAGTAAGATCCTGTCTCAAATAAAAAATAAAAGTGGATGAGGATATAACTCAGTGCAAAGGCCCTGAGTTCAATCCCCAGTGCTAGAAAACAAAAACAGCCACAGATAAATACAGATCCATCAAGAGAATTATAACCGAATTCTCCCTGAAGCATCCTCAAAAAGAGAATTTCATGATGTAAGGAACAATGTTACTGATAATTTCTTTATATAGACTACATATATAGACTACGCAACAAACGTCCTGGGGATGTTTCTCACAGCCCCTCATATTGAGTCTAATTCAGTTAAAGCAATTCTGCAAGGGGCCAAGACAATTATAATCTAGGAACTGATGTGCAAATTTAATTAAATGACAATTTTAAATTGCAGTGCCTTATAGAACATGTTGAATTGACAGAATTTCCTCAGTAAGATTGCCATTGGAATTACAAAGTGCTTTGAGCTCTGAATGGAAAGAAACATTGTGATATAAATATGGGGAGAAGTGAGGAAGAAAAAAGAGGCTGAAAAAGATAAATCTTGTAATTTGTCTTTCATGCCCAGGAAAGATGGATGCAGCTACACTTTCCACACCAGTCTTAAACACACACCTGTATACTCACAACTGACTGCTATGGGGACTCTCTCCCTCCTTTATGCATGTCTTTCTATCTCTTTGTTCAACTGTTTCACTTTTTTGGGGGAGGGTATCAGGGATTGAGCTTGGAACCTTGTGCTTGTGAGGCAGGCGGCGGAACCACTGAGCTCAATCCCCAGACCTCAACTGCTTTACTTTTATTCCTTTCATACTCATACTCTAGAAAGGGTTTGAGATATGCAAGGGGATGTTTAATAGCCATGCACAGTTTTGCTTTTTTGCTTTATAATATCATGCTGAGTCCCAGGTAGACTGGGATAAAATCTAGGTTAACTCCATTGGATTGAGTTAGAATAGGAATTGGGGGTGGGAGGGGTGGCTCAGAGGTACAGGCTTCTAGCATCCTGTGCTTAATAGTGTATAGTGCAGTCAGAGATTTTCCATTTCTCATAAAATAAAATGATGGAGTTACCATCATATAGCCTATAAAAATAGCTAAAGATACCTTCATCCCAGTTCTTGTCATCCATGAATATACTGATGGATTCTTAGGTGCTTTGCAGATCATCATTGATCTTTTATCTTTCTGTTGCCATTTACTTCAGGGGCCTCCCTGATCCTCTTCAAATGTTTATTGAGCCACCAGTGCATCAGGCACTGGACAGAGCATGACCAAGATGGTCATATGCTTTGGTTTATGCCTGTTGTCTTAGTATAATTATTGCTAGCACTCCCTTTTATTCTGAAAAGATGCTTGCTTAGACAGTAGTTTTTCTCACCCTTCCATGAAGCCATGATTGCTTTTTTAAGCTTGACTCAAGCTTCTGCTACCACATTGGTGGAAAGGTAAGTTATATGCACTTCTTTTCTATGTGGGTTCCTACTCCAGAGGTTTGAAAAATCACTTCATTATCAGGGGCCAATGAGTCCCCCAATCAGCCTAGAGGGGTGGCAAAGGACCAAGAAGGAAAAAGAGACACACTTTAAAAATACACGGGGTGCTGGGAGGTTAATGCCAGAGTGAGCAGAGACAAAGACACTCTGAGCTAGCCACTATTTGTTGGGTACACACAATCATCAGAGGGAGTATTCAGTGATTCAGTGGGTGGCAGTGATTTTATGCTGGTGGTGAAGATCTTATGTTGCTGGGGATGATTATGGTGATAAGGATGGTGAGGTGGGCAAAGCATTCTTACAATAGTAGGTGGGATGAGATAGCAGGCTGAGAAGCCATTTGTTCTTTCTCCCAGGTGAAACCTTTCTTTTTTTAAAAAATTTTTTTTATTACTACCTGGTTGTCAAGGAACCAGGATGTCTTCAGCTGATAAAATCTTGCCTGGACTGTTACAGCATCGTGGGACCTTTGAGTCCTCAACTGTGACCTGGGGCACACAGAGTTATGTTTCCGTGTGCCATAGCTGGCTCACAGGCTTTTGATGAGCCTAACTACAATTTAATTATTAAGTGATCCCTCCCCCAATTATATAGGATGGTTCTGAACACGTCGTGGATGTGATCACCATCTTTATCTTTGTACCTCCAAAAGTTTATGGGTCTGGTACTATCTCAGTATGCAAGACCCTTATATGCTTTGGACCTGCTTTTAAGTGTGAGGATGGAAAAGAGAGGTAGGTTAGTAATCCTCTCCTTCCAGTACCTTCCCTCTACTCCAATCTAAAATTTAAGTATTCTGCATGAATATCTAGCAGTGTTTCATTGAATTGGCTCTTTCTAGTTTTATTAGTAGCAATTTAAGAGCAAAGTCTCTAATTGTTTAAATATGTTTTGAATATGCAATTTTATGTATATTTATAAAGTTTTATTTTATTTTGGTACCTGGTATCGAACTTGGGACCTTGTGCTTGTGAGCCAGGCAACCACTGAGCTAAATCCCTGGCCCTACAAAGTTTTATTTTAAGCAGAATCTTCTTAAAAAGGTACTGTAATTTCTGGCATCAACCGTTAAATTGCAAAAAAAACTCACTTCTGATCTAGTGAATTACACTTTTCACACTATAGGTTTTTTTGTTTTGTTTTGTTTTTTGGTTTTTGGTTTTTGGTTTTTTTTTTT
>NW_022900926.1:71063099-71067073 GCF_012274545.1 Fukomys damarensis
ATGCTTATAACTGATTTTAATTAGAAATAATCCCTAGGTATTTTGAGATAAACAGTTTGATTTTACGCGTGAAGGCTGTTATTGCTCAAGGACAAATAGCATTAAGATGAATCATTTGTCAGATGGGCCTATAAAGAAAACTGTGTTCGGATCAGACATATCAAAGAACAAATATTGTATTGTTTGGTAGTACTGGGTTTTGAGGACATGGCAGTGAACCAAAAAAATATTAAGTTGCCATAGGTTTTGGTTCTTCATTAAACCACATCACTAAGGCAGTGATGCAATATAATAAATTTTATCTTTTCCCTTCCCTCTACTCTTTTTCTTTCTATTCCTCTCCCATTCTTTACTTTCTGTGATGTAACTTACACAGAGAAAAATTTAAAAATGTAAGTGTACAGCTTGAGTAACATATATGTCTATATATCCACAACTCAGATTACAATAAAAGAAACTTTGCCATCACCTCAGAAGATTCTCTTTTTTTACCTCCCCAGTCATGAAAATAATTATTCTGACATCTACTGGCCATATATTAAGTTTACTTTTTAAATTTTTCTATCATTGGAATCATATGTTATGTGTCTAGCTTTTTCCACTCAATATGTTGTTTGTGAAAGTCATTCACATTTTGTAGAGGAATAGTTATTGCTATGTACTATTCCATTGTAAAGTTGTATTATAACTTATCTTATGCATTCTGTCATTACTGAATACTTGAGTTGACTCCAGGTTTTCGCTCTTGTAAATAAGGGTCCTGTGGGACCAGGGATTCAATGCTCAGTGGTTCTGTTGCCTGCTTCGCAAGTGCAAGGACCCGAATTCTATCCCCAGTACCAGGAAAAAAAAAAAGGGTCCTGTGAATAGTCTTACATCTTTTGGTGACCATAATATACCCAGAATTTGAATTTCTGGGAGACATGTTAAACATTTGCTTAGTTTAGATACTTCCAAACTGTTTCCCAAAGTGACTCAGTTTACACTCTCACCAGGAATATGAAAAATTCCTGTTGCTTATTGGTCCTTTTAATTTATCTATCCTGGTGTGCCATGGTAGTTCATAGTGGAGTTGTTGTTTTTTGTGTATTGAGGATTGATCCTAGGGCCTCCACACTGAGCTATATCCCCAACGCTTTTTTAGTTTTTTATTTTGAGACACAGTTTCTCTGAATCACTTGAGTTGCTCAGGCTAGGCTTGAACTTCAAATTCTCCTGCTTCAGCCTCTCAGAGTGCTGGAAATACAGGCATGTGCCACCTTGTTTGGCTCATAGCGGTTTTAATTTATATTTCTCTGCTGATTAATGATGTTGGGCATCTTTTCATAGTTTATTGGCTATTTGATATTATTGTTTTGAGAAGTGCCTTGTTCAAAGATTTTGCCTACTTCAGAGAATGGACCATCTGTCTTTTTAAGAAATTACTGATTTACATGTCTTATATACACACAATATTCCATTTTTAATTATATATCATGATTGTTTAAAAATGACTTCCATTTGCCAAGTGATTTTTGGCCACAGGGAGTTAAGGGAGAGTAAGGGTAGCCTGGCAAGCTCTTCGCTCAGAAGAAATACACATGCAAGGGCTTTGGTGCCTGATATAAACTATCCTGAAGCCAAGGGTGGAGTTTCCCTCAGCTCTTCCAGAACACCATGCTTCAGTCTTACATTCCAAATTCCTAGCATTAGAGGCACTCCTCTTTGATAAGACCACGAGGGCTGCTTCCAGAAGCATATTGTTAGTGGTGTGTGTGTTTCAAGTAAGGGAGCTCACCTTCCAGGGAAGCACAGGTAAGTTCATGTTGGTCACTGGTAACCACCTTAGGACCCACAGGAAGGGGATGATGATGGGATGAGATTTGGATCAAGCAGACCTCTTTGGTTATAGGAATTGTGATAGGGAATGGGAAAAGTTGAGGAACTGGAATAAAATCGGCGTTAACTCCCTGAGTTTGTTTGATTGATGTAAAATATTTCTTTTATACTCCTCAGGCCTGCTTCCTGCCCCAGCCCTATGAACACTAATTAGCAAAAGAGAAAAGCTACCTCTTGAAAAAGGCAGCACCTTGAAAATGGGAATGCACACTCACTTTTCATATCTTGTCATTGTCTAATTTCTCATTGTTTCATCAGGAAGGAAACAAGGCAAATGAGTGAAGAGTAAGGATGTAGGGAGGCTGGGAGGAGGCGACTGAGAATCAGGAGGGGAGAGGAGAGAAATAAGAGGGGAGGATAGGACATAGGAAAGAAAGAGCACAGGAAACAACATGCAAGGAGTAAGATCATGATTAGCCGGGCTGTGGATTGAACTCAGAACTTCTTGCATGGTAGACAAATGCTCTAACACTGAGCTATACTCCCAGCCTTTTTGTTGATCATGGAGTTTTGAAAATTGAGTGAAACAAAATGCATTCATGGAAGATTAATTTTCTCTATAAAATAGGAAGATGAGGGTTAAAGGATTATGGCAATGAAACTGTTGTGCAAAGATCAGAATTTTTGGTTGTTAATTTTTATTCCTACCATTGTCAAGCACCCAGTCTAGCACAAGAGAACTAGAGATGTGAAGTTTTTGTTCTGGGTTGTTTTTTGCCACCAGAAATGTCTTTTTCCTTTCCTTTATTTGAATGATAAGTCTCTCTGGCTATGCAAAATGAATGTAACAATACATATTTATATTGTGCACTTAATAATTGGAATACTAGAATAAACAATCAGTTTTATCACTCTTAAGATTCTTATATGGATTTCTACAAACATCAGTGGTGGTATTTTATACGAAAAAGAAAGAATTTTTGTTTTGTTTTGTTTTGCTTTTTGGTACTGGGGATTGAACTCAGGTCCTTGCGCTTGCAAGGCAGGTGGTGGAACCGCTGAGCTAAACCGCCGGCCCAAGAAAATCTTGATGGCATTATTTATGATCTTGTTGGTATTATTTACATGACCTTGAGATTTTCAAAATCTATTGGTAACATTTTCATTTCTCTGATTTCTCCTTTGTTCATTATCTTAACTGAAAAGAATTGTGTTTCACATTCATAACTATCCTAAATTATTGGAAAAAAGGCTTTTTGAGAAGACAAGTAAATTTTATAGAATACTTGAAATTTTCTTTTAAAGTATAGTGTACAATATCAATATTTACAGAGCTTAAAATTCTGTTTTTAAAAGGCCTGTTTTAAAAAGCAGTTATGCAGATTAATTCTAGCCCTGAAAATTCTATCTAAAGCCTTCACAGTATTTATATAAATAAGCGAGTATTGCATTTGTCAGTCTTTTACAATCTTAATGTTAGCAGACAGTAGAATTTTCCATTTCTTTATCATGTATTTTCATTATGGTTACCTCCTGGTGTGTCTGTATTGTTGTTTAATAATTTAATGGTTAAATTTTTATTTAAACTGAGTCTACAATTTTTGGATTTCAAAACAACAGAATGTAACTGGGAACTTCTATATTCACAGGTTTTTAGCCCTGGAATATGCTGATGATTTCTCGGCTGTAGATGTTAGGGTCAGCTCATTAGCGGTCAGAGAAGGCACACAGAAGCTCCGAAACTGCCTCAGGGGAATCCAGGCAGAATGCCAGTGCACTCCCTGAAGCCCTTACACAAGCAGGGTAACTTGCATACATCACTAGGTACCTATGCAGCCTTACCGTTTTTTAGAGGGTTGTTAACTAATGTACCAGTGAGCAGACAGGCTGTTCTGAGCTCCCAAGTATTCCTCCTGCACTCCGGTGCCCTCCTCTTCCCTGAGTTCACAGCACAGGGGGCACCTCCAGTGTCTAAAGCCCTGCTTGGGCAGGGATGGGATGGTGTTCAGTCCTTAGCTGTGTGGCCTGTTTTGATGAAAATCATTGCTTTCTGCTTTAAAGATTATGACTACTTGTTTGTTGCTTATTTCATTTGTGGGTTCATAAGGCCATATAATACATTCTTCTTTTTTTTTTTTTTTTTTTTTTTTTTTTTT
>NW_022900926.1:71067090-71077098 GCF_012274545.1 Fukomys damarensis
GGTCCTTGTGTGCAAGGCAGGCCACCAAACTGCTGAGCTAAATCCCCGGCCCCATATAATACGTTTTTACTTGGCTTCTCCTCTTCCTTTTCATCTTCTCTTGCCTTTAGAATATTTGACTATAGTTCAGTAGTTCTGTTCTCCAAAATAGGAAAGGGTATGTGGCCAATTTTGGGTTTCAGAACTTCTCAGAATCATCTCACTTCTAATCTGTACACATAGTTAAAGTTTACCCAGGCGGCAAAGCCTTTGGTACATTTGGTATAGCACCCCCCTTAGATTCTTGGCATCTCTGAATACAGCTTGTTCATAAGCTACTCTGGTATCTTTTATTCTTCTTTGTCCTATTTACCATTTCCCAAAGGTTTTGAAGGAACATGTTTTTCATTTTTTTCTGCCTTACATGTAAAATAGCGTTTTACATTCACGGTTATTCTGTGACCTGTTAAATGTTTACTTAATATCTGTATTTTCTTTCTTTTCTTTTTTCTTATTCATACATAGTGCTGGAAATCAAACCCAATGTTGTATCACTGAGCTACACCCCTAGCCTCAATATGTATATTTTCTGTCATTTCCATTTATCAAAAGAATTCATAATTTCTTGTAAAACATTTTTTCTTTCACGTTTCTAACATTCCCTTCTGTTCTTATAAGATTATCTTAAAATTGTTATTAAGAAATTGTTTTAGAGGCTGAATTCTAGGAAAATTTAACATAAGGATTCCTTAATTTTTATTCTTAGTATTGTTAAGGACCCTATCTAGCACAAGAGAAATGCAGTTATTTTTAAAGTTGTTCCTTAAATGCAAGCTTGTTTTTGAAAGTAAAGCAGTTTCTGAACAAGTAAGTTACATTTGTTTCATAATAGTGCTTTAGGGTTAAGTGAAGCATGTAATTTCTGTTTATGGATGATGTTAAAAAACAAGTATTTAAAAATCTGGCAGGCTTAATCTTTCAAAGGAAAAAAAGTATCTATAACTGTAACTATATTGTCTAAATATAAATAGCAGGAAATGATTTTAACATTTTAAAGCATTCTCCCTGAGACATTTAGACTTCAATAGAAAAGTGCAGGAGTTCTTGAGAGCCTACCAGAATCTAAAAGTATAGCTCAATATGTGTCTGTATCAGCACCTGATTTGTTTGAATTGTTCTTGCCACAGCTATTAACAATTACTACTTATGATACCATAGTTTTAAAATATTTTTAATATAGGATCACCTCTAACATTTTGGAATGCCTCAGTATTCCCATAGCGTGCTAGCACACATCTCTTTTCTTTAAAAAATATTTTTCACTATATAATTTATGCACAAAAGTATTTAACAGATTTGCAATTAACATTATGTCCTTTTTAAAAATAAGAAAATGATTACAGATATATTTTAAGGTTGCTACTGAAGTAGAAGGTAGAGAAGAAAGAAGGGAAGTTACAATTTTAAAATTGTACTTTTAAGAAAAGCTGCAGCTTCAGGACACAAAGTTACCCAAGGTTATAGTACCCTTTTGCCTTTCAGGAAACTAAAAAAATTCCTAAGGATCTTAAAGATATGATAAACCTGTAAATTGAGCAGAATACACTTGTATCCCAAGTCCTTAAGGAAATCCAGACTCTTTTAATGGTACCTCCTTTTCCTGAGGTATGCCTTGAATACTGTTTGACCATTTCTAGTTCTTCCTCCTCCTTCCTGACAACCAACTCTTTGAACTGGTTCATTTAACATCTTAAAGATGCTCTTGGTCTTGGCTAACTTGCTGCTGTAATTCTTCACTTACTCTTCACAATATTTGTTTTGTTTTGGTAGCAATGCAGAAGGCAGGGAAAGATTCTACTGAGTAATTTTCCTCATCTATTGAAACTGAGCTGGTCTGTTAAAATTCAAGGTATATCCTCCAGGCCTTGCTTGTTCTTGTAGTCATTGATGCTTGTTGTGGCTGCAACTGCACCCACTACTGAAGACTGAGGAGCTGTAGTACTGTCTGCTTGAGGGAAGTGAACCACAGCTAGACTGTACTTCCAGGGACTCCCATTAAAAGATTCTCCACTGCTCTGTTGGGGTTGTTGAAAACTTGCTGGTATGCATAGCCCACTGACATGATCTCAGTTAACATATTCTAAGTTCATCTGTCACAAGTGCACTTCTTGCATCTTCAAAAAGGGCTCAGCTGAGGCTAGGGTGGTACTGTAGTCCTGTAATCCCAGTCCTCGATACTTGGAAGGCTGAGGCGGGAGAATGATCATAAGTTTGAGGCCAGTCTGAAGTACATAGCAAGACCCTATCTCAATAAACCAAAAATCAAATTAAATTACAAAAGATTGAGCAGAGAAGATTCTTCTGATGTAGAGCCAGTGAGTAGTGCCTGGTGACCACAGGTATCTGTGGTGGCTTTTCTGCATGTTTCTCTTGTCGAGTTGCATTAGGTGCAGGTTGAGAAGATGCCGTTGTTGGTGTTGCAGTGAAAAACTCAGGTGTGGAGATGGGAGCCAGGTCTGTTGCAGTAGAAGAACTGTGGTAGAGGTAGCAGGATTTGATTGCTGCATGGTGGCTGGCATTGGTGTTGTCCCTACTTTGAGTTTGGTCACTGTAACCACCATATTTCTCATCAATTTTATATTCTTTGAGAGTAGTGTCATTGAGGATTTAGTGTGCATACATTATTTTTTCATCTGCTATTGGAAAGATATCTTCCCCTTTTTCACATTAAGTCTTCTGCCTTCTTCTTGGAGTTGATGTCGATTTTGAAGGCCTGCTTCTGGAGGGTCTTCAGGGTGACCTGCACAGCACCACTGGTTGAGTTCTGTGGGTTGGCTGAAGTCTGGGCTGGCCCCACCCCACTCTGCTTCTTGCACTCTCAGAATGAAGGCAGGGCTGTTAGGGGCTTGTCAGAGTCATCCTGTGGAGGGAGCCCTCTTTACCCAGGCCCCAAGCTTCCCCCCTTTACCCCACTTTTTATTTTGGCACCGGGTATTGAACTCAGGACCTTACTCTTGTGAGGCTGGCAGTGGAACCACTGAGCTAAATCTCCGGCCCCCAAGCTTTCCCTAAGAGATTGGGCCAGCACTCTTTCCTGTGTGCCTGCTTCTGCCACTGAATCTGTAGGAGGCTTGTGGGGCTCTCTGACACCAGCAGAAAATCAATCCATCCTCACCACAGGTGGCCATTGTTGTGAATCACCAACTTTTAAGATTTTTCTATATCTGATGGGTGTAAAACAATATCTGAGGGTAGTTGTTTAAAAGGTTTGGTTTTATTTTGGGGTAGGGAGCTTGTAAATATCATTAAATTTCCAGAAAAGTTGGGAAAATGGTACAAAAATTTTTTTATATTCTTTTCTCATGCTCAGTAATTGTTAACATTTTAGCTCATTTTCTTTATCATTCTCTATCTGTATATACATTTTTCTGAATCACTTCAGACTGAGTATATTATGCCACCCTTCTAAAATATTTCAACATGTGTATCATAAGAATAAAAATATCTCCTATTATTTCAGCACAATGATAATGTAGGGAAATTAACAGTAATATGCACCCTTAATTCTGTTCATAGACCAGGAATGTCCTTTACAACATTTTTCTCTCTAATCCAGGATCATGTAGAGCATTTAATTGTCACAAATCTCCTTTATATCAGTTCCTTAGGCTTTCTCTGTTTTGAAGGGTGTAGCGTCCTTATGTTTTGAGGTTTTGTTTTTGCTATGTTATCTGAAGGACCTCCAGTTCCTGGGATCAAGTGGTCATCCCATTTCAGCCTTCCAACTAGCTGAGAACACAGGTGTGTGCCACCATGCTTCATGTTTCCATAGACTGTTTTCCTGTTTGCATTTTAATGTAATTTGTTCTACTTTTTTTTTTTTTTTTTTTTTTTTTTTTTTTTTTTTTTTTTTGGTATGGGGATCAAACTCAGGACCTTGCACTTGCCCGGCAGGCGGCAGTACCACTGAGCTGAATCACTGGCCCTGATCTATGTTTTCTTAATTAGTGGTAATATTGAAATCTTTCCCTCTCACTGTCTCACTTTCTTTCTTTGTCTTTGCTAGGGATCGAGTGCATGGCCTCCTACATGCTAGCCAAGGAAGCTGTATGCTACCAAGCTGCATCTGCAGCCCTTTGAAATCTTATTTGCAGCATAGTTATTTTAATTTTGTCTTCTGTGAATTAATTGTGGATATTCTGTGCCCATTTTTTCTATTAAATTGTACTTACTGAGTTACTTATGTATTCTGAATACTAATTATTTACTTTTTATATATATTAGAAATAGTTCCCATCAGCCTGTGAAATTTTGGTTGTTCTTAATTATTCCTTTGTAATATAGAAGTTTAAATGTTTTAGCATGCAATTTATTGATATCTTCCTGTGTTATTTCTTCTTAGTCTTCCCCCAAATTGCTTCACTATTTTGGTCGTTTGTTCATCTATATAAATTTTAGGATTACCTTGATGCTTGTTGAAAAGCTCTAATGGCCTTTTTGTTACAAAAGCTGTAGATTTATAGAAGAATTGGGGCAGAAAAATTGAATTGATGTCTGTACCATTCAGGTTCTTCTTTTTCTTTTATTTTTTCTTTTTATTTTTTGGTACCAGTGATCAAACTCAGAACCTTGTGCTTGCGAGGCAGCAGTGGCACCACTGAGCTAAATCCCTGGCCGCAATCCAGATTATTCTTATTCATAATTGTATCTCTCCATTTATTTTGGTCCTTATTTATATCCTTTCTGAAAGATACAGTTTTGGCCTTGAAGACTGATCATGTTGTTTGGATGTCTGGCTGCTTTCAGGTTTGTTTTTGTGAATATAATTAAAATTTTTATTATTTCTATAATTTTTGGTGTGTAGAAACACTACTGCTTTTTGCTTTTTTGTTTTGATATGTGACCTCACTGTGTTGCCCAGTCTGCTCTCAAATTGCTAGGCTCAAGTGATCTTGCTTTAACTTCCCAAGTGTCTCGGACTATAGGTGGATACTACCATGCTTGGCTTTACATATTCATCTTAAATGTAACATCCATCCTCTCTTATTCTTTCTATTTTACATTTAAAACAGTTTTTGGTATTTTGAGACAGAGACTCACTGTGTAGTTTAGGTCAGTTTAGGTCAGCCTTGAACTTGCTATGAGTCCAGGCTGGCCTTGAACTTGAGATCCTCCTGTCTCACCTTTCCTACTGCTAGAATTACAGGTACGTGCCACTATACTTGGCTTTTCTTATTGTTTCTAATAGTTTTTAGATTACCTTGGATTTTCTTAATTGTTTAAACTGTGAATAATGGCAGTTTTATTTTTTTCATTCTCATCCTTGTACTATATTTAACTTATTCTTTGGACTGGCTATAAACTCCATCTTTGTAATGAACAGATATGTTGGCACAAGGCCTCATTGTCTTACTTTTGGCTTTAAAGAGGCTATTACTAAGGCCAGACATGGTGCACACTTGTAACACCAGCAACTTAAGAGGCCGAGGCAGGAGGATCATGAGACCAAGGGCTACATAGTGAGACACTATTGCAAAAAATAAACAAAAATCCCCCCAAAACCAGAAACAGAAAAAGATATCATTACTGATATTTCACTCTTGCTGTATACTTTTTGAAGATACCCTGTGTCAGTGATGGCAAATCTTTTAAGAGACTGAGTGCCCAAACTGCATCCCAAAACCCACTTACTTGTCACAAAGTGCCAACACTGCAGTGAAACCTGAATATCCAACACTAGCTGCTGGGGTGACTTGGCTCATGTGCCAACACAAAGGGCTCTGCATGCCAGCTGCGGCACGTGTGCCATAGATTTGTCACCACTGCCCCGTATCATGGAAGGACTCCAGCCTCATTGAGAATTATAAATGTAATAAGACTCCAAAATAGACAAAAGCAGCCGGGCATGGTGGGGCACACCTGTAATCCCAGCACTGGGGAGGCTGAGGCAGAAGGATCACTGTGAGTTCGAGACCACCCTGGGCTACATTTTGAGTTCCAGGTCAGTCTCAGTGACATAGTGAGACCCTGTCTCAAAAAACCAGGGCTGGGAATTTAGCTCAGTGGTTCGATGCCTGCTTTGCAAATGCAAGGACCTGAGTTCAATCCCCGGTACCAAAAAAATGAAAACAACATCAACAGAAAACCAACCAAACAAAAAAACCAAAACAAAACAAACAAACAAAAAAAAACAACGACCCAAAATAGACAAAAGCAAACCAGTTGTCTTGTGGTAAGTCCAGAGTCCAAAATTAATAACAAGATATCATGGATAAGAGAAAGATGATTTTTTTTCACAGCATAGTGAACAGTTTTTAGAAGTGTTTCAGTTTTCGTAATAAAATTTGTGTCTGTTCTGTCTTCAGTTGATTTTTCTAATTCATACATTTTTGAAGTTTCTATCTTTAAATTTTCAGATGTATTGGTATAATATTTTTATGATTTACAAAATATTATTTTTATGTTTTATATTTTTATATTTTATATTGTTTTTATATTTTTCTTACTAACATTTTTAGTTTTCTTATGTGTGTGTGTGTGTCTGTTTGTGTCTGTGTGTGTTATTGAGCATTGAATCCAAGGCCTTGTACATGTAAGTCAAGCACTCTTACCTTGGGCTACACCCCCAATAATTTTTAATTTTTAATTTTTTCTATTTTGACACAGAGTTTCTCTAACTTGTCAGGCTTGAACATGGAATCTTCTTGCCTCATCCTCCCAAATAACTGGGGTTACAGGCAGGTGCCACCATGCCTGGCTTTATTTTCTGGCCTTCTTTATTTTCTGGTCATATTTCTCAGCTTGTGATGAGTGCATTACAAAGGCACTATAAATTTAGATATCATTCCTGTATGAGTTTGGGATCTGAAGCTGGCTTCCTATGGGAGACCTTTCTCCCCTAACCTGAAGCCATGAGTAAATAATAAGCTTTCTTTATCATTGCTGCATTGGGCCCTTGCGAGTTATTTCTGCTCTTAGTTTCATGGAAAAGCTTATCTTCCCATGGTTCTTGCTTTATGGTAGAGTTTTATTTCCAGCTGTGTTCTATGTGATCTCAAACCTCCTCATTGGCATTGAAATTTGGTTCCTAGATACTTGATTTCTGGATCTGTTATCCTGCTAGGCTACCAAATGAAAACTTATACACTTAACTGCTTTGGCTTTGAGGTCTTTTCTTCTGATGCTGGAGCTTTTTTTTTTCTTTCATAAAAAGTTCAGCTTGAATTTAATATACTAAATTTTATCTCACATTTCTTGTGTTTATAGTGAAAGGGTTTCATACATTAACCTCCCATTATCCTTTCAAAACAGAATTTTGACCCCTGTTTCAGTGTGAATACTGAACTTGTAAACTCAGCAGAAAACAAACATACCACAATCTTTTCATATTTAAACATCAAATAATTACAGCATTGTCATCTATGTATATATTATCATCTATGTGTATGATTTTCCAGCTTCCAGCAAAGAATTCTGCAACTTTTGCTGAAATAATGTAATTTCATCTGTAGCATTTCAGGAAGGACCCATTTATCCTTTTTTAAAACTTTAGCACCAGAAACAGAAAAACCACCACCTGAAATCGTAGGCATGATGCTCTTAGTATATGTAGGTGGAAAGGTCAAGTTTAATGGTATTGTCTCTTGACCAAATGAGCAGTCTGTGAATGGCCTGTTTTACAAGAAAAACAAGATCTCAAGGCAACTCCCAATATTGGAACATTGACATTATCGATTGATTATATCATAGTACTAAAGTTACTGTGGTATTATATGAGGTGATAGTATTAAGAGACTTATTTTAACCAGTTTTTTCTTTCCTTTAGTTTTAGTGAAGTATAATTGACAAATAAAAATTACATAGTTAAATGATGTCTATTAGTCAGCTTTGCCGTTGCTTATCATGAGACCCAAGAGTCACAGCGTAAAAGAGGAAAGTTTAATTTAGCTTACAGTTTGGGGGAGTTTAGCCCATGATCAGCTAATTCCAAGGAAGATACCTCATCCATCGTAGTGGAAGGGTGCAGTAGAGCAAAGCTTCTTAGTTTGTGGTAACCAAGAATAAAGCAGGGAACAGTGCCTGACCAAAAAAGGGGAAGAACCAGATGCAACTCCTGGGCTATGGCTTCAGAACCAGCCCAGACACACCTAAAAGTGTGGTCCACCAATCCCCTGGGCAGATCCCAGAGCCAGTCAGGTTGAAACGTCACCATAATTGCCACAGTGTGCAACATGGTGTTTTGATACATGTATATGTCATGAGGTGATTGCCACAATCAAGCTAATTAATGTATCTTCCTTTATGTGGTTAACTTTTTTCCTTGTGAAAACATTTAAGGTCTACACAGCAAACTTAACTATACAATATTGTAGAACTAACTATAGTCACCATGCTGTGCATTAGATCTCTGGAATTTATCCTCTATAATTGAAATAAACCCCCTCCCCTGTACCAGGGATTGAGTTTAGGGAGTGCTGAGCTACATCCCCAACCCTTAAGACAGGGTCTTGAACTTGTGCTCTTCCTTCCTCAGCCTCCTGAGTAGCTGTGATTACAGGTGTGTGGCACTATGCCTGTTGAAATTCATTTTGTTTTTATATGAGTGTAGCTATATACACAGAATTTAGAATCATTGTTTCAGAAGTTGCCTCAGATAAGACAAACCTAAAGCAAGAATTTAAGGGTTGGGCACTTTTAATGAGCTTGATTCAGTTCATTGCTTTAACATAATCTTTCTGTGGTCCAGTTTTAAGCCTCTTGATTCTGATAAAGGAGAAGGTGGGGTCCGGGAACACTGTTCAACATTATGCTTAGGCTGAGAAGGTTCAAGATCATTGGAAGGCTACTGCTGTATCTGCCTCTGTGAAATCAGCAGAGCATATCACTATTAACTCCATGAACATTGAGTGGTAATCTTGCATTTGGAACATTTCTAACAAAGGATTACCTAGAGATTAAGTGTAATTCTCAGCTACTTCTCTATGATTACTGGAAATCCTTACTGGTATAAATGTAGGAATTTGAGCTGCTGCTTCTCTGTCTGTGTCAGTGGAACCTTTGTATTTTGGCTATTTTTCTATCAAGTTTGTATGGCCTTGTATTCTGTAGCACTTGGTATCTTCATGAGAAACATATGTAGCTTGTCAATAAATATGAAATACTGAGTCTCACTGAGTATGACACCCATTTTTATCTCTAGGAAATTTTGAAGTCAGTGCATAGATTTGACCTTTGCCCATTTCCCTACTTTTAAAGGTTTTCAGGCCTAACAGGCATGAGCATACTAAACTGAAAGAATTGGTGGCAGAAAAAAAAAAGCAACAACAACAAACAGACTACCAGTGGATTCAAACGCCATTTCAGCAATTGGTAGCAAAAAATTTGTTTTCTATGAAATATTCAGGAAGTAGATTCTTTTGAATTAGTATATCTTAAAATATTTAGTAATATCTTCTGTTAGGTGACCTTGTGTTCTGAGCTCTAAGCCACCTTGAACACTTGTACATTAATATTCTTCTCTTACTTCTCAGTTGCTGGACTGTTACTACTGGAGTGTTACTGTTCTGTGAAATCTTGGTTTGCTCCAAGCAAAATTTGACCTTCCTTCTTTTTGTCCTATCTTCTGAGTGTCTGTCACAACTTCCACAATTCTTTTTTTCATTTGTTTCTTTATGTTCCTCTTTCTCTCTACCAGAACATAAGCTCCTTAAAGGCAAGTGCCACCTTTTTATCCATAGTGCCTAGTATGATATGTGGTACGTGGCAGGTTTCTCATAAAGATTTGTTGAGTTAGTCTTCTAATGAAATGTGCTTTTAGTGCTTTTTAAACTTGGGTACCTTTAAAAATTATAGGGTCTGGAGATGTATCTCAGAGGTGCCACACCTGCCTGGCAACTGTAAGATCCTGAGTTCGATCCCCAGTAAGGATGGAGGGGGGGGTTATAGTTTACCTTTCTATTGAACCTCAGTGAAAAATTTTGCCCAGAAAATCAGTTTAATTTTCAGAGTAGAAGCATCCAAGAAATATGT
>NW_022900926.1:71077149-71170090 GCF_012274545.1 Fukomys damarensis
ATAAAATTTTTTTTTTAATTTCAAAATATCTAATGAAATCCCAGCTGGGATCTTGTCATTTCAAAAGTAACTAAAGAAGATTCATGAGTCATCTAATAACTTCCTGTCAAAATTTCTTTACCTCAGAAATACCTTTTGGTCAGCACTTTGATAATTTTGTATACAGAAAAGCCTGGTATAAGTCAATAGTTCAACCATTGTAGTCAATTTTTTTCGTTGGTTTAAGAGGAATTTCATTTATGTTATGCTTTGCTTTTTATTTCTAACTTTCTAGGCCAAAAACTATTATTGTATAATTTATTTGGTACCCTTGTTGCATCTCAATCATTAAATAACAAGAACTTAAAAAGTTAGGTTCATGTTTCTCTTAGACAATTTTGAACTTGTTGACAACATCCATTTGAACAGCTTTTGGATTAACGATACTTTAAAATGTAAGGACCATCTGGACCTAGAAAGGTCAACTTTCAGTATTTTTTTTTTTTTTGATTTGGAAAGAACCTTTCTGTGTGATAAATCTGTTTAGATTATCCACACATTGGTCCAGACCAGGGCAGCTGCAAGCAGATCCCAGCCAGGGATCCACCCCAACTCCAAAGGCCAGCCAAGGCTTTCCCAGGAAAGAGCTGAAGAGGTGCGAGAGCTTCAGTCAGAGGCCTATCCCATAGCATTGGTGAGTGTGTGCAGATTGAGGGGAGAAGCAGCGTGGTCCAGACCAGTGTGGCTACAGGCAGAGCCCAGCCTAGGATCCTCCTGGACCCCAGAGGCTCAGGTAAACTTCCCAGCCAAGGCCCACCCAGAAAAGAGCTGCACAAGCTCACAAGCTTCAGTCTGAGGCCTGCCCCATAGCATTTGTTGTTTGAACCCAGGAATTGGTGTACTGCTGAGCAGCAGAAAAAAGGCCTCTTGCTGGCTTGCTGAGAACTGAAGATTACTGGGTGAGCAAAAAGTTATCTCAATAAAGGCACAGCAGGCTACATCTGATGAAATGAGAAGACTTGGAAACAACTCCCCAAAACAGACTCCAGATCACGTAAGGCAACCCCAAAGGAAAACAATCGGGTACTCAAACACCTGGACTGCTTGAACTGGCAACAAAAGAGGATCTGGAAAAAATGAAGTTAGAAATAATTTCTCAGATAACAGCAGAGATTGTGCCCATAGTGAAAGGTAAGATTAATAAATCTAGAGTGGACACAAATTTAAAAAATAAAAACAAAAGACGAGCTAAGGAACACGGTGGAATCCCAACATAGGAAACAAGTGGAATCCATAAAACAGAAGCAAACATTTCCAGGAAATTAACAACTATTGAAAGTCCATACAGCAGAATGAGCCAATATGAAGGCAGAATTTCTGATATAGAAGATAGGATTGCAATTAGTGAATAGGAATATAAAAATTTCTTAAAAATAGCAAGGGACCATGAGAAATCAATTGAACAGCTGCTAGATGATGCAACGCAGAATAATACGACTGATCGGAGTCAATGAAGAAACGGGAGAGAGTGCAGATGACATAAAAAAAAAAAACTGTTCACGGAAGTAATGGCAGAAAACTTCCCAAGTAGGGGAAAACAATTTGACATACAGATGATTGAGGCATATAGGACTCCAATTAGCTGTGATTTAAAAAAATTTACACATAGGTATATAATAATTAAGATTCCAGAAGCCCAACAGAAACCCAATTATAAGCAGAGAAAAGAAACAAGTCACATACAAAGGAAAGCCTAACAGAATCACAGCAGACTTCTCAACACAAACCCTCAAGGTAAGAAGAGCTTGGAGTGATGTATTTTAAACTCTAAAGAAAAACAGCTTCCAACCCAGACTGATGTACCCTGTAAAACCATCTTTCAAAATTGATGGAGAAATAAGATACTTTCATGACAAAGAGCACCTTATGAACTTCATAAATGCCAAACCAGCACTCCAAAAATTTTAAACAATATCCTAGGAAATAACAATGAGGATAACAACCTCAGGAAGCCCAGCAGGCACGACAAGAAATTAAATGCAAAGGGGGAGAATCCAACCAAAAGAAAAAGTCATGACAAGGATAAGACAATACATATCATTTAAAATCATCGATGTTAATGGTCTCAATTTACCAATCAAAAGAAATAGATTGGCAGAATGGGTCAAAAAGCAAGATCCAATAACATGCTGCATACAAGAAACACATTTAATTAAAAAAGAACTCAGAGACTAAACGTTAAAGGGTGGAAAACAATACTTTATATGACAGGAACCCCCCAAACAGCAAGAGTAGCTATCCTCTTCACAGATCATGTGGCTTTCAAATCAACACTGATTAAGAGAGACAAAGAAGGATACTATGCACTCAACTATATAAAACTGATACTAATGGACATGAAAAATCAAATGAGCACTAACACAGTAGTGATGGGGGACCTCAGTACCCCACTGTCACAAAAAGAACAACTAGACAGAAAATAAACAGAATACTAGAACTCAATCAAACTCTTGAACAAATGATCTTAGCAGATTTTTACAGTTGTTCCACCCCACAAAATCAGAATACACATTCTTTTCAGCTGCACATGGATCATTCTCCAAAATAAACCACATACTACTGATAGAACATGTCTAAGTAAGTGCAAAGTAAGTGAAGTGATCCCCTGTATATTATCAGACCATAGTGTGATAAAATTGAAGATCAATAGCAAATGAAACTGCGGAATTTCACAAACACATGGAAATTGAACAGTACACTCCTGAATAATCAATGGGTTACAGAGGATATTAAGGAAGAAATCAGACAGTTCCTACAATTAAATGACCATGACAATACAACATATTAGAATCTATGGCACACATGCAAGCAGTCTTATGAGGAAAATTCATAGTGCTGAATACACATATTAGGAAAACAGCGAGTGCAATTAACTGATGCTGAACCTCAAACTTCTATAAAAAGAACGGTACAAACCCAAAGCTCATACAAGGGAGGAAATTATAAAGATTAGGCAGAAATCAGTGCAGTGGAGACTAAAAGAATGATACAAAAAATCACTGAAGCCAAGAGTTGGTTCTTTGAAAGAATGAACAAAATTAACAAATACTTAACCAACCTTATAAAAAAAAGGAAAGAAAAGGCCCAAATCCATGCAATTAGGAAAGAAAAGGGTGAAATTACAGTGGACCCAGCAGAAATCCAGAGGATCATCAATTCCTACTTCGAGAACCTATAGGCCAATAAGATGGAAAATACAGAAGAAATGGGCAGATTCCTAGATTCATATGAATTACTGAAGTTGAATGAAGATGACCTAAAAACTGTAAACAAGCCAATTATCAATCAATGAAATTTAAAACGTAATTAAAAACTAACCAACTAAGAAAAGCCCAGGTCCTGATGGCTTCACTTCTGAATTCTACAAGACATTTAGAGAGGAACTACCGCCACTCCTGTTTAAACTCTTCAATGAAATTAAAAGGGAATCAGTACTCCCAAATTCATTCCTGGAAGCATGCATCACCTTGATCCCCACATCAGAGAAAAACCCACCTGAAAAATAGATTATCCACACCTGTCCTTTAAGATAAAATATTAATGTCAGGCATGGTGGTGCACACCTACAATCCCAGCACTCTGGGGGACTGAGGCAGGAGAATTTTAAATTTGAGCCCAGCCTAGGAAACTTAGCAGTTTAGTGAGTGAGTCTTTGTCTGAAAATTTAAAAAAAAGAAAAAAGGCTAAAACTTTGCTGGGGTGTAGTGTAGTGTGAAGGCCCTGCTTTAATTCTCAGTACTACAGAAAAAGATACAATATTAATTAAATATGTCACCTGTACATATAATAAAAGATACTATCATATCTTACTTGATACAATGTACTTTTTACTTCATTTGTTATATTAGTGCAATTGTGCATTTAATCCACTCTTACTTATTGTTTCCTACCAATGTATAGAAAAAAATATTCCAGAAGGATAGGAGTAGAAATAAGTCAGCAAAAGAACCTTGGCTACAAGAGTGGGTAGGATTTTTTAGATAGTCATGGAAAGATTTATCGTGGTGGTATAGGAAACTTCATGACTAACCAGAGCCTCTTTAAATAGTAAGTATTTGTAAAGCACAGAATAAATTCTAGTTAGTGCCAGACACTATACAAAGAACTAGAAGTAGGAACAGAAAAATGAATATGATAAAATTCTTGCCTGTATGACCTTGTTTGTAAAACAGATGAATACTATCTCGAATGCCTTATAACACTTACAACACTCAACATGTTTGTTTGTTTATTTTTTGGTACTGGTGGTCAAACTCGGGACCTTGCACTTGGAAGGCAGGTGTCAGAACCACTGAGCTAAATCTGCAGCCCACTCACCATGTTTATGAGAATAGAGGAGGGAGACCAGTTCTTCAGGGAAGTCAAAAGTTTCACAAAGGAGATGTGAGCTCAGTCACAAAATAGAAGGATTTTCCAAGTACAGGATGAGAAGCAGAGAGTTGGAAGCAGTGTGATCTGTGTGGAATTCATGGGGCTGAGGGGATGCTCTTTCTTGTTAGCTACTTGAGATATTGGTCAGTGACCTAATACTGTGCTCTGATGAGACAGTTTCTAGCAGATGCTACCTTTCCTCTCCTAAGCTCCTATGACTTCTGATTACTTTTTGATCAGAATTGAATTTTCAGGTGAAAATACATGCAGGCTGCAGGTATAAGTCAATGGTACAGTGCTTGTCTAGTGTGCTAACGGCCCTAGGTTTAATCCCCTGCAGCACTACCACAACAGAATTAAAATTAAGAGGTGCCAAGAGAAGATGTTAAATCTAAAATTGTGATTATCCCGTTACTTCTTTTCAATCTGCAGAATAAATAATAATTTGTAACAGTCTTACGTTTCTCTTTGCTGAGACAAAGTACCCAATGCACAAAGTTAAAAAAAAAAAAGTTTAATTTGGCTTACAGTTTGTAGAGGTTTCAGTTCATAGTTGGCTGGCTCCAAGACAGGGTAATATGGCAGAGGGTTGTCACAAAGGAAAACTCATCCATGGAGTGGCAGGGCAGGCAGACTGCAGCAAAGCAATAGCAACAGCCCTCTTTCTGTCCCTTATATTCTGTCCAGGCAACCCACTCTTAAAGTGAGTAGTACTCATTCCCAGAACGGCATTTTTAATCCCAGCATTGCAACAGTAATCTCAGCATCCTACATCCTAGATATAGCCACCTCTGCAAAGTCCCACTGGTGATCACATGAGGCTTTGTGGGGGATATCTAGATGCAGCCATAACAGTAACAAATGACTGTTATGTAAGAACTGGTGAATGTTTTTGAATTTGATATGTACTTTGTATTTGTCATATAAACTACTTAGAGAGAGTTAGCCTTATTTCCCTTTAACACAAAATTAGATTCTGAGGATTTTTCAGGCACATTTTCTATCATTAGTGATATCATTGTTGTCTTAACAGTTTTTTGGAACCCACACAAGATCATTCAATGAATAGTGGGAACATGTTGGGTAAGAGAACCCTGAGAAACTGATAACTAAGCCCTTTATGTGTGGCCTGAAAAAGAAGTGATCATCCCCATAGTGTATGGCCTGCCGAAGAAGAGTGAGGTGAAGAGTTTGGGCAGTGCCAAGAGTGCACCCACCAGTTGAAGGTAGTATGCTGCGCTCAGAAGTCTGGAATGCAAGCTTTTTGCAGGCAAGAAACTGATCTGTCTCATTCCCAAGGCTGTCTCACATACCTAGAAGGTTATTTGACATGCAGTAAGTTCTTACCCAAAGTATGTTCACTGAAGGAGAAATTTAAACGTTTCCATTGTGGCTGGGACATAAAAAGCAAGGGGTCACATGGAATAAAGTAGTTCTGAGAGGAGAGCAGGACTTTGCAATGTCTCTAAGCATATGTTAAATAATGGATTTTGTGCCTCACAGTGGGACATCATCAAACCATTCAAATCAAGGAGTTGGTATTATTGGATTTGCTCTGCAGTATGCAGTACTCCTTTCCAGTGTTTTAATGTTACCAACAGTAATAAGCACCTTACATTATGATCTAATAAGATATACCCACAGAATACCTAAAATAATTTTTTTTAATGAACAAGGCTTAACCTTACCAACTGTGATGTGCTCCATTGTTTTCTCTTGTATTTTTTAATAATAGTGTTCAAAACCAGTATGATCAAAACTCATGACTTCAGTACAGCTTGAAAAACACTTTTATGGAGTAATGGATATTCTAATGATGAAGATTATGTGCATGAAATAGAGAAGAGCAACTTTAGGTGATCTAAGATGGGTCAGAAATATTGGCTTAAAAATAAAATGCACAGGTTGGGGTCTAGCTTAGTGGCAGAGCACTTGCCTAGTGTGCACAAGGCCTTGAATTCAATCTCCAGACACACAAAAAGAATAAATCAGAAATTCAGAGAAATGCTGGAAGTTTGACCATGGGAACTCAGGATAGAATGTCAAATGAGAAGGATTTGTAGAGTTACAGAATCCAGCTGAAATGCAGGAATTTAATTTGGTCAAGGGTACATAGAAGTCCCAACAGAAGAGGACTCATACCCACATTTCTATGAGTCTCTCTAGCTGGCACTTTTCGTAAACTCAGAAGTTTGCAGGCATGGTGATGATATCACCATTCTGTAATTTGGAAACTGAAGTAGAGAGGTGACCTGCTGCAAGATGAGATGTCTTGGAAAATGATAAGTGAGGGCTAGATTCCATCCCTTCTTTGACCAATCTTCTTCTTGTACTGCACTGTGTTATACATATGCATGAAAAAGGAGTTATAATCATAAAATGCTACTGTAGTGTTTCAGCAGGTATACATTTCTAAGAATTCTGCTGCTAATATTGTTTAATTGTCTTGATATTAAAAATTAAAATTGAGATTTATGAATTGCTTCTTGAGAAGTCTAAGTAATGTCTAATTTATTCCTCAAAAGAATACTTATGCCAATGTACTGACTATATGCTTGTAATCTGCTCAGGAGGCTGAAGCATGAGGATTGCAAGTTTGAGGCCAGGCTGAGAAATGTATTGAGACTCTGCCTCAGGAGATAAAACAGCCTGGGGAATCAGAATCACAGTATACTTCTCAGCACAAACCAATAAGTCAAAGAAAGCTTGAAGTGAAGTATTTGAAGCCCTAAAGGAAAACAACCTCCAACCCCGACTGTTGTATTCCACAAAATTATCTTTTAAAACTGGTAGAGAAATAAGATATTTCCATGATAAAGAACACCTGAAGAAATTCATGATCACAAAACCAGCACTCCAAAAAGTTCTGAAGGATATTGTAGAAAGAGGCAATGAAGACACCCAATTAAAATAATCCCAGTAGAATGGGTCCACCAGGCAAGGCAAGTAATTAAATAGAGGGGAAAGAAAGGGAACCAACAATAGGAAAATAATACAGTGACAAGGATAAGTCAGTACTTACCAGTTATAACCATCAATATGTATGGTCTGAACTCACCAATGAATAGAAACAGATTGACAGAATGGATGAAGAAACAAGATTTAACAGGGGCAGGGGATTTAGCTCAGTGGTGCCACTGCGTGCCTCACAAGTGCAAGGTCCTGAGTTAAATCCCTGGTACAAAAAAAACAAAAGCAAAAATATGTTGCATACAAGAAGCACATTTAACTCCAAGAGAATTCATAGACTGAAAGTCAAAAAATGGAAAATACTCTTATGCAACAGGAACCTAGAAAAAAGCAGGAGTAGCTATTCTGTTTATAGACAAAGAGAATATCAAGTGAAGATTGATCAGAAGAGACAATCACTACATACTTGTTAATCTAACAACCCAAGAAGAAAAGATAACAATCTTAGATATATATGGACCAAATACTGGCACACACAACTATATAAAACAAACACTAATGAATATGAAAAACCAGATAAACCTCAATACAGTTGTAATGGGGACCTTAGCATCTCACTGTCACAAATAGATCAACTAAGGCAAAAAATTCAGCAAGAAATATCAGAGCTGAGCCAAACATTTGCACCAGTAGACTTAGTAGATATCTACAGAGTGTTCCACCCAACAGCAGAATACACATTCTTCTCAGCAGAACAGAAGACTTTCTCCAAAACAGACCACAGATTAGTGCATAGAACATGCTTAAGTAAATGCAAAAGAATTTAAATCATCTCATACATTAGATCATAGTGTAATGAGTTTGGAAAGCAGTGGCAAAAGAAAGCACAAAAATTAAACACATGGAAATTAAATAGTACCCTCTTGAATAGCCAATACATCACAGATAAAATTAAGAAATTAGACAGTTTCTACAATTAAATGATAATGCCAATAGGACATATCAGAAATTGGGATGCAATGAAAGCAGTCCTATGAGAAAAGTTTATAGTGGTAAATATATCAGAAAAACTGTGTGAGCTCAAATAAATAACCTAACATTGAACTTCAAACTCATAGAAGAAAAAAACACAACACCCAAAGCTCATAAAAGAAATTGTAAAAATCAGACCAGAAAGTAATGCAATTGAGACAAAAAAAAGACAAAAACAAAACAAAACAAAACAAAAAACCCAAAACAAAGAATCAATGAATTGAAGAGTTGGTTCTTTGAAATATTAAAAAAAAAACCAACCTTAATAAAATAAGAACTAAACTTAGCTAACTTTATGAAAAAAAGGAAAGACCCAAATCCATGCAATTAGGAATGAAAAGAGCAAAATCACAGCAGTCCTATAGAAATCCAGAAGATCATCAGTACCTACATTGAAAACTTGTACTGAAGTAATTTGGAAAATTCCAAAGAAATGGATAGATTCTTAGATACTTATAAATTACCAAAGCTGAGTCAAGAAGATAAAAATTCTAAAAATGCCAATCTCAGTCAATGAAATTGAATAAATAATTTTTTTAAATTTCCAATAAAGAAAAATTCAGGTTGTGATGAATTGATTCACTGTTGAATTCTATAAAAACTTTAGAGAAGATCAAATACCACTACTCCTCAAACTATTTAATGAAGTTGAAAGGGAAGCAATACTTCTAAACTTATTCCTAGAAGCAAGCATTACCCTAATACCAAAACCAGAGAAAGACCAAAACAAGAAAGAGAACTATAGGCCAATCTCTTTAGTGAATGTACATGCAGAAATCCTCAGTAAGATACTGGCAATCAGAATGCAGCAAATCATCAAAAAGTTTATTACCATGATCAAGTAGGATTCATCGCAGGGTTGCAGGGATGGTTCAGCATATGGGAGTCAGTAAGTATAATACACTATATTAACAAAGCCAAGGCTAAAAACCACATGATCATATCAGTCAGTGCAGAAAAAGCATTTGACAAAGTGCAGCATGCATTCATGATAAAAACCCTAAGAAAAATTGGAGTAGAAGGTCCTCATCTCAATCTGATAAAAGGAATCTATGACAAACCATCAGCCAACATTATACTAAATAAATGGTCAGAAACTTAAACAGAAACAAGACAGAGATGTCCATTATCATCACTCCTATACAATATAGTTCTGGAAACATTAGCCAGAGAGCAATTAGGTAAGAGAAATATGGATAGGAAAGAGAGTAAATTATCATTATTTGTAGATGACACAATACTCTACATAGAAGACCCCCAAAACTCTAGGAAAAGACTCCTAGATTTAATAACCAAATTCAGTAGCATAGCAGGATACAAAGTCAACACTCAAAAATTGAAAGCATTCCTGACCACAGACTCACTGAGAGAAAAATTAGGGAAACCATACCTTTCACAATAGCATCCAAACAAATGAAATACCTAGGAATCGATCTAGTGAAGGATGTGAAAGATCTTTACATTGAAAACTACAGTACTCTGAAAAAGGGGATGGAAGAGATTATCAGAAGATGGAAAGCTGTCCCTTGTTCTTGTGTGGGCAGAACTAATATAGTGAAAATAATCATACTTTCAAAATTGTTATACAGCTTTAAAGCAATCCCAATCAAAATAACAATACCACATACCTCACAGAATTAGAGAAAACAATCCTAAAATGCATTTGGAACCAGAAGAGACCTAGAATAGAAAAAGCAGTTCTGGGCAACAAAGACAAAGCAAGGGCATCACAGTTTCCAATTTGAAATTGTGTTACAAATGTACTGTGATAAAAACAGCATGATACTGACAAAAAAAAAAAAAATCAAGAATCAATGGAACAGAATAGAAGATGCAGAAGTGATTCCAGACACAGCTACCTTATTTTTGACAAAGGGGCCATATACCTTCACCAGAAGAAAGATAGCCTTTTTAATAAATGGTGCTGGAAAAACTGACTTTCCACATGCTGAAGATTATACCTAGACCTATATCTCTCAATGTGCACTAAACTAAAATTGAAATGGACTAAAGATCTAAATTTTAAAACAGAAACACTTGATCTGCTGGAATATAGAATAGGTAAAACTCTTAAATACATAGGTGTAGACCAAGACTTTATGAACAAAACACAGGAAATATTTCAAAGAATCAACAACTGGGGATCACATCATATTAAAAAGCTTTTGCCAACAGAGCGAAGAGTCAACCTGCAGAATGGGAAAAGTTTACCAGCTATTCTTCAGACAAAGTACTAATATCTAGAATATATAAAGAACTCAAAAAAGTCACACCCACCAAATTTAATGGCCCAATCAAAAAATGGGCATCTGAAAGGAATAATAAATGTGTCTCACATGTACAAACAGTAAGTAAATATATGAAAAATGTTCAATATCACTGGTCATTCGAGAGATGAAATTAAAACAACAGGGATACTATCTCCAGAAAGAATGGTTGTTATCAAGAAATCAACCAATAATAAATACTGGCAAGGCTGTGGGGAAAAAGGAACTCTTTCCTATTGTTGTTGGGAATGCAAATTGATACAGCCACTGTGAAAATCAGTGTGGAGATTCCTTAAAAAACTAAAACTAGACGTTCTGTTTGACCTAGCTATTCCCTTTCTAGGTATCTTCCTGAAAGAGTTAAAAGCATCATACCACAGTGATATACTCACACCCATGTTTATAGCAGTGTAATTTGTAATAGTTAAATCTTGGAAACAGCCTGTATTCTCATTAGCAGATGAATGAATAAAGAAAATGTGTTTTTTATATACAGTGGAGTACTACTTTGCCATAAAGAAGAATAAACTTGAGGCATTTCTAGGATGCACCCTGAAACCATAATCTGAAGTGGAATAAATGGGACACATGTTTAAATATCACATTATTTCTCTTGTCCAAGAAACTGAAAGGGTAAATAGGGACCAAAATAGAGGATAGGTATTGGGAAATAGGAAGAAAATGTTCAAATGTGAAGGACAAGGGAGAGAGGGAGAAGGGAAAATAGGGATAAAAATGAAAAGGAGTAGGAGGAAAATAATAGAAACAAAATTTTGTAAATGGAGAGTGGAAGGATTGAAGAGAAAGAAGGGGAGTGGGGAAGAAAGAATTATGATATGTAGAGGTACAAATTTCCTATGGTGAATGTGATCATTATGTAAAAAGTGAAACAATAAAATTAATTAAAGGGCTAGGGATGTACCTCAGTGGTAGAATGCTTGCCTAGTACAGATCCCTGGATTGCATCCCGATAAAAGGGACGAGGAGGAGGACACATATCTGGACATCCAAATCTAGTCACATAATATCTTTGCTAATGTCTTGGCTGAGAGAGTGGGAATGAAAACTAGGAAGTCATTTTTCATGATAAAAATGATAAGCTCTAGGAATTGATCTTAATCGTAACAACTGGGTAAAAAGATGATAGATAAAATGTGGTTAATAAGTAACATATAAATTAGAAAGCGTTTATGCAGAAATGAAGCAATAAAATTTATTTGAAATGTGTTTTTGCCAAAGTTGCTAGATTTACAGAGAGAATTGGCTTTTGGAGCCCTAACAAAATATGTTCGCTTAATATTGACATACTTTTTTCATTGGCAGCCCTGTGGTTCAAATCCAGATTTTATGCATGCTAAATAGGCAGGTTCTCTACTATTGAGCTACATCTTCAGCCCCTTGAACTGCTTTTGATTGGGAAGACTTGATTCATATGAAATTGTGTTAGCAGAGTTAATTTCTGTAGGAGTCCTATGCCCTGGCCTTGTGAAAAGTATACGTAAGAAGCAAATTATCATCCACCTGCTGGTATCAACAGGATTTCACAGTTTTGATATTTATTTAGTTTCTTTGGCAGAGTTACATACATGTCATATGCTGCATAAGGATGTTGTAGGCAAAGACAACTTGCATATACAGTGGTGGTCTCATAAGATTATAGCGGAGCTGAAAAATTGCTGTTGCTTAACGACATCGTAGTTAAATGTGTTATTCACAAATTTGCTGTGATAGCTGGTGTAAGTGAAATCTGCTGCACTGTCAGTTATATAAAAGTATAGTGGGGCTGCCTGGGTATGTAGCTCAATGCTAGAATGCTTGCCTAACATGTGTAAGGCCCTAGCTTCAACCCCAACACTGCCAAAACAAAAACCAAGAGCTGACTGACTAAAAATCTTTGCTGTATGTGTTAGTTAGCTTTCCCATTTCTGTACATGATATGTGACATCCAAAACTTAGTGGTTTAATTTGGCTAATAGTTTTAAGGGATTCAGTCCATAGTCAGAGGCAGAAAGGGCATGATGGGAGTACATGGCAGAGAAAAGCTGCTCGCCTCATGGCAGTCAAGAAGCAGAGAGAGAAAGGAGCTGGGGAGAGAGAGATTTTCTAAAGGTGTGCCCCCATGGCACACCTTGTCATGGCTTATATGTACATGTCCCCCCAAAGCCTCATGTACTCATAGGTAGGACTTTGGGGAGTTCATGGGTCTGTGATACTGGATCATGGATGTGTGATATTTGATTAATCTGCTGATTGATTTAGCATAGTTCTGGGTGTGGATGATGGACTTACTGAAGAGGGAAGTTCTGGGTGTGGGTGGCAATAACCAGTAGGCTTATACCCTGGATGGAATAGAAAGGAGAAAGTCGGCTGCTTCCTGCCTGCCATTCTTTTGTGGCTTGTATCTAGATGTCCCTGCAAAATCTCATGAAGTCTTTTTTGAAGTAGCTAAATCTGTAATTCGTCATGTTAAGATTAAAGGTGTGTGATTACTAAGCCACTGCACGTGAGTGATTGGTTTGACACTGCCCTAATTCTGGTAGTCTGAATAAGATAAAAGGAACAGAAAGGCATGTTAAGGTCCCTTGTTACCTTTGCTACTTGTGTGTACCATGTTGTTTCTCCTCTGCGAAACTTGTTTGCCCATCCCTGCCTTGAATACAGCTGATCATGGACATAAATTTCTACAAACTGTGAACAAACAAACCCTTTCTCCTTTAATTTGGGGTGTCAGGTATTTTGTCTCAGCAACAAGAGAAAAGTAACTAATACATTCCATGGACTGTTTCTCCTCTGCTGTGCTGCCCCGCCAACTACTAACTGAAGCCTCTACAAACTATGAGCCAAAATAAACCTTTTCTCCACTCATAGGTGCTGGATATTTTGTCTTAGCAATGAGAATACACACCTAAGACACACCTCTTCCAACCAGGTCCTACCTGCTAATGGCATATTTAGCTATGAACTCATCAGTGGGTCAGCCTGCTGATAACTCTAGTACTCCCATGATCCAGCCACCTTCTAAAAGCCCCACCTCTTGGTACATGAGACTATGGGGATACATTTTAGATCTAAACCATAGCTCTGTAAAACACTATGCAATGTGGCCCCAGAAATAACCTCCTGTGTTTCATGTTACCACATCTTTTGCTTACATTATTTTCTCTTGTGCTCTTTTGTCCATTATTCCCTAGGAGCAATCACATATACACTTACACACTATGTAGCCTAATGTGTAGCCTGTGTCATTTAGGTTTGTGTAAGTACACTCTATGGTGTTCCTATGGTGACAGAATTGACTGAAATGCATTTCTTAGAATGTATCCCTGTCAAGTAAGTTGTGATTATATTTGTTGTGTTTTGTTTTTGTTTTTTGTTTGTTTGGGTTTTTTTTGGTACCGGAGATCGAACTTGGGTCCTCGAGCTTTTGAGGCAGGTGGCAGAACCACTGAGCTAAATCCCCAGCCCTGTGATTATATTTGTATTTATGTAGGCTTAGTGTCTTGGGGTTTAAATTGTTGTTAAATGATTTTTAAATCCATAGTTCTCTTTATGCCTTGTTGCCAGGCCCTAGGCAGAGTTCTTTTAGTTCTTTTTTTTAACCTCATTGAGTTTATTGGTACATTTTAGGTATACAGTACAGTTACATTCATTATTGGGATCTTGTACCTTTACATGACAGGTCTTGGTTATCATTTTTTCCCCTTATTCACAGATCGTGTAGCTTTTTCAACACTCATAATTGTGTGGGAAGTCTAGCCTCTCACCTACTCACTGTGGAGTTGGAGGCCTCCACACCTATCTTGGTGCTGGTTTTAATGATTCAGCTCTAGGTCTGATACAGCACATGTGCAAGACCCTAGATTTGATCCCAGCACTGAAAATAAAAAGATCTGGTACCATACCAGGGAGCTTCACTTTCTTATGCTGATAGTTTTCTCCTTAAAAATCTCCTTTTTGCTTTTGAGTGTAATTATTTAAGTATTGAGTATTATGACTCATCCAGATTTTTCTCTGTTTGGAGTAGGAGGAAAGAGTCTTCTTAAATTTTCTCATTTTATTATCTCACTCAAAGTCCTTTCTATTGCGTTAAAATTTGACCTTATTAGAAAAGATGCATGTTATTATGTGACTGTTTTACCCCACATATATGTAGGGTTGCAAGAATTGTTACAAGGAGGATGTGGTGGTGCTTTTTGCTGATTTGTGATGTCTAGAGTACTTTGCTACTGATTAGATCTAGAAAACACAAGCCCTGCTGTTATGATTAGAGACATCTATCTTTATTTACCTTGGCTTAAGTTGGTTAATGTTAAAACAAAAAAACAACAAAAAAAATGTTTCCTTATTTTGCTTTCAGCTCTGACCTGGATGAGGCTCCAAATTTCAGTGGTTCTTGTATGATCCCTTTTTTACCATTGCACACTTGAAATACACAAATTAAAGGGATACTTTCTATCTGTCCTTCTCAAAATATATTGGACATTTGTGTTACTCATGACTCTGTCATTTGAAAGTACAGAAATCTAGCTCACATTCGAAGTAAAAAAGAAAACAGAAGAAGAACTTTTTTGGGTCATATTATCTCAGAAGTCCAAGATGGTCTTGCCTATAAGAATGACTTGGCCCAGACGTTCAAGTCATTTTACTATCTCAGCTCTTTTGTACTCCATGAGGGCATTCCCAGGTAAGCATGGTTTCACCCTCTGTCAAGACAGGGCCTCCCTCAACTTTAGGCTTCCATTGCTTCCAGAGCTAGCTACCCTTACAAAAAGAGAATTTCTCTTCCCATTTGCTCCAGAGATGTGGGGTTGTGGATTATTGGCCAGGTTTAGGTCTATGGTTTCAAAATAAATATATTCCAACCTGCTGGGCACAGTGACTATTGTCCATCCGTGGAAATGGGCATTGATTTGGTCCCAGTAGAACCACATAGTCAGAGTGGGTAGCAGTGATTTCCCAAGGAGAGACAAATATGCCATAGCTAGAAGAAAAATGTGTAAAATTCTGGGCCAGCAAAAGTAAACAGATGTCCGCTACATACAGAGCAGAATTTTCTTTCATGTCAAGAAAGTAGATTTTAAAATAATTTAACTTCGTCAAAATTTGAATTTATTGCATTGTAAAATTCCTGTCTTTAGGCACTGTGAAAGTTCTTATTGCCCTGCTGGATAAAAGAAGCCACCCTTGGTTGAAGAGACCTTGCTGAAAATGTATGATTCTAAACTTTACAGGATATTTTGAAGCTTGTTGCCAATGGAAAAAAAAATTTGAGAATTTCTTTCATATTCCTGACACCCATCAGAACAACAAGCTCCTGATCTCTCTCTATCCTGTGCATGCTCCTTCACCTAATAAGAATTTCTGCTTTGGACTTTGTGACATTTTGACAAAAACAACAATTTTGTACAGGTGTCATGGTGCATGCCTAATCTCAGAAAGCTGGGGTGGGAGAATTGCAAGTTTGAACCCAGCCTTTAGCGACTTAATGAGGCCCTGTCCCAACACAAAATTAGAAAGGCCCGGGGATTTAGCTCACTTCAAAGGCCCTGGGTTTAATCCCAAGTACCACAAAACAAAAAGAAACAACAACAATAGTAATTTTGTACGTCTTCATCAAGTGCTATTTTAAAGTCCCAGAAAATTTGTGTCCGCTATCACAATAGTGAAATAAAAGCTCTGTGAAAAGAATAATAAATCCAATTAAGTAGAGAATCTAACATTACCACTTATATTTAGTAACAGAATATAGAACCAAAATATTTGTTAGTAAAAGAAGGGGGAAAGAAAGGAAAAGAAAAGAAAAAAAAAGGGAAAAATGCAAAACAAAGTTGACCATGGTGGTACAGACCTATAATCTCAGCACTCTGGGAGGCTCAGGCAGGAAAATCCCATGTTTAAGCCTGGCCTAGGCAATTTACAGACTTTACTGAGACCCAGGATGAAAATTTAAAAAGGCTGGTGATGTAGCCCAATGTGAAGGCCCTGGAGTCAATCCTTACTCCCACAAAAAGAAAAAAAATAAGGAATTTCTGTTTCCTGAGCACCTTTTGCATACTTCAAAGATTGCTATTGTCTTAGAAGTTGTGGAAAACGTTATGGGTTAGGTCTAGATGTCCCCTCAAAGCCTCCTGTCATAGGTGCCTTTTCAGAGGTGGCTGGATCTATTGTGTGTGATGCTGGATTAAGTGTGTGTGATGGGATTAAGGATTTGTGACTAAATTACTCTACTGATTGGTTTGGCATAGTTCTGGGTGTGGAGAATGGAAGGACCACCCCAGGAGTGAGTGCTACCTGCTCTAAAGGCGTGTAGCCTGGATAAAATATAAGGGACAGAAAGAGGGCTGCTGTCATTGCTTATTGCTTGCTGCTTCTTTGCTACTTTGCTGCTTTGCTGCCTTATGCCCACCATGAGCTGTTTCTCCACTTCTGTGCCACCCTGCCTTGGAGCCAACTAATTATGGACTGAAACCTCTACGAACTGTAAACTAAATAAACCTTTCCTCCTTTAATTTTGGGTGCCTGGCGTTTTGTCTCAGCAACAAGAAAAGTAACTAAGACAATTGCCATTCCAAACAGTACTGAAATGGAAGTGAATTTTGACCTGTATTCTGTTAGATCTCCATGTGTGTCATCTGGTTTGTTGTTTTGGTGGGGAAGAAACTTCACAAACCAAGGTGATACCTGCCCATTGGTATGGATCGTAACCACAGACAGGCCTTACCAAAGGAATGCTTGTCTACTGATCTCTGCTCCTCCAAATCTGTAAGTACTTTCTTGTTTTAGGGGTCCTTGCCAAGAATTAGGATCAGATTGTCAAGTCTTTCTCTTCTATCAGGAGGCCTGTAGTTCTGGAGGACAAGTTTAAAGTACTTTCTTGACTTTCTACTTCTCTTGAGAGAGAGAGAGAGAGAGAGAGAGAGTCCACTGTCAGTGCATGTGGATGGGAGCAGTAAGTGTTTGCCTTGATTTAACTTGGTGTGTACTTTTGGCTTTGTCAGTGATGCAGACCTTGTTACTGTGCAGGTAATGTTAAGAATGCTACCACTAGATTAGAGAAAAATGAGGAGAGGTGCTCTCTTTTCCAAACTGCCCCTCACAAAAAAGAAACTGGAGGCATTCAGTTGTGTGAACTTTATACTAATGGATGAGGTACTGAGGCAGGCTTTTGTCCCTTTCTCTGCAGGCAGAAGTGCCTAAAAACACTGTAGAACTTTTCACACAAGTACTTTCCAAGCCATGTGACTTTAAAATTGAAATGAATTATTATTATATTTTTACTTATTTGTTTTATGGTGCTGAAATGGAACCCACAGCCTTACTTATGCTAGGCAAGTGTATTACCTCCTCAGCCCATCCCTTCCTTTCTGATGGAAGCAACTTCTGGATGCAGATTTTTCTGAAGATGACCTCATTAACTTCAGGACAAAGAAGTATTGTACACATTCAAATGGCAGAATTTTGAAAAAATTTTGGTCTTCTCTCATGTAAAGATGGCCTTATTCTGGCAGAGAAATAGGAACTACCTGTGCCTTCCTATAATCTTTCTGCATTCAGATTTTCAGTCATATTGCCATGAATGTGCAAGGTCAAAATTGACAGGATATCAGACTGCCTCTTGGTATCAACTTCTTACTCATATTAAATAGCATCAAGGTGTATGTTGATACATCTTAGATGTGTTTGTTTTCAGACGGTGACCGTTATTATTGTTTTTACATAAAAATAGTTAATGGCATTCTGTGCAAAAACCCCTTTAAAACAACTCTTTTCATATAAAAGTTACCTCCAGGGCTCTTTCTCTACTTCTACCCTCAAAATTGGGCAGAAGGAGGAGGGGTTGGAGGAAGAACAAGTCTTTCTGTTTAGCTGGTGCAATCTGACTATCCTGTTTTGACCTCTGTGTGACAGATGTCCTATAGGGTGCTGATACTGATGTCTCTCTTGGGGTGCTGTTGTGGATTCTTTGGAGGAATCTAGAGGTGCCCCACATCTTTCCCTGCTATGAGCAACAATGTGATTCTCCTCCTAAGATCCCTTCCCTGAGCTCTCCCCCTTGCAGCCTATACCATAGCTTCTTTTTTTTGTTTTGTTTGTTTTTTTGAGACAGGGTCTCACTGTGTAGTTGAGACTGACCTGGAACTCACTGTGTAGCTCAGTCTGGTCTCGAACTCACAGTGATCCTCCTGCCTCAGCCTCCCGAGTGCTGGGATTACAGGCATGTGCCACCATGCCTGGCCCATACCATAGCTCCTTGATGCCCAACTCCTCTTCTCAGAGCAGACAGGTCTGCTTGGGGCCCCAGTTAAGACAGCTTGGCAGCCAATCCAAAGATGAGCATCTGAAGTGAACATTTCTCAGATAAACAAGTAGAAATAGCAAATAAACATATGAAAAAATGTTCAACATCACTGGTCATTTGAGAGATGCAAATGAAAACAACCACAGATTCCACCTCACCCCAGAAAGAATGGCTGCTATCAAGAAATCAACCAATAACAAATGCTGGCAGGGATGTGGGGAGAAAGGAACCCTTCTCCAGTGTTGGTGAGAGTGCAGAATGGTGCAACCACTGTGGAAATCATTATGGAGATCCTCCAAAAAACTAGGATTAGAGGTTCCATTTGACCCAGCCAGTCCCTTCCTGGGTATCTTCCCAAAAGAATTAAAAGATTCATACCACAGCGACATATGTGTACCCATGTTCATAGCAGCACAGTTTGTAATAGCTAAAACTTGGAAGCAGCCCAGTTGCCCATCAACTGGAGAATGGATTAAAAAAAATTTTTTTTAAATAAAATGTAGTACTACTCAGCTGTGAAGAGTGGGAAACTAGAAATTTATGGCTAAATGGATGCACATTGAAGCCATACTCAAGTGAAATAAACAGGACAAATGTGTAAATACCAAATAGTTCCTCTGGTGTGAGAAACTGAAAGTATAAATAAGGATCAAAATGTATAATAGATAATATGAAATAGGAAGAAAAGGGAAAGTGGGAGGCATAGGAGAAAGGAAAGAAGGGAAAGGAATAAATATGAGACAAGGAAACAAAGTCTTTTTAAATAGGGAGTGGTGAAGGGGTTGAAGGGAGGGCAGGGGGAAATTGGGGGAGAAATAAGAACCACGATACATTATGTAAAGATACAAATTCCCAATAATGAATGTCAGCATATTGTATGCCTAAAATGTACCAATAAAATGAATTAAAAAAAAAAAAGCTTGGCAGCTTTGTAGCGCCCATCTGGAAAACTCCTGCAGAAGTTATGCCATCTGTTCCTCTGTAGATTGTTTATTTTTCTGTCCCTTTTCTAGTTCCCTCAACTTTCAGAGTTTTTCTGGCTAGAAGCTAGTGCTGCCTTCTGGGGCCATGAATGGCCCCAAACTCCATGGCATACCGAGCAGAGTCTCCAGGGAATGCTCCTGCCACAAAATATACATACCAGGGGAGGAAGCATTGTCTTTTTGTCCTGCAAGCACTTGTGATTTCTACTTTTGGTTTTCTTGAGGTTTCACTCACTTGGTTTAAGGACAGAGAGAGAAAAGCACTTGGGGTGGGGGGTAGGGGGAGGACACCCATTCATAAACTTTAACCATCTGATGGGCTCTTCAGCTTCCTTTCAGATTTCAAGTTTAATTTTATATAGCCTGATGTAAAATACTGGAGTTGATAGTTGTCAGACTACTGTATTTTAGTTGTCAGCCACGGATTTCTCTGATGCTTTTCTTCATAAGATACTGTTCACTAATACGAGGTTTCAGCTGAAAGTTTGAGGAAAGAAGAAAGTTTATATATTGCAGAAATATTTAAATGAATGAATGAATGTTTTCTAAAAAATCTGAACATCTTAAAAATCTTTCCATTAATTTACTAAGCAAATAACGGTATTCATAAACACATATTTATCAACACAGAAAATACTTGTGATGCATCTAATAAGTTTTTAAAAGAACAGTATCACCCTCTTATTTTCATTTAGAAATGTACATGTGTGTACACGCATACAAACACTTAAAAACTACAGCGATTATCTCTAGGTATGACATTATGGAGATTTCTGATTTATTTCTGGGCTCCTTGAAATTACTTTTTATTGAGCTTTGTTACTTTAATCAAGAGAGAAAAACCATGAGATTTACATTTGAAAAATAGATAAAAATTCATTTTTAAAGTAAAAGTATTTAAAAATATAATTAAAAAGCAGGACTTCAGACTACAGCCAAGATACTGAAGAGTGAGAGAGAAGTGACAGCCAAGCTAGAATAAGGTGAGCTTTTTGTTTTCTTAGCCTGAATAACCTCACCATCAACTTACAGTTGTTTTCCAACCTATTAACTACCTTAGACAGGAGAGTTTTTTGTTTTCTGTTTGGTACCAGGAATTGAACCTGGGACCTTGTGCTTGTGAGGTTGGTGCGATGCCACTGACCTACGACCCTGCCCCTAGACAGGAGAGTTTTGACAACCACTTAGGTTTAATATTGTGGATTCAATAGACATTACGTGTATCCAGGAAGCATTGTACCACAAAAAAGGCAGAAGGAAATATGGGAATTAACTTTCACCCTTCTAAGTATAAAGTGACAAGCTGGTTACACTAAAAATGCTAAATACCGAGAAGTCTTATTTCACCACTAACTTGAAAGACATCCCCTAGCAACGTCAACTTTGCCTTACAATAAAAAACCTCAAGGCAGGAAAAAAACAAAAACCTTCTGAGCAGCAAATATAGCTGTTTTGAAGTCTCCATACCTTTCTATACAGAAAGCAGAAGGTATCCCTAGGCTAGATTGTAGAACTGTGTCCATAAGATCATGGATCTAATAATCCTGTTCTCTGATTTATACTGTAGTCTTTCCTCTATTAAAAGAAATTAGTACATCTTTGCAGTTCATAATGATTACATTCATTGTGGGAGTTGGTACATGTACATAATACATCTTAATTCTTTTTTCACCCCCTTACCCTGCTCTCCCCTCTCTGTTCCCTCTTTCCATCTTTTGGCGCCCTTCCCTTTCTCAAAAATTCTACCTATTTCTTATTTATCTTTTATTTGGCTCTTTATTTATACTTTGAGTTTATCAAATAAGAGAAACCATGCAATATTTAAACTTCTGTGTCTGATTTATTTCGCTTAGCATTATAATGTCTGGGTGTATCCATTTTCCTGCAAACAACTCGTTTATCTTTATTTATGACAAAGTAGCACTATTGTGTATAAATACCACATTTTGTTTATCCATTCATCTATGGACATATAGGCCACTTCCAAGATTTAGCTATTATGTGTTGTTCTACTGTAGTAGCACTATATATATGTATTACTGTAATATGGTATCTTTAACTCAGGAAAATACCCAGAAGAGGAATAGCTGTGTTTAATGGAATTTTTACTTTTAGTCTTTTGAGGGATCTCTGTACCAATATCCATAATGGTTGTAGTAATGTACATTCCCACCAGCAATACAGAAGGTTTCCTTCTTCCTTGAAGCCTCTCTTCCTTGCAGCTGCTTCCTTGCAGCATCTGTTATTATTTGATTTCTTGGTAATAGCCATTCTTTCTGGAGTAAGATAGAATCTTAGTCTAGTTTTCACTTGTATTTCTCTAGTGGCCAGAGATGTTGGAACATTTTTTCATATATTTATTGGCCATTTGTACTACTTGAGCTTGCAAGGCAGGCGGCAGCACCACTGAGCTAGATCCCCGGCCCAGTTGCCCATTTTTTATTGGGGGGGGATCTAAATTTATTTGAGTTATTTATATATTCTAGATATTAGTCCTCTGTCCTAAAAATAGCTGGCAAAGATTTTTTTTTCCTTTCTATAGGTAGTTTTTTCACTGTCTTGTTTCCTTTGTTGTGCAGAAGCTTTTTAAGTTGACATGATCCCACTTGTTGATTTTAATGTTAATTCTTGTATAATTAAGCTTCTGTTTAGAAAGTTCTTGCTTCTGCCTGTGTCCTCAAGAGTTTTGTCTATTTTCTCTTTCAGCAGATAGTTTTTGTTGTAATATTTGGGTCTTTGATCCATGTTGATTTTAATTTAGTACATGGTCAAAGATATGTGTCCAGCTCCAATCTTCTGCAAGTAAATAACCAATTTTCCCAACACCATTTGTTAAAAAGGCTTATCTTTCCTCCAGCATATGTTTTTGACCCCTTTGTCAAAGAGCTGAATGTGCTTTGGTTGTTTCTACATCCGCTGTATATTCCATTGATCCACATGTCTGTTTTTGTGTCAGAATGTAGCCCTTCCGAAGTCTAGTAGATGAGACCGTTTAACATCGGCTTACAAGGGATGAGTCCATACAGAAATCTTCCCAGCTGGCTCCATCTATACCATGCAGTAGTTTTAGACATTTTAATAGTCATCCCAGATACTAAAGGCAAAGCTGGAGCACATTCAGCATATTCTCAGGGCAAAGAATCACATAACCATTTTTGACACTTTTGCTAAGTGGATTATGATTTTTGGTAAAGTTACATTTTTGGTAAATCCTCATCTGCTGATGATGTAGGTTATGGTAGGGATATAACATCCCTGCTATGCAGTGAGGAGGTTAAGAACTACAGACATGCCCAGAAGGAGAGATCTCTAAGAAAGCTTCCTGACTTTGTGGAAATGTCTCCTGAAGGGGAGAGTGTGTGTGTTGCAGTAGAGACAGGAAGTCATCCTACTTGAAGAAACTGAGACAGTTAACCCAGCAAAAGCAAAAGTGTGCAGAACACAGGAGGCCAGGGAAGATGAGCAGAAGAGATGGTTGTCATTAATTTAGCCTCAGGATATAAAATCCTGCATTTAGGAGGCAGTGGTGGCAATGGAAAACATGAGTCAGAGATGAACATAACAGTGGAAGGAGAATCATGACAAGTTAGTAATTGCTTGGTGACAGCTGAAGTATAGAAAGTGATTTCAAGATTTCATATCTGGATGGTGAATTACCTTGCCATGCCCTTGACAAAATTTGGTGTAAGATCATTTTTGGCACTGGGGAGATGGAGTGGTGGAAACCATAGCGTTTTTACGTGTTATGAGTTCAAGATGGTTGAGGCTATTGCTTTTAGATGTGTTCTTTAGAAATTAGGTCCAGAGTGCTTTTGAGACCAGTGGCACTGACCTGAGAGAGGAGGACTTCTTGTGAAGAAAAGCATAGATTTAGGACTATGATTTTTTTTTTAAAAAATAAATGTTTAAATACAAAAAAAATTACATTATTAGAATAAAAGACACATAACTATGATTTTTTTTTAAAAAATAAATGTTTAAATACAAAAAAAATTACATTATTAGAATAAAAGACACATTGCTATTATTTTTCCTCGAAATAGCCCCCTGGTTTTGAACATATTTATCCCATCCTTTTTACCACTTTCTGAAGCAGTTAGAGAAGTCCTCTTTTTTAAGTGTCTTTTCATGACTACTTTGATATTCAGAATTGATTAAAAATGTTTATGGCAATTTCTGTCACATAAAAACATTTTGGTTTGTCTTCATCCACCTTATTTACCAGATCTGGAATTGTGACTTTTGGCTCTTTCCAAAGTCAAAATGACAATGAAAGGTAAAAGTATCAGGATATTGAGGCAGCCACAGTAGTCCAACTAAAAACAACCAAAAAAAAAAAAGAACTTCTGAAAAAAAGAACTTCTAGAACTGCATCAGAAAGCAGCAAATACAGTGGGATAAATGTGCTGGAAGCAAGGGGAATATTTGGGATGATTAATGACAATGTAATAAATTTCTTAAAGTTTACATATTCACTTTGGTTTTTAGTCACAAGGGTATGCATAGAATGTCATTTGGACCCTACTTCAGATGTGACTCAGTGTCCTTGCCTGTTAATCCATAAACTCAGCTCTCAAAATTCTCTTGGTTTATGTTCATGCTTGTCCACACTTAGTGTGCACCCTCAATTCAGTTTTCTGTCAGTGATGTAGGCCTTAATGTCACCTTGCAATTTTTCTGACTTCTCATTAGAATTGCCTCCATAGTGAGATCAAGGCCAGCCTGAACCCTGCCTCAAAAAAACAAAACAAAACAGAGAAACAAAAACGGCCCGGGATGTAGTTCAGTGGTGCGTGCCTCCCTGGTAAGCAAGACTCTATTCTGGGTATCAAAAAAGAATTGCCTCCTACCTCTTGTCCTTCACTACAGCCTATATACACATTCCTCCTTTATGACCCCACAACTGCGTTAGAACTCTATCCTTATATGAGTAAGCAACGGGTAAATTCTTGAGTGCAGGGATCATAGTTTTGAATTTCGGATACCTACATGTTTCCCAGTACCAGAGGATCCTATTTAATATTTGTTGAATGACAGGTGGTCACATGGTGTCTGACTTAAGTACATGCTCTGTGTTTATGTTCACAATTTATGCCTCCAGACCCATTATCGTCAAGGGGAATCCTGGAGGTGAGACAAGACAGAGGCTGACATTAGTAAATGGAAGATGAAGAGAAGGCCAGAGAAACCTGGGCAATCCAATGTGGAGGTGGAAAGTAGAAGTAGGGTAAAAATCAGTGTGTCAGTAGAAGCAGAGAGCGAGGATCTTCAGTGTTGTGGAGGCCATGGAACAAAAATTTTGAGAATAAAGTATTCAGCAGAGGCAAAAACTGCAATGGATGCTGGAAAGTGATTGAACAAGGCCATTGAATTTTATGATTAAGATGTTAGAAACAGCTGTGATTGTGCGTTTCTGTAGTAGAGGCAGAATTGGCTACTGGGTAAGGTGAGGAAATGAGAGGAACACAAGAAGAAACCTGCAGTTTCATAGTTAGATTGTCCTTTTTTTTGGTTGAGAAATGTAGAAAGTTTGGTAACTCAGACCATTTCCATTATTTTTAATTATTTTTTTTTCTGTTATCACCATTTTTTTTTCAGTACTGGGTAATGCACCCAGGGCTTCATGTATCCTAGGCAAGGTGCTCTTATCACTGAATTTTTGTTTGTTTCTGTGAAAAGTAACATTAACATATACTTACACTTTTTATATTGTATAAGTATATAATTGTGAAAGGAAAAGAATGTTCTTCAGTGGTAAACTTAAATCTTTGTTAAATATTTAGTAGGCTTTTCCAGCCTAATTTTTAAATTTCCTATGTGTGTTTTATATGCTTGAAAATTTTAGAATTATTCTTTATATATATATGTGTGTGTGTTTATAAATATTTATATATATATACACTCACAGTATATAAATCACCTTTCACTGAAACTATATTATAAAAAATGTAATATAAGTAATTATTTCTCAAAAAGTAGTCAATAGCTACATAATATTTCATTATATGCAGGACTGACTTAGACTAACTGGTTGACTCTTAAAGATTATCCCTAATTGTCTTACTGAATTGTGTCCACTTTAGACTATGAAATATAACTAAAACTAAAATGAAGAAAAACTTTATTTTATGTTTTGCAATTCCTGTTTCTCCTATTTACAAATGTGTTGTCACTGCATGACTTGAGAGAATTGATGTCTCAATATTTTGAAGAAAGCTAAATTTTGTATAAATATCTTCATGGTGTAATTCTTTTCTTTTCATTTTTTTTTTTTTTTTTTTTTTTTTTTTTTTTTTTTTTTGGTACCGGGGATTGAACTTGAAGGCAGGCCACCGAACCACTGAGCTACATCCCCGGCCCCGTGGTGTAATTCTTCATTACCTGTCCATCAAGATTATTGTTACTATCATTGCTGTTATCATTATTATTATTATTTTGAGATGGGACCTTGTTATGTTGCCTGGACTGTCCTCTAACTCAGGAGGAGCCTCCAGCTCCTGAGAAGCTAGTATCATAGGTATGCACCACTGTACTCAGCTAACATTTTTATTAGTGTCTCATGCTGTATTTTCATGAATTAAAAAGTGTAGTGGTCCTTTTAAAGCAATAGTTCTTTTTCTTGATGATCATGCTTCTTTTTACTTGCTGTTTTGACCCATTCTATTTCTTCCCCATCTCATTCTACTACCTCGTGTAAACGTTTAGATTTCCTTAGAAGCACTAATTTTCTGTTAAAAGAGTATGTGAAATATTATTTGGGAAATATTATGAGCAAATAAAACTCTTCAGGTGGCAACATTGTCAAAAATTTAGAAGTTGTGTTTTTCAATAGTAAAACTGCATAATTTTATTCATTCTTCTGCCGCTCTGATTTGGAACAATCCAGGCACACCTTCATATATCTATTCCATAATGTTTAGTATGCGGATGATAAAAAATGGTTCTTATCCTTGAAGGACTATTTTCAAGTAATGGAACTGAATCAACAGCTAGATAAGGATGTGATAATGCTATCAACAAGGCACCTAACACAGAGATTAGGTGACTAAGCCAAAACATTATCACCCTTTTTTAGGAGCTTCCTTTTAGAAGTGATGTTGTTCCTTCGAAATAACAGATTGTTAAAGGTAGTGGATTTTTAAGGCTGTCAGAGATGGTTGGTGATAAAATACTCTGGAAATAGATTGTTCCTTTAGACAAATGTACTAGTCTTAGAGGCTGTCTTGATGTAATTGCTTCATGGTATATGGGAAGGATGCATTTACCGTATAGGGGTGGTGGTGGTAGTGCTGGCACTGGTGGTGCTTCAGAAATGCCAGGCAAGCACTCCACCACTGAGCTTTGCAGTTTGCAAGTGTTTCACAAGTATTATTTACTTAGCTTCTTGTTTTTGTTTGTTTGTTTTAAGACAGGGTCTTGCTATGTAGTTCAGGTTGGCCTTGGAACTCACTATGTAGTCTAGGCTGGCTTTGAACTCATGGTGATCCTTCTCCCTCGGGCTGCTGAGTGCTGGGATTACAAATCTATGCTTCCATGCCTGGCTCAAATGGTTAATTTATTACCTTATTTATATATTTATTTATTTTAGCAGTTCTAAGGATGGAACCTAGGACCCCATGCACGTGAGACAAGTATTGTACCGCGAACCCCAGCCTCACTGCTATCATTTCAATCTTTTAAGCATGATGTATCAGCTGATACATCATAAAATCAAAGAGATTGCCCAAAGTGATATTATCAGAACATGGCAGAATGGCATTTTATGTGAAGTCTTATGATACCAAATCAGATTTCCTTTTTACTCTAAAGACACATAGGAAATGTTTGGTTTAACACAGTCATTGTCCTCTCCATTGCGTCAAAGCATCATCCAAAATCTAGAACAATTTGACAAAGCTAAGAGGCTGTGACAAGTCTTTGTGAGAGTAATTTATCAGGTGTTCTCAAGTTATGGCTGCTTCTTCAACTTTTTATCAGATGAACAAGACTGTCCTTTCCCTTGATCTTCTGTAAATGCAAGTTACCTATTGGGGTTCTAGAAACAACCTGATCTAGCCATATACTTGCACATTAGAACATTTTCTCTTTACACACTATTTCAGACTCTCTGTAATAGAAAAACTAATTTGTAGGGCTCGCAGAGTTGGTGACCTGGAAACTTTCCCCTTTGGCTAAATTATTTCATTTTCTAGCTCTGTGTGGAATATATCACCACCTGCAGCCCTGCTAATCTAGGTTGTGCCTACACTGAATAGTGAAACAATGGTGTATGTTTGTATGGGGGAGAATGTTTTCTGAAGGAGGGAAATTAGGTGGGATAAACAGGTCCAGAAAAGATAGATAACAAATTAAATGCTAGAATTCCCAGCAGTGCTGATCTGAATGAATCATACTACTAAGATGGCTCTGCCTCAGTTCTCCCTTTTATATAACAAATGTTCTGTTAAAGAACATAAGATAAAGTGGGAGATTTACCTCAGTGGCAGCATGCCTGCCTTGTAAGTGCAAAGCCCTGAGTTCAATCCCTGGTACCAAAAAAAAAAAAAAAAAAAAAAAAAAAAAAAAAAAAAAAAAGAACAAAAAAGAGAGAGAGAAAAAATCTCACAAAAGATGTCTAAACTATCTATGGGAATCTTTCCTGTGTCCTCCTAGAGTTATGTAACATGAAACTCACCAAATACCATAGATCAAATGCAAAAAGATGCCAAATTGCGTGGAAAATACTTTAAATCACTTGGGATCAAATATAACTTTTAATTTTAGCTGTTGTTACCATGGAACACATTCCTCTCTGAACATAAAAATAATCAAATAATGAAACTATTTTAAAGGTGGAATCCCAGCTCCAGAACTTACTGTGTGACTGTAAGAAAATTACTTCATCTCTTGAGCTGTAGTTTCTTCATCTGCATAAAATGCCAGTAATAACCTGTATCTTATTGGTTCAGTTGTGGGGATTAGACAAGATAATAGATATATAGTACTTAGCACAGTGTTTGGAATATAGCAGTCACCCAATAAAGGTAGTTATTACTATTAAACTAGAATTATCATGGTACTTAATACTACTGTATTGATTTTCTATTTTCCCTTGTACTGTTTTATCCATTTAAAGTAGTAACACACCAATGAGGAAATACATTGCATATTATTTTTTAAATCTTCTTTGAACCAATCTCTTCTTTCTAAAGTATATAGTTAGATTTCAGATCCCACCTAATAAATTCTTAGAACGATTGTGTTTTCTGTGGATGATTTTGGTCCTTAAAAGATGACTAAACATGATATTGTTATAAAAAATAGATTTTAGCATAAGACTATTTTACTTTAACTTGTTTCAGTTATCCATTGTAGTATAACATAACCCAAGTTTAGTGACCTGAAATAACAGCCTTTTATTGTTTCTAACAAGTCTGTGCCTCTGATTCATATAGGGCAAGTAGGGTCAGCATCTTTCTCCACCAGGTGATGTTGGCAGGGATGTCCTTCAGTCATATCCAGGCCGCTTAGTGAGGGTGGCTTGCAACAGCTGGGAGCGGGCTGGCCAAGCTCTACAGGGGTCATTGCAGAACTGACAGCCTCTGTTCTTGCTGTCAACAGGCTCTAAGCATCTACTCACATAGTCTCATGGCCTGTCCCTCTCCATGTGGCCTGTCTAGCAGGCTATCTGCACTTCCAAAAAGCCAGCTCACGAGAGGGAAATAACTCTAGAACAGGTACAGGGGAATGGTGAGGGCTATCTTTGGAGACTCATTCCTACAGCCTCCTAACGATGTATTCACCTACTCGTCTACCATGTAGTCTTCCAAACCCCACTTTGGTTTTTGTTGTTGTTTGTTTGTTTGTTTGTTTTATTGGAAGTAGGATCTCACAGTTTTGCTCAGGCTGGCCTCAAATTTGTGGATGGGTTCAAACCATCTTTCTGATTCATTCTCCAAGTAGCTGAGACTACATGTATGTACTAACACACCTACCTAAATCCAATTTTGGAATAAGCCTCTCTCAAAAGAATCAATAGTCTGCCCAATATTATATAAAGATATTCTTACGCATACTCTAGTTCAATTTAGATACTTTTTTCATATAGTCTTTCTAAACTGAAATATTCAGATTCAAAACTATCTTGAGAATTATATCTGAGGTAAACTCTAAGATGATATTATAGACCCAGCTGGGCAAACAACAGGTATGTACATTGGCCTGAAAAATGACATGAGATTCTTTTTTTTAAACCTTAATTATTCTATCTGTAGGTTTGTGGGCAGATTAAACAAATATGGGGGGATATATTAACCAACTTTCCCACCATTGAGACACAGTACCCAGTACAGTACCCATCTTAAAGGAGGACAGCTTTGTTTCTGCTCACAGTTTCAGTGGATTCAGTCCATGATCAGCTGGCTTCAAGGCAGAAACCACATGGTAGAAGGGTCTGGCTGAGGAAAGCTGTTCGCATCTCCCAGGAAGCAGGGAGAGGAGGAAGGAGCTGGTGACAAAAACACACCCTTCTACCAGTGACCCACCTCTTCTACTATGAGCTCATCAGTCTATTAATCCATTGATGAATATAGTGCCAACACTATTAAATTAAAAACCACAATTAAAAAACTTCTAAAAGCCATAGTCTGAGCATGCGACTTAGGGATATTTTAGATCTAAAATATAGCAGAAGAGTTATATGCAGAAATGGCCACAGTGTTTTGCAGCATTTTATTTTGTCATAGGCTTTTCCCATGAAAGTGTGAAAGAGGATCATTTGACATATTTTTGTGCCCTATACCCACTGTATAGCAAGTTGACTGGCTCCTGGGAGTTCTGTCAGGGCTAAAAGCTGAAGTGCATCCACTGTGGCCCTCAAAGGGCCAGATGATGTCAGCAGATGCAAATGACAAGATGAGTTTGCCTACCTATAAGGCTGCACTGATATGGAGGAGCTTCTCTCTACATTGTTGGCTTAAGGATCAATTAGACTATAAGTGCTTGTGGGAAGTCCCTGATTTATAAGAAACATTGCTTGAAGTACTGTACTAATTATATTTTTAATGGGCCAGAATATTTATTTTAGCACGGCAAAAATCACAGCTGTTTTCTAAATGCCTCTCTTAAAGCTTTTTCTAAATAAAATAGTCAGATAATCAGTCTCTTAATTATACCTCATAACCTAGATTCCTTGAACGATGATTCACCATTAATTCAAAGATAAGTCTTTCTGCTCTATTTTTATGTTCATTAATTTCTGCATGCCCACTTCAAAATTTTTAAATGGCAATAGGAAGAAAAGGGCTAAAGGTGTAGGGAAAGTGGGAAGGGTAGGGGAAAGGTAATAAGGGAAAGGAAAAAATATGAGAAAAAAACCCCAAAATTTTTAAATGGCAAGAGGTCCATTGAGAAAAATTGCACAACTTTGTTTAAAATACTTTGTAATACTATTGGGGGCTGCCTGACCAACTGACTGAGGGTATGGCAAAGGGTAAAAAGACAAAGACAGACATAGAGGAAGGATTGTTTTAACAGGGATGGTCTAAGCTCTGCAGAACTAAGACCATGAAGCTCCGGACTTGTCAGTATTTATTGATGGCACAACATAGCAGGGAGCGTAAAGGCAAATGTGGGGAATGCCAAGGGCTGAGGTGCTAAAGAGAGCCAGGCTTGTAAAAGGGGAGGAATGATGTATTCCTGTGAGAGATAGGTTGTAATTAATGAGTAACCTGTGTTTTCTTTAGCTAATGTTCTGGGAGAGTGGCTGTAAGAGTCATAAAATCCTCAGCTGCAGTGTCATCTTGGCTATCAGAGACACAACAGTATCACTGATCATTGAGATCTCAATTGTGACAGTTGGCATAGGGAGTTCTGTTTCTGTACGCCAGCTAAAGGCTCATCTAGCAAGACTCACAGCCAATTCAATAATGTTTTATAGCCTCCACAGCATGCCCAAGCTGCTCTACTGCATTATACAATAGGTTTTGTAGTTTGAAGGAAATAAGACAACCATATTGTACTTCAAACTCCTTCTTTATTCCTGTCCTCTTTTCCTCCCTTCTTTCTCTTCTTGTACATTTATTAAAGGCCTTTTATGTGACTTCATTGCACAAGAAGCTGTTGGGGCACCAAGATGAAGGGTACAGGTTATCCATTACCTACCTTCCAGAGAGTTTGTGTGTTTTAAGGGAAATCTGTAGATGATTGGAGGGCTAGAGCTAGTGAGAGTAAAGGATCAATACAGTGATCCAAATACAGAAGTTATTGTAGGGAGTGTAAGCATGTGGGGGAAAATGGAGCTCTCTAGTAGAATCCTAGTAATAGACCCACCAAATGCATCTCAACCTGTTCCTTCCATCCTCAGGCTTCTGGACCCCTAATTTGGCCTCTGAAGTCCCCTCTCCATTCTTTATATTCTCTAAAAAATATCTCAATACTTCACAAACATAATTAGATGTGATTTGGTATTCTTACTGTTATTTTCCTCCTCTTTATTAAAAAAAAAAGACTAAACATGCAATCAGAGTTGCTGTGAATAAAGAGTTAATGAATAATGAAAGCACTACCTTGCAAATTATAAAGTGCTACACACTTTTGATGCAGCCCCTTCCTCTGGCAAAGTGGAAGGAAAAGGAACCTGACAGCCCTGAGGGAGCTCCACTAAGCAGTGAGAGCTCCAGTGCCCTTTCCTTTTGGGGTTTTTGGGGGTTTGCAGTCCTCCTGAGGTGAGCCAGTGCCTACGTTTATTTTAGTCAGTTAAATCTTTGATCGGTGTTATCATAGCAATAAAGTAGAATAATTGAGACCTGCTTTAATGAGTCTTGATAGTATAGAGTCTCCAATTTGCTTGAAGCTGGTAGTGTTTGTACTGTGTCCTGGGCTAGATCCAACTTATAGTCAATCTCAAAGAAAGGCTTATGCCTGACAGTTTCTGTGCAGATTGCTTTTAAAAACTAGGGGCAGGGATGTATAAGTGGTGCCAGAGGTAAGGATATTAGTTATTTACTGCTGTGTAATAAATTGTCTCAGAATTCAGTGGTTTTAAAACACAGATGTTTGCCATCTTACAGTTTGATCAGGTTAAGAGTTCAAGAGTAGCTGAGCTGATTGGTTATTGCCCAGACTCTTGCTTAGTTTGCCATGAAGCCATCATCCAGTGCTGTAATCATCTGAAGGTTTGATTGGGGCTTCACTCATGTGGCTGCTCAGTGGCCCTTATCAGGACGCCTTAGTTCCCTGCTCTGTGGGAATCTCCACAAAATGACATGGACACTGACTTCCTTCGGAGCAAGTGATGCAGATAGATACATAGATACATAGATACATAGATACATAGATAGATAATAGATGGGTGTGAGTGAGAAGGGAGAAGAGAGGAGGAAAGGAGGGAGAGTCATAGATGTTATTACTTAGTTTTGGACATGAGATATCACTTCTGTACAAGAAGGGACTGTACAAGAGTGTAAACACCATGAGGTGAGGATTATGTAGGACATTGCTGCAGCTATAATAGTAATCAAGGACATTAAATAAATTTAAGAATTATTAAGATTCTGACTTGTATCTAAGACTGCAGGCAAGTTTTTCCTGTCTTCGAATTTATCTAGACATGGGTAAACTTGATCTTACATTGCATTATATTTATTTTATAATATTTATTAGAGTTTAAGGAGAGCTTATTCTTCTTCAATGAAAGTTACGTACATGAAAAAAGAATATGCTGTACCAAACAAGCTTGTAGGAGTTTATAATCTAAAATAAAGATCAGTCTTTTTCTGTAAAGGGTAAAGTAGTAAATATTCTAGACATCCACAGTTACATGACCTGTGTTAGAAGAACTGCTCAACTCTGCCATTATAACACTTCAGCAGCCATAGGCACTTCTGCAGTACAATTCCTGTGTGGATGTCCTAGGAAACTACAAGGATGTGCCAGAGCTGGCCTGCAGGCCATTTTCCAACCCCTGTTCTAAAAGAAAACTAGACTATAAAATCAGGGTTTTATCCAGGAGCATATCAAAGAGGAAAGATGTACTTGTAAATCTCTATCAGTTTTGTTTTATAGATTTATTAATTTCTATAAAGCATGTATGGATAACAAGGGAGTAATAGGAGGAATGAAAAGTACTGAAATATTGAAACAGTGAATGGAATGAAAGTACCCTTTATATATCTGCCATTCCCTCTGTAACTATAATAAATGATTCTGAAATTATGCACAGTTGGAAATGAAACAAGTCATTCTCCTGTCAGTCTCTGTGCTTCTGTTCCCCACCTCAATCTAGCTGTCACCACTGCAAAATTACTTTCAGTGATTGCTTTTTAATTCTCTGAAAAATGTCACAACAGACATTGATTGCCTTAAACAGGGGGTAATTCCTGTGAGTCTTGTTTTCCTTGCAAATTAAAAAAAAAAGGTATCTTGAAATCCATCCAAGAAAAAAATTTGTGACTCTCCTGAGATAATTGACAATAACCTGGATTATTCCAAGATCTAAGTTTAGAATTATTGGCCTAAGGAATTGAGAAAAAAGAAATTGAAACTGACAGGCAAAATCTATGCATTAATATTTTATTAGATTATGTGAAAAGGTCTGTTCCATCATCTGCGTTTTGCTTTCTGTTACTGCCACTCAAAATCCTTATTTAAACTTGCCTGAGGAACCTATTAGGAGTTTTAAAACTTTTTTATTGGGTAGTTTTCTTATTATAACAGAAAAGATGTCAATATTGGAAAATATAGAAAAGAAAATAAATCCCTCATGACCCAACTAGCCAGAGATGACTGCTCTTAAGATTTTCATGTATTTCTTTTCAGTATGTTCTTAGAAATGTGACATGGTTGACATACGATTTCTTCATCGTCGTCTTCATCTTCTTCCTCTTCTTCGTCTTCTTCTTCTTTCTCCTCCTCCTCCTGCCCCTCCTCTTCTTCTCCTTCTTCCTCATCTTCTTCTTTGTCTTCTCCCCCTAATTCTCCTCCTTCTTCTTCCTCTCCTTCCTTCTCCTCCGCCTCCTCCTCCTTCTATCCAAAGTTTTGCTGCTGTGACTTAAATGGCATTCCATAACATGGATGTGCAAGAACTTAATCATTACCCGAGTGGGTTGAGTTGTTTGCAGATTTTGCTTTTAGAAATAACAATGGCCGGGGATTTAGCTCAGTGGTTCGGTGGCCTGCCTTGCAATGGCAAGGACCTGAGTTAGGTCCCTGGTACCAAACAAAAAGAAAAAAATAAAGAAAGAAACAAGTTGTTGGGCCAGGGATTTAGCTCAGCGGTTCGGTGTCCTGCCTTGCAAGTGCAAGGACCCGAGTTCAATCCCTGGTACCAAAAAAAAAAACAAAACAAAAAACGTTTAGAAATAACAATGCCATAGGCATAATTCTAAATAAATCTGGAGATGCCCTTTTAGTTATTTTGTTAAAATCACTTCTTACAAGTAGAATTACAGGGTTAGTATTTTAAAAATGTCTTGATAAGTACTAATAAAGCGCTTACTAAAAAGCTATAGCAGGGCTGGGATGTAGCTCAGCTGAGCTGTGCCTGCCTGGCAAATGTTACATCCCGAGTTCAATTTCCAGTACTGAGGAAAAAAAAAAAAAAATGCTGTAGTAGTTAATGTAACCTTTGGGCATATGTAAAAGCATTGAATGCATTTAATTTTAAAATTGCATCATTCCTAGCAAGCATGAGGCCCAAAGTTTGATCCCCATCACTGAATATATATATAACATTTACATATTTTTATAACTCGTGATGTTGGGAAAATATGTTTTTTTTTCAGCTTTAATTGAGTTTATTGGTACATTATTAGGGATACAGTACAGTTACATTCATTGTTGGGATCTTGTACCTCTACATGACAAGTCTTGATTCTCATTTTTTCCCCTTAGCTCTGCCCTCCCTTCACCCCCTTGGGAAAATATGTTTATTAGCTCTTTATTTCTTCCTTTGAAAAATAACTATTTCCCTTGCCATTTTGTTGAGTTTGCTAATATTTTTCCTATGTATTTGTAGGTCTCCTTACCTAGATTGGCTTTTAACTAAATGTCAGTTATGTTGAAAATGTTTTCTTGGCTTGTTGTTGCCTTTATTTTTCAAATATATGGAAACTATTTTCACATGGTAAAATTATCAATTAAAAATTTCTTCCATTACTTTTAGTCTTACAAAATTGTTTTCCTGCATTATCTAATATGTCATAATAAACCCAATTTTCTTTATGATTTACATTTAATTCTCTTAGCCATGAGGTGTACTTTGATACAAGGTATAACTAGGATTTAAAGGAATGGATGGTATAGAGGTGTATAGTTTCTTTAATTAAGAGATCTTCCTGTTTTTAGTTTTGTTTTACAGTTTCTTGTTTCTTGAGCCAGATTTTTTTTCCTTGATGTCCTTGCTACCCTAATAGCAAAGTACATGCACAGATTTTCATTTCTCTTCTTTCTTCCATTGGCTTTAGTAAAAGTGCTTCACTTGGGCAGAGCAACACCTGCACCTCAATGCAGGAGGTTGGTATGTGCCAAGTATCATTTAAAATGTACCCAGAAGGCCCACTCATCTAAAAATACCTCTTCAGAGTTATCATGGATGCCAGGAATACCTATTATTTTGTTTCTTTGTGGTAAACATTATCCTGTCCTGAAGGTTTCTTTTTAAAATACAGGTACACTGCAGAGGAGTGGCAAAGCACATCAGTTTCCTAGGGCAGCCACAACTGCCACAAACTTGTTTATTTTATTGTTCTAAAAGAAGTTCAAAATCAAGGTATCAGCCACCTCATGCTCCTTCTAGAGGCTCAGGGAAAGAAGGCTGTCTCGACAACTTCTAGCTCCTGGGACTCTTGGACATTCTTGGTGTTCTACCAGGATTGCAGTGGTACCACTCTATCCCTGACTCTGTCCTCACATAGCCATGTTCCTTTTGTGTCATTGTGCAGCTGGTCCTAGATATATTTATATAAATAAATCAGATGTGTTTTTGCTTTCTCAGTAGCTTGATTGCATGGCAAGCGTGGAATCCAATTTTTCATGTTGTTTACTTAGATTGGTTGATATCTTCCTCTTCTATTATTAAAACAGATAAATCATTTGATAGAGAAATCAAAAGTAAAATAAATAATCCATTGGGGTTATTCATGAAATAGTTCGATGTTGAATCATTTCTGTTCAAATACATATTAATAGTAAATATAATCATATGAATTTCTCAGTTTTGGAGTTCAGTGATGTAACTTGCAACTCTTAGATTTGGTAACAAGAGAAGTATTTCTTATAGGGAAACCCTAAGATTTTCTTCTTTTGAAAGGAAGAAAGGGGCCAGGTATTTAGCTTAGTGGTGCTCTGCCTGCCTGGAAAGCATAAGGTTCTGAGTTCAGTTCCTGGTATTGGGAGAAAAAAAAGTAAAAGTAAATAAAAGGAAAAAAGGATGACAGGTTAGGAAGTTAATTTTGCTAATAAATTATTTTGATTTGGAAGTCATTGCCAAAATGTGGGAAATGCCAATATTTTTTTTCTTCATTAAAATGGAAGCATATGTATAATGAGAAATTTTAAGGAAATTTATATATCTCTCTTTTGACTCTATGAATTGATCATTTTTAGAAACATTATCATAGGTCCTACAATTATCCTGTTTATTAAAAAATGAACCTGGGTGTGGTAGCACACACCTATAATACCAGCAGTGGGGAAGCTGAGGTGGAGGATCACAAGTTCAAGGCCAGCCTGGACTACAGAGCAAGACCCTGTTTCAAAAAGCAAAATAAAATAAAAGTTTATTTCTTTTTTAATTACTGTCACTATTTACACATTTTTATCATAAAATCAATACAATGTTGTTTGTTTACTTTTTTTCTTTTTTTGGTATCAGGAATCAAACCCAGGGCCTTGTGCTGTACTAGTGAGCTACATCCCTGGCCCAATACAAAGATTTTTGAGTGAAGAAAGTGAGCACAGCTATACTTTCAGCTATATTGTGCCCAGTTTTCATAATCATTGTGGGAGTTCTTTCATCTTGATTACAGAAATAAAAATCTCCTCTGCATGCCAAGTTAGTTGACTGACTAGTCCTCATTCTGTCTAATGAGATAACACTTCCTCATTTAAAATCCTGTTGAACAAAATAAATATTTTCTTGGGACTGAATGCTTTGTGGTTTAGTGACTCAACTCTCTCCCAGAGCTGAAAGTCTGGATTCTCAGTCATCCAGTAGCACAAGAAAAAACTTGTTTTATATCACTCCTGACCAAAACTAAATATATAAGTAAAGGTATTTATTTTGTTTAATACACTGAATACAGATTATATAGAGAGAAGAGGATATGAGTCTTGGCTGCCAAAAAGCCTATAATTGAATTTTTCCCTCAGAAAAACTGATATGAAGACTTACTAAAAAGTATGTAGTTATCCCACAGGAAGTTGCTGTATTTGACTGGTTTTTACCTACAAAATTGGTATTTCATACTGCTAAATCTCAGAGTCCAAGAGCAAGTGCTGTCCCTCTTCTGCACTGGGTATGTCCATCAGTCCTCCCTGTATAAAAAGCCATGTGTGCAGGGGCTGTGCTAAGCTTGGCGCCCTGGGGCAAACATGGGGGCAAAGCTTTTCCCAACAAGAGCTGTCTGGTACTGTGCCACCTCTTTTCTCTGCCCAGCAATGTCCTTCCTTCCTCAGCTACATTATTTCCTTATGTGGAATTTTCCATCCTGAACACACTCCTTATTTGGGATTCTTTCCTTTTTCTTTCTAGGATTAGCCAAGGAAAATCTCTCTTTCCCTTTTCCCTTCTTTCCATGTTTCTCCTTTTGTTTCACTATAAATCACCATCACTTGGTTGATAACTCTAAAGCTTGAGTTCCTGTGTAAAATTAAGAATAACAATAATCACTGCCTGGTAACAACAAAAACCCTGTAAGGTCATGTTAGGCTCTGAAAAATTCTCCAACCATTGTCCTCTGATTGAACCCAGTTTTTTTCAATAATCCTTTTTCTTTAAAGAAAGTCTGTATTTGAGAAAAATAAACACCATTTCTCAGACTGTTTTATTGTTTCCTGTTCTTTTTAAAGGCAGTATTGAAACAACTTTGTGATTCATAATGATTTTTTTTTTTTTTGGTCTATGGTGTAATATTTCAGCTAATCAAAACTGACTTTTAGGGCATTATAAGGAAATCAAACCACAGTTTTATAACATTGTATTTACAGGATCACAAATCAGTTACCTTTAAGAAAGACATCAACTCTTCTGTATTCTGGGATTTCCTGTATTACAAACCGGATACATAAGGAGCAAATAAATACAGCTCTTTACAATCAGCAAAGTCTTGGAAGAAATGAATGTTGAAACTGACTGATGGAATTTGATAGCCAAAGATTGCAAAGGGCGTGGGGAAACATTCATAGGAAACCCAAGAAGAAATGTGTAAATAATGAAGTAAATTGTGTAGAACAGAAGTACAAACCAATCTCTCTTACCAAAGATGAAAGTCTGAGTTTGGAGGAAAAGCAGGATAAGATTAGAACAATAATAGAGGATCATTTAGAGTGGAGAATCTGAAGCCGACATTGGAGCATGTTATCAACATCTTTGTAGGAACAACTTTAGTAAACTAGGTGGGCAGTAGGAACACCGGTAATCTTATCTTGCCTTTACCTCTGAAAGAATTTCTGTTCATGAAAGCTGAGATGATAAATCTCAGTTTCAGCTTCAGCTGCATAGCCTTTCCATCATCTTCAAGTAACAATTTTGTATCCCTAATGCACAGTGGCTTTTAATTAGAAGTGATTTTTAATTGGAAATTATTTTTAATTAGAGTATTCATTTGTAACATTGGCACTAGTTAGGGACACTAATTGGACTCATTCATTCGGAATATGATGACAATTCTAGGTACTGCAAATGGATGTATCCAGGAGGCCCTCAAGCAGCTCTAGTCCCTGGAGTTTACTTACCTGGTACAGGTGGGAGAAGCCAAAGATGTGATTTAGGTGGTTATTAACTGTATACTAATTACTGAATTTTTTTCAATATTGGGGATTAACCCAAAGCCTTCACCCTGAGCTACATCTCCAGCTCATGTATGTGTATCTATATGTATGAATGAACAAGACAGGGTCTCTCCAAGTCACTAGCTTGTCCAGGTTGAGCTTGAATTTGCACTCCTCCTGCCTCAGCTTCTCAGAATGTTGGGATTACAGGCATGTAGCACAACCCTCAGCTTTAATGAAGTTATACTAATCATTGAACAACTTGCAGATAGTTAGAAATTATATTGGATGTTTTGAAACATTAAGAAAATTAATATAAAAATGACCTCCATGAGAATTATCTTGAAAAGCTAAATAAACTGCTCATTTAAAAATAATTATTTAGCCCGGCATGGTGGCGCACGCCTGTAATCCCAGCACTCGGGAGGCTGAGGCAGGAGGATCGCTGTGAGTTCGAGACCAGCCTGAGCTACATAGTGAGTTCCAAGTCAGTCTCACTACATAGTGAGACCCTGTCTCAAAAAACAAAAATATTTTTAAAATTTTCACACTATAATAAAAATTACAGGACCAGGGATTTAGCTCAGTGGTTCCGCCACCTGCCTTGAAAGCTCAAGGACCTGAGTTTGATCCCTGATACAAAAAAAAAAAAAAAAAAAAAAAAAAAAAACCATATACAGGAATGTTTTAGATGTCTTAGAAGTAACATTTAAAGGCTCAGTTCTGCCTTCTAGTTATCTAAGATTTACACACTATCATACGGAAGAACATATTAAGTAAAGCTTTTAAACCTCTGAGGTACAGCTGTAAGTAGTATCAAAGCACAGAACTGGTGAAGATAATTCTTTGAGTGCCTGGGAGAACTAACTAAAGCACATGAGTTTGGCGCCAGATTTTTTAGGGGCCCTAGAGTTTCAGAGACTTGTAGTAATTGTTGCTGGCATGAGTTGTCTTGGACTAGTGAACTAAGGTGTGGCAAAGGTAAATAAAATAGGCAGATGATGCATATTAAAGATGCTATAAAGTCAACTTCAAAGCATGTGACATCACTATAGTTTTGGAAAAATAATAACAAACAGAGAAGCCTAAGTATGTAACTATTGTGGTTAAAAGGAGGTGCTTTTGAACCAAAGCTTTATATTGACATTATTTGAAACAATCTTAAGTAGCAACAGCCTCTGCCCATAGCTGCTGAAGTCATGAATCAAATAATGTTCACAGAAGGGGTTTTGTTTTCACTTGCCAGGAAATGTTCAGCATCTGCAATGTGAAAGATGTTGTTAAATGGCAGAGACAAAGGCATTCTTGCGTAGCTTCTTAAGGAAGCTTCTTAACAAATTTATTCTTGGAGGTGAGAATAAGCCACCAGTGATTATAATGAGGCTAAAATACATACAGTAGGTAAGGGAGCTATGCTGCATGATTTAAAAAAATACAGTGAGCATTTAAATTTCATTTTTTTTTATTGAGTTTATTGGTACATTTTAGGAATACAGTACAGTTACACTCATTATTGGGATCTTGTACCTCTACATGACAGGTCTTGGTTCTCATTTTTTCCCCTTGTCCCTGCCCTCCCTTCACCCCTCCCCCCTCCCCCTTTACCAACACTTCATTTCCATTTTTTCATTTTCTCATATTTTTTTCTTTTCCCTTATTACCTTTCCCCTACCTAGCCTTCCCACTTTTCCTACCTTTAGCCCCTTTCTTCCTATTGAGAATATACTTCTAAATGAAATAAATAAGTCACACATGTGTAAAAACTGAATCATTTCTCTGGTGTGAACAAACTATAATAGCACATAAGATCCTAATGATATAATGGACAATGTGAAGTAGGAGCACTTAAATTTTAAAAGTATATTACAGGGCCAGGGATTTAGCTCAGTGGTTCCACTGCCTGCCTTGAAAGCACAAGGACCCGAGTTCGATTCCCAGTACCAAAAAAATAATAAATAAATAAATAAAAGTATATTACAGTAAAAGATACTTTGCTGTTATCCCCCTCAAAATACTTTCTTTTGCTTCAGACACACTTATCCCATCATTCTTGCCTCTTTCTGAAACAGTTCTGAAAGACCTCTTTCATGAGTGTCTTTAGTTGAGGCAATCCTGGCTGCCTCAGTGTCTTGAATCAATTTAAGGCATTTACTTTTCATGGACATTTTGATTTTGAAGAAGAGCCAGAAGTCAGATTCGGTGAAAAGAGTGGATGAAGATGCATCCTGATGTTTATATGAGCCTGCCTATCTATTGGTTGGCATGCAATTAGCATTTACTATACTTCATAAACTCACAAAAGAGGACTTCCAAAATCGCTTTAGAAAGTGACAAGAATGATAGGATATATGTGTTTGAATTGAAGGGGAGTATTTGGGTGTGGGGAGTTAATGGCAATGTGTGTTTTACTGTAATAGTTTAGTTTTTTAAATATTCAGTGTATATTTGATTACCCTTTGTATGTTTAAAAAAGACAGAATCTAAAAGATTGAGGCCCTTGAATACTAAACTATGAAGTTAGGACTTTCAGAAAATGATGAAACATCTAACAGTTTTCAAACAGGAGAGGATACTAGGAGGATACTTGTAAAATTAGAATGAGTTACAAGCTGCAGAATGGAATTGGTAGCAGAGAATATCCTGAAACTTGCTAAATTGAAGACATTGAGAAGCCAGGAACTGGGATGGGGTGTTAAAATGGATAAGGGGAGACAGATGTCATACTTGTGAGATAGAAATAGAAATGTGTTTCATATATTTATAATTGTCACTTCATCCTCTAAAGCATTTATAGTAGGTAATATCCAGTTAATAATGCAAGTAGGTAAAGATAAAAAAAAGAAAGAAATGAGTGATAAGGCCAGAAAAACAATTATTTTGTAGAAACATACATTCAAAAGTTCTATAATTACTTTTTTTTTTTTTTGTACCAGGATCAGACTCAGGACCTTGTGTTTGTGAGGCAGGCATGGTGCCTCAGGACTAAAAGATTCACCATCAAGTACACAGTCTACATTATTTCAAAGTCAATGGATAAGGAAAAGAAATACTTTTCTTAGAACTTAAGAATAAAAGATATTTCTAGCCTGGTGTGGTTGCACATTCCTGTAATCCAGCATTCAGGGAGGGTGAGACAGGAAGATCACAAGTTCAAGTCCAGCCCAGGCAACTTAATGACTTAGCAAGATACAATTTTAAAATAAAAAATTTTTAAAAGGGCAAGAGATATAGTTCAGTCAGAAGGCCCTGGGCTCAATCCCCAACAGTGCAAATAATAAACAAAGAAGTAAAGATCCTTTTCCTTCCAGTTTCCATAGATAGTTAGATAAGACAGTAGTTAATATCTTTCACAGCTTCCCTGCATTATGTCCAACAGAGTTCTTACATGACTGCATCTTGCAGGACTCCTAAAAGCAAGCTCAGTTGTGATAACAAAGGGCACCTTGACAGTGACCAGAGGTGGGTTGATTGGAATTGGAGGGCTCAGGGATGACTTATCAAAGTTACCCCTGGCTAGGCGTGGTGCCTCACGCCTGTAATCCCAGCACTTGGGAGGCTGAGGCAGGAGGATCTCTGTGAGTTTGAGACCAGCCTGGGCTACATAGTTAGTTCCAGGTCAATCTCAGCTACACAGTGAGACCCTGTCTCAAAAAACCAAAACAAACAAAAAAACAAAAACAAAGTTACCCCGGGTGATTAAGGATGTTTTCTCTACCTTTGTCCCTGTGACCAAGTTCTGCCAGCTTCCCTCCGCCTTGCCTGAGGGTAGTATAAGCCTCAGTAATTTTGTACTGGGTTACAAAGGATTTAAAATACTTTCCATTGCATTATCATTTATAAATTTAGTAAGGTCATTAGTCTTTCTTTGATAAATAAATATGCCATCAAAAGAAAGCTACCTCTTTTTTTTGTCATTAGATTATAGGAACTCAAGACATTTTAGAAGGAAATTTCCAGCAATCAGAATCCTTCTTTTGTATTTTAACAACTGTAAACTAAACTTGTCCAACTTGAATGTTTTTAAAGGGAAGCTGAAAAAAGTGTCCTAATCATTAACTCCTCTGAATGACAGCATGTGTGATCTTGCATGAAACACAAGACTCTTGATAAAACCAAGCTCTTCCTGAGGCACAGACCCGGCTCCCTCAGCTCTCTTGGGACTTTAGGAACTGGTTCCGAAATGTGTGGTTCTTAATCTCTACTTCTCTTTGCTCTTGCCTAGGATGGGATCATTCCTTCCTCCGTGATTAATGCTAATAAAACTGTATCTTGTGGAGTTTAGCCTGGTTCTGGGTGGGTTTGTTAATTATATAAAGTTATCTCAAATGACCAAAATTCACAACTTACTGGTTCTGAGATATCTTGATTAAATTTTACAAGCTGTATAACACCCCAACTAGAGTTCACTAAGAAGTATTAGGGCAAATGTCCCTAGCCTTGGTTTGGGAAGATGATCTGCATTGTATCAGTCAGATATAAGGAGTAGGGCCGTATGTGCCCACACAGTACATTTAGACATGGCTCCCAGACTTCAGGCCACCATTTAAAATGTTAATGTGCCCAGGAAAATAGAAGCAAGTGCGGAGAAGAGTAATAACTTTTCCAGAAACAATACTAAGGATGAGTAGATCGATACTTTTGTGCAACCACTAGATGGCAGAGTTTTGGTACTCTGTTGGCATTTGTTGATGCTAAGTACTTGTATTAAAGGTATACTATATTCTATATATTGCTACAAATTTGAGGATGTTTTGAAGAAGACATATGAGCATAGAAAATGAAAATGATTTCATTTCCCCATCCAGTTGGAGATTTTGTGGTCATGAAATTCATTTACTGTGAATTTGAAATTAGCCCCTTAACTAGGTAGGCATCCAAGTGGATTTTCTGCAGTCTCTTGCCAGCGACATTGATCAGTGGGTATCTAGGCCTCAATAAGCTGATCTGCAAAATGAGATGGTTTGGTTGCTAGGTTGTCTTTAAAGCATCTTCAGAGATTTTATCTATTTAACAAAGTCCCTATTTGCACTGGCTGGTTCCAAACTCATGATCTCCTGCCTCAGCCTCTCGGGTAATTGTGATTATAGCAGTGTACCCTTGGGTATGCCATTTCATATTTGAGCCTGGTGAATGATCTAGCTCTAGGTACTGTCTGTCCGCATATCTTGTAAGTTATTATTCACACAATGTCAACTGACGTTCATGCACATAATAGGAACATCTCATATTTATGGAGTACCTACTGTGTGCAAGTACTGGGCCACACCTTTTGCATTACCTAACTTAATTCTAATGACAATATGATTAAAACCCTAGATGAGAAAACGAGGCTTGGAGAAGTGAAATAGCCCAGTAAATAGAGATGTTAAAATTTCCCAGACAATGGCCTTGCTAACATAACTGGGAAATTCCTGTGTAAACATTGCTATATTTCATCCTTTAGTCTGACTAGCTGATAAAAATATAAATTAAAAGACAGCATTGCTTCTGAAAGAAAACCCTATTCTAAATATTGAAAACCCTTGATTTGCTAAGAAAGATTTTTTTAAGAGATCAGATTTATATGGTTCTCACCTTATATTGTCATTAAATGCCTCTTTCTGAGTCTGGGCATACATGTCTGTGTTCCTGTTCCACACACCAGAGTAACTAATGGGTTCAATGCTCTTGTCGGTGAGATGGTTGCCCAGGGACAGTGCCTTCTAAAATCTATAATAATCTGTTGGGGGCACAGTGGTGCACACCTGGCTGAGGCAGGAGGATTGCTGTGAGTTTGAGACAAGCCTGGGCCATGTCATGAGTTCAAGGCCTAAACCAAACCAAACCAAAACAACACAACAAAAAACCCAATAATCTGCCTGTACCTTGTAATCTCCAGAGGCCTTTTCAAGTCTAGCATCGTCTGATAGTGTGTGTCCATAATATGATACAAAGTCTAATGTCAGCAGAATAGAGGTTACTCAGTAAATGGTCACTCTACCGTGTAGCAGTTGCAGTGAAGAAATATGCATACTAAGTACATTTTGTTAAGTGGATTAAGTTTTTGCATTTTGTGGCCATCAAATTTATGTCACTTTGTAACCAATGTCTTAATTCAGAAAAGTGACTCTAGTATGTGGTGTTCTAAGCTAAGAAATAATTCATTGTACATGGAGGCTTCTTTAGGTAACCCAAATCAATTTTGAGGCTCAGTAGAACATAATAATTCTTTGAGTAGACAGTAGATGGCAGTATGGCATCAGTTTATACTCTACAGTTAAAAAAAACGGTTCCTTCGCCATTTTTGCTTCATTTAATCATCTTATAGGCACATTTTCTCTAAAGCAAGAATTGTGGGATAAAGAATCATCTTGCTTTTATTGAGTTACCCGCATTAAAATGCTGGAAGAACAAGTTGATGAGGGTAGACCAACTGTAGGAAAATAGGAGGTGGATTTATAGGAAGCAAATGAAGCTTAAGTGCAGGGCCATTTCCAGAGCCCTCAAAGAGGCACTAGTACTGTACATTTTTATTTTTTCTTTTTAAAAATAAATTTTATTTTATTTTATTCCATCCCACAATCCCTTCCTCCCTATATACAAAAGCTTTTTCATTTTTCATTCTATTTTCACTTTTTTTTCTTGTCCCTTTTCTAGTACTGTACATTTTTTAAAAGAAAGCGTTTTGTTTTCTTTGTCTTACAGTGGGCCCACCACATCTATACAAGCTTCAGGCCTCACAAAGCATGGATTTATCTTGCCTGTGTTTTTTGTTTTGTTTTGTTTTTGTGGGTGTTTTTTGTTTGTTTGTTTGTTTGTTTTTTGCTACCAGGCATCGAACTCGGGCCCTTGCACTTGCAAGGCAGGCAACAGAACCACTGAGCTAAATCCCCAGCCCAAACCTTGGATTTATCTGAGAATGATCATGTGACTATTTTAACTTAGGAAAGGAAAAGCAGTCTTGCCATTATTAATTTTGCTATTAATTTACTCTCCAGGGAGGAGGGAAATCTGGTTTTTAAATGTAAGCCAAATAAAAGGAAAGCATAAAGAATAATTAAATGAACTGGTACTTATATGTCTGAGTAAATTTGAGTACTTAACACTGAAACTCTGACAGTATAATATGTGTACTTAAAAAGGAAAGCACAAAAGATTACAATTAGTAGATTAATAAATTATTCCCAGCTAAGACTTAATATGGCAGCATTGGAGGATTTTATTTTATTAACCTCAGAGATTGTTGTTCATGACCATTGGTGACTTTTTCAAAGGAACTGTGCTTACCTTTACAAATCTGAAATTTCTCAGCAAGAAACCATATTCAGCCTTTTTGTTTCTTTTCTTCTTTCTTTTTCTTTACTTTTATTTTTCTTTCAGTGCTGGGTATTGAATTTATATGCTCAGCCATTATCATAGCTACCTACACCTTACTCACCAGGAATGGAACTAAAATTTACCTTTTGGAAAATAAGTGTTAAACTTTCCAGTAGGCCTGTCTTATTGGAAACTTTTATCATTGTTGGCTGTTACTCTCTTTGGATTTATATGTAACTATTATTCAGACTAAAACTACAGCTGCTCAGTCATTGAGCCCTTATTTTTACTAAACTATAATATCTAGAGGGCAGAATATGCATTTGTTCATCTTTGTTTACTTTTTGTCTGACAAGATGAATTATAAAGTTATAATGTTAATCTAGGCTCTAGCGACCATCTGTATGATTCCAAGCCTATTCTTCTGTGAAGGTTGTGTTGCAGGAGGCAAACTTTAGGAGGCTATGAGTAGGAGTTCAGAACTGATGCTCTGGACAGGAAGTAGAAAATGCTCCTGGGATGGCCTTAGCATCTAGATTGAGAGGTTGTTCTGAGGCTGAGCTCTGCTTTTGAAGCCCTTGATCTGTGTGGCCTTGCCTTATCTCCCAATTAAGTCCTTGAGCACACTGTTAAATGATGGCATTTTTGGCCAGATATGCAGCAGCCCTGCTTGGATCTGGGTCATGAGGAAGGGGAAGTGAGCCAATACCTCAATCTCCGCCTCCCTTCAAAGGGAGGGTCAGAGGTTGTTGGGTATATCACAAACACTCAGCATTTCTGGTTTCAGAATCATGGTGAAGCAAGGACCTACTCTGGAACTCTCTCTATTATAGTCCTCCCCTCTTCTGGCCTTGACAGGCTCATCCATGTAGGGATCCTACCCCAAGCATATAGAATTAACCCTTGAGTTGGGCGTGGTGGCACATCCTTCTAATCCTAGCACTCTGGGAGACTAAGGCATGAGAGTAGCAAGTTCAAGCCTATCGTGGGCAAGTTAGCAATTTAGTAATACTCTGTCTCCAAAATTAAAATAGTATAGGCTGTGTAGCTTACTGCAGAGGCCCTGGGTTCTATCCCCAATCTCTCTCTCTCTCCTCTCTATCTCTCTCTCTCTCTCTCTCTCTCTCTCACACACACACACACACACACACACACACACACACACACCACCCCCGAGTCAACCATGGACAGATGCTAAGTCTTGTTAGTTTATCCCCCAAGCCAGGAGGCAAGTAGATTCCCTGGATTCAACATACTATGAGGCCCCCAACCATGAAAGTTTCTACTTTGACAGCTCAAGTTCAATCATAAATATATAGGGACTCTACCTCTTACCAACAGTGTAGTGAGTTTGCGGCCATGCTTTAAAACAGAGCCAGGGAGGTGATCCAACATCCACTTCCACCTCTTCCTGTTCTCTTTTTTCTTAGTAGGACTCCAGTTTTTCCACATGTACACCCTCTGAACAGTGATGTCTTTCAGGCCTCATTCTCAAAGTAGTAGGTCTAGTGACTGGTATGGTATAGGCATGTCAAGAACTGGCTTCTCGGGAAGATTTTCTCACTTCTAAGTGAAAAACACAGGAAGAGTTCTGTCATCCTCTGGAATGATTATCATACCTTTATATGGCATGTGTAACTGTGGCTATACGTGATTCAGGAACAACTAAGAAAACTGATTAAACCAACTCAATCACTCCTATTGTTTTACATGTGTTAATAAATATTGTTTTTATCAGGCTTCTCTTGAGCTGGACTTTATGTTACCTGCTGGCAAAGGATTCTTCAAGAGTTCTACTTCCCAGCTGATTTAGTGTTTCTGTTTTAATATTTAGATCTTTGATCAATTTTGATTTTAGTTTAGTGCTAGGGATGTAGCTCAGCAATGCTGCACCTGTGTGGCAAGTGCAAGCTCCTAAGTTCAATTTCTGGTACTGAGAAAAAAAAAAAAGATTTTAGTTTAGTTTGTAGTGAGAGATAGAAGTCTTGGTTTAATCTTCAGCATGTGGAAAGCCAGTTTTCCCAGCGCCATTTGTTAGAGGTTATCTTTCTTCCAGTGAAGGTATTTGGCTCCTTTGCCAAAGATAAAATAGCTGAGTGTATTTGGAGCTGTTTCTGCGTCTTCTAGTCTGTTTTATTGATCATTGGGTCTGTTTTTTTTTTTTTTTTTTTGTATTTTTGTTTTGCCAGTACCATGCTATATTTTTCACAGTAGCTTTGTAGTATAATGAAATGATATTTCTTGTATTTCCACATCTGTTTATCCACCTATCTACCTATCTGAGTTGTTTCCTGTTTAGAGTTTAGAAGAATTCTGGTGAAGTTGGCAAGGTTTATTTATCAATGTGTTATAAAAGAGTCACATTGTCTATAATGATGTGTAGGTTTTGAAGAATGATTTGTTATTTTGGTTAATTGGAAATATATATGAAGAATTACAACTTTGGTTTTCACTGTTCTTGCTAGGTTATTGACATGTCTGTGTTTCTGCTCTTCATAGAGCTTTGGATATGCCAGATGGAACCCAACAAGAATCCCAGGAATTTACGGTGTACTGTGAGGAATCCCATACCACCAGTGAGCTACCCGGTCCTTCCTCTACAGACTCTAGAACACTTAAAAAGGTAATGCTTCCTTTTCAAGATTCAACACCCAGAAATAAACACTTAAAGAATTAAAGCACTATAAGATAACTCCTGTCTAACTGAGAAACATATCTTATAAGGAACATTATATATTGCCTACCATATATAAAGAAATATATAGTGTTTACTATATAATTTATTATATGATAATTATGTTTAACATATAATTGTAAAGGGATTTATATATGATATAATATATCTGATATAACATTATATATCAGAGTACATGATAATAAGTGATACGTCTCAATGGCTGAGTCCAATCTTTGCTCTTCTCTGCCTTTAGGCATTCTTCTTATGCATGGGGCCTTTTACCTGCTGTTTCTCTTTTATACAAGCTGTGCTTTAAATTGAAGGTACTGACATCAGTATTTGGAATTAGCAGGTCTTTTCCATAAAAAGCATTTTTTCCTATTGTAAGGCATTTAGAGTTCATTATTTTGCAATAATATTTCCTAATGTCCAGATGTTTGGTCAGAAAGTTCTGATTGAATTATATTGCTTCAGAAGAATACTTTTCCCCCAGAGGGCAGGAAGAGAAGTATACCCCTGTAACTGCCTTCATTTACTCACAGAAGAACAAGACTCTTATACTTACTTGACTGCAGGGTAGGAAAGCAGAATAGTATCTTTAGTCCCAGTGGGAGTGAGAGCTAGTTTAACTGCCAGGCCTTGAAGATTGTATACTTTCTTGTTTTTTCAACTTATTCCATCAGTGAGTTAGTAGTAAGCATACTCTGTTACAAAAGAAGTCCTCAAATGCACAAGACATTGCTTTAGTAATGTCTTGGTTATTTTTTTCTTGTTTCTAGGACAAAATAACCTGCCACCCAGAGTTAGAGGAGGAAAGGCTTATTTAATAAAAGAAGTCCTCAAATGCACAAGACATTGCTTTAGTAATGTCTTGGTTATTTTTTCTTGTTTCTAGGACAAAATAACCTGCCACCCAGAGTTAGAGGAGGAAAGGCTTATTTAGCTTCCATTTAGTTTAGGTCTTAGTTCATGGTTGGCAGGCTCCAAGGCAGTGTGGTGTGGGACAGGGGTACAAAAGTTTTTTTAAAAATTAGGCTGGGCATAGTGGCACATGCCTGTGATTCCAGCACTTGGGAGGCTGAGGCAGGAAGATCACTGCAAGTTCAAGGCCAGCCTGTGCTACACAGTGAAACCCTGTCTTAAAACCCGCCTCCCGCAAAAGAAATTACTTAGTGATAGAAAGCAGAAAAAGGAAATGATAAGGTCATTAGCTCATATTTTATACTTTATTAGACCATAACAGAAGTAGATAGGGAAATTAAATACAGAATGTTTTATAACCCCAAAAAAGAGGATCAATAAATAGGAAAAATAGAAAATTAAATTTAAAAAACATTGAAATAAAACAATCAAATTGAAATTGAAAAAATTAAATAACCTGGCTTGTTGTACTTTATACTTATTTGCAAATTGGTTTCTCATTTTTTTTCCCTCGTTATAAGTAAAAAAAACCAACACTGGCCAGGCATGGTGGCGCTCGCCTGTAATCCCAGCACTCGGGAGGCTGAGGCAGGAGGATCGCTATTTAAAAAACATTGAAATAAAACAATCAAATTGAAATTGAAAAAATTAAATAACCTGGCTTGTTGTACTTTATACTTATTTGCAAATTGGTTTCTCATTTTTTTTCCCTCGTTATAAGTAAAAAAAACCAACACTGGCCAGGCATGGTGGCGCTCGCCTGTAATCCCAGCACTCGGGAGGCTGAGGCAGGAGGATCGCTGTGAGTTCGAGACCAGCCTGTGCGCTACTATCCTTCTGCCTCAACCTCCCAAGTGCTGGGATTACAGGCATGTGCCACCACGCCCAGCATGACTGTATCTTTTTATCATTTGAGATAAACACAGTTCTATAAATTTAATGCAGTTAAATTTTCTGTGATTTTTACTTCAGTTCCAGGAAACAATTTGTGGCAACATTTAGAATTGCGGAAAACAAAAAAATTCCCTGAGGGGTGAGTGAAGGGTCTGCAGTATCTGCTCTCTTGCTCTGTGGTCCTGTCTGCAGTCTAGCACAGTCTGTGCCTTTCAGTACTGATGCTGTATCCAGACAGTTTCTTGGCCCTCATTCACAGGCTACAGGCAAGAAGCCCTGGGTGCTGGGCAGTGCACAGGAAAGGCCCAAGGTCAAACCCAGGGAGAAGGAGAACACTCAGTATACTTGGGAAGCTAGGGGCCTGAAGCTACCAATAGGCAAACTGAGAGCCCGTGCAGGAAGGAGCCAGAGCAAGAAGAAGGCCAGGGTCTCCAGGAAGGGAGCAAACAGAGGTTGAATACAATTCAGGCTACCTTGTCTCCATTCATCACTCGGAATGGGGTCATCCAGGTACCCGCCTTTACTCTACACTGTTTTCACACCTTCCCCTTCATGGATGGGCAAAATATCTGCAACAGGAAGAACTGGCTTTGAAGTCTACTTCTGGATTTGACCACTGTCTTCCTCTTCCTCTCTCGCTCTCTCATCTTGCCCCCTCTTTTGATCCCCTCCACCTTCTCTGTTTCTCACTCTGGCTCTGAAGCCCTGGCTTTCTCAAACTTCTTTACTCTGCCATTCTGCTAGTCTGGTGAAGGGAGGAGGTAAGCAGCAGTTTGTTTTGTCCCCACTAATGCAGTTTCAACTTCATGTCTCTTGAGATCTTGGCAGAGAGGGGCAACTGGATCAGTAGCTCAGAAGTGCCTGGTCCCCACCACACCACCACCCTGGCTCGTATGACTGGAAAAGAACAGTTGACTCTGCTTAAATTGTGCATGGTTCATACTTAGATGAGTTCCAGGGTGCCAAGGCACTTTCCATACCTTCCACATTACCCTCAGTCTGTTCTCCCCACTGAGCCTGGTCATTTCCTGCAGAGTTCAATGGGTCTTCTGAGGAGTTCTGTCTGGACCCCTGGGCCTTCCTTCCCAGGAGAAAGCATACATTCCTCTCTGAAGGTCCCTCAGTTGATAGAGCCCTTTGAGTTACATCTGTGAATTCAGATAAGTTCACATGTTTTATTTGCATTAAATCTAAACAATTTATATTTTCCCAAACAACCAGAATGTTTCTATTCTATCTGCTTTATGGGTCGTGTTACAGTATTTATTTGTTGGTAATTTTAATATGCTGTAACAACATTCCTTAAAGTTGACAGTGCTGTATTGAATCCTTCCATTAAAATAAGAAGACATTTACTCTACCTGCTTCTGTAAACGGAAATATGGATGTATAATTACAAAGGGAATATTGCTTTCAAATACACATACAACAACTAGGGAAAAAGTGTAACTACAAATTAAAGCATACCAGAATTTGAATCTTAGGTGGAACTATATAGTTCCACAAAACAATTTTTTCTTAACGTTTAAATGGTTATATAAAATAGTTTTAGAGTCGATGATATGTTTATTTAAAATATTTATATTTCTAACGGGCTCTTACTTCATACAAGAGAAAAGCATAAGGAACTGGTTTCATTAATTAAAAACACACACACACACACACACACACACACACACACACACACACATATATATATATATTATATGGCAAACATGAATCAAACAACTTTTCTTTTGCATGGAAGAGAGATTTAACACTGTAGATTATTTTGTGTTGTATTTGTTTTCATGTATGTACTTATATTTGTTATGTTGTATTTACTACTTAACTCATTTTGGGAATGCAGACATCCTAATTCCATTCTATGGAAGTATTTCCAGAACGTGAAGGGAATCCCTCCCTCACTTCTTCTTTCCTTTTTCCCTCTCTGCCTCTCTTCTTTCCTTCCTTTCCCCCTCCTTTCCTTGTTAATTAAAGCATTTCTTCAAAATAAACAAGAATACTGAGCAATGTGTTCTTAAAATAGAGCATCCTCAAAGAGCATAATTACCTTAATGAGAATTTCAGTGGTTTTTAATCATAAAAATCTTTTAATCACCCTTCAATTCTAGTTACTATTTTTATCTATAAATTGTATGTGACTATAGTGATTATATATGAAATTGTCATAATTTCAATCTTTTTGGAGCCACATTCAAACAAGTAAAGTGGAATGAACAGAAATTATATAATTCAAACAAAAACACTATTTTTGGCTTAACCATTTAGATCTTAAGCTGGATAAAACTGCTATTTCACATTTTCTACAAATGCATTTGTGTCCACTTGCCTGTGTATAAATGTGTGTGTGTGTGTGTGTGTGTGTGTGTGTGTGTGTTTTAAAAGACAGATAATCCCTTTTCCTTCGGAAACTAAATAACTATAGTCTGTGGAGGAGTGAAATCTTCCCAAGTCAGTACGGTACTCCTTCACGAGTACCTCGTACAAATCTTGGTCTCTGACCTGCAATTTAGGAGAAATCTGACTTAGCCTCATGCTTGAGATTGGGGTGCTCCAGAGTCATCCCAGACAGACATCTCAGCTGCATTATTCTCAGCTATTTCTGAAATGGTTCTTCCACAATCACCTTTAGTAGCTTTAACACTATTTAATTTTCTAGGTGTCAAGGTGAAATATTTTCTAGTTCTTAGCCTGCTTATTCTAGTTTAGTCATTAAATATAAAAATTCGACTTGATAAGCATTTGTTGAGGTAGCAGAGAGGAAAAAATCTTCTTCCAGTACGTTCTTTTTCATGTTTGCCTTGTAGTGAACCACTTTTTTGGTGCTGGAGTTTGAACAGGCTAAGCACGTACTTCACTGAGCTACATTCATCCAATAGTTGGCTACTTTGAGAGGGGCTGTATCTCTCTACCCATTTCCCTTCCCCCAGTGTTATTTTTCTTTTTTCTCTTTTTGTAGTTGCTAAACAAGGTCCACTGGTATTTCATTGAATGCCCAATCCCTAGCCTTACCTTATTTCTTAGACTAGACCAAATTTAAAATATGAAGTCCTTAAGAGGCCTCAGACTCATCCATCACATCCCAGTGCTGCCCTAACCTGTGGGCATTAGTGTTGTATCTCCTTCACTGGTGAGCTGGCCCAGGACTCCCTCCAGGACCATTGATCACTAAGTTTCCACATTGTGTCTTAAGTCCCTGAGGCTCCGAATCTCACCAAAGACTGCTTAAATCTTCCTGCCCAAAAACTAAAGACCATCCCCCAACCCTAGAGCTGAGGCTGAGGCATTTAACTGACTAAGGTTTAATATTCCCCATCATAACTTACTTAAAGGAACCTATAAGTGTCATCTACCTAGACTAGTGACGGTGAACCTTTTAGAGCTTTCAGTGATATAAACAGCCCAGTGTGGCACATGTGCCCTAGGTTTACCACCACTGAGCTAGACATTCCAACACTATATTCCAACTTTCCTTTTTCGGAGGGGAGGAGGTTGAGACAGGGTCTCCCTATGTAGTTTATACTGCCCTTGAACTCACAATGTAGCCTAGGCTGCCCTTGAACTTGCAGCTGTCCTCCTGCCTCAGCCTCTCAGGTGGTGGGATTATAGATATGCACCACCACAGCTTATATTCTACTTTCCCATTAGGACTTTGTTTTAAATTATCTGTGGCCTTTGCTAGATTAGGGACAGCTGAACTTTTAGATCTGCTTTGTCCCAAGTATCTGCTTTCCCATCAGTCAGATCTTGTCATCATTTCACCCCACCTCAGCCTGGGACCTGTCCTATCCACATAGGTAGTCTAGTATAGTACCTAACCTCAATCTCTCTTCCCTAGGTGTCTGTGTGCCAGGAATCCCTATGCTGTATCATTACTGACCTAAAAAGCAGTGTTAGAAGGGAAAAAACAAGGTAGAAAACAATGTATACAGCATATTCAATTTTGTATAAAGATGCAAGAGAAAAGAATGTACATACATTTGTAGATCCATTAAGGAAATAGGGACATTTATATAAAAACTAGTAAAAAATTCCTGTGATAGCAGTAAGGGACAATGAACAGGGGCACAAGCTTTTCACTGTGTACATTTTGTATTTTAAGTTTTGAACCATATAAAAACATTGCCTATTAATTTTTTGAAGATGAAGGAATCATTTAAGCCATGTTATGATTAAAGTTAAATTAAAATGGTTTAGGTATACCTGCATAATTTTTGATTCTCTGATTTACATGAACTCTAACAGTCCTGATTGCATTGTCTTGAAGGGCTGCTGTCATTTCCTTTTACTCAAGTGGCCATTCTAACTTCCTTGTGTTCATGCCTAAAAAGTCTTCCCAGTTTTTGTTTTTGTGTTTTTTTGTTTTTTGTCTTCGTAGACTTGTACTCATCCTTTAAAATCCTCCCTAGATAGCTCCTTCTGTGTGTTCTCTGCCAAAGTTGTTCATTTTCCCCTTTATGCAGTCAGTTACCTTGAGCATACCTTGAACTCAGCATTTACACAGCTGTTTATGTCTCCTTTCTCACTAGAGTAGGAGGCTCTAAGGGTCAGGCTCCCTTTATATGCCTGGAGCATTATTTATAAATTTTGCAATAATTCAGAGTTTTTAAAAATTTTTTTAAAAAGCAGAAAACAACACTAGTTCAAATAGGCAGCATTTCAACTCCAATACGAATTTTATTTTATTTTTTTTAGGCTTTCAATGGTAGAGCAGGAAATCTCACCAAATACATGTGTAAATAAGCCCTGTGTGGGCCCTGGAAAGACAGTGTGACAGTTTGGTGTCATCAAGATCCAGCTGAAAACAGAGCACTGTGGCACAGGAAGAGCTTTGTCTCCAAAAGAACCTGATATCGTTGGGTGTAGCAAGAGCTGTTTTTCTGTGCACATGAGGTTTCACAAGTTGGGCATGCTAAATGCTGGAGGGTGTTGCTTTGGTAATCTGAATGTGTCGTTACAAACAGTAGATTTGGTGTGCTTATTGTTTTATTCATAAGAGCTAAATATCTGATCTTATAAGGAAAAATGATTGCCTTTGTATAGCCAGCTTTGGAAAAATCCAAGTTATCTATATCTATTTATTTATGATATTTTCCATTTTAAAGTGTCATGGTCACCAGGATGTAGTAGGCAAGCTCAGTGAACAGTTTGTTTTTCTTTCTTTCCCAAGTATATGTGTTGTCTTCCTTTGAGGTAGTGATTATGGGTGCTATTTATTTATATATGTATAAATAAACATATAAATATATATCAGCCAGTCCATTTCCTGTATTAACTCAAACTAGGCCTTGTCTGTTGTAGGTGTGGCTTTTTTTTGTTATTTTTCAAGAGTGTGATTATTATTTTTCTTCCAAATTTGTATTTGCTCCCTGTAAAAAAATTTCCAGAAGTATTGAAACATACAAAATAAAGACTTAAAGTCTCTTCACACTGAGAGGTAACTAGTTTGGTATGTATCCTTTAGCATTTTTTTTTCCTACAGTCATTCCATTTGTGTGGTTTTTTTTTTAAATTTTAATTTTTTAGATCAGAAAGGATAAATTGCTGGGGACGTACCTTAGTGACAAAGCATTTGCCTAGAATGTGTGGGGCCCTGGGTTCAACCATAGTATTGGAAATATACCAGAAAGGCTCATATACTACATACTGTTTTCCAACTTTTTTAAAAATAAAGGAATCTTTGTGATCATCTTTCCACATTGCTATCTATAAATATACCTCTTTTGAATTGCTAAGTGGTATTCCATATATGCAATATTATTGATATACTATCATAGTTTTCTATTCTTTACATACAGACATTTAAATTATTGTACTTTTTACCTTTTATAAACAATGCCGCATCTATGCTTTTTTTCTTTTTAGTTATTTCTGTGGGCTATGTTCTTTAGAAGTGAAATTTCTAAATAAAAGCATGCATATTTTTAAATAAGGAGAAGGTTATTTTTTATTTATTTATTTGGGGGCACAGGGGATTGAACTCGGGTCCTTACACTTGCCAGGCAGGTGGCAGAACCTCTGAGCTAAATCCCTGGCCGTTAAATGTTATAGATATTATAAAATTGCCCATACAATTTTTATCAACTGTATGAATATTGTACATAATCACTTTTTTTCGGCTTTTCAATCTGTTGGTATCTCATTATTTATATTTGCAGTTCTTCAATTAAGAACCAAGTTGAGCTCTTTTATGTTTTATCCTTTTTTTGTGACTTTTCTGTTATTTGGGTTTTTTCATTGGCTTATCTTGCTGAAGATACTGGGATAAAGTGATAACCCTTGATATTTAGAATTGGCAAAAAGTTTTTTAATATATGGAACATTTTATCTTCTTTGTACCCCACCTTCTTTCTCCTTTTTGGAAAATATCTTAGTACTTTGTTATACAGTCACCATTTAATTTTGTTTTGTGTTTATGGAGGTGAAGGTGGAGGAGTTATGTGTAGAAGGAGCTAAATAATTGAAAGACCTAGACTGTTCTCTGGCCTTTCTCTAGAGGGGATATCAGAGCTGGGGAGCAGGTGTGGGACTTTTGGAATATGTTCTGATCACTCTACACAGTGGAATCTCAGAAGCGGAACTGAACTCCTCCTCCCACTCATCCCATTTCACTCCGCCTGTTCAAATGATTTTCTTGCACATAATACTAAAAAATATTTACCACTTTCTTTAGCTTCAAGCATCAGAGACTGAAAACATTGCAATTGGTCCTTTGGCATTCTGTGTCTAGCTCCAGTGGAGATGGGTCCCTTTCTCCAGGGACACCTGGATGGCGACTCTCCTGACCAGCATGTCCATCTTGTTCTAAGTAAATCACTAATGATTTTAAACCATGGGGCAGATACAAAGCTCTGCATAAGTCGTAATTACTGTTATTGTTCTTTGACATCCTTAAATATCAAGCTGAATTCCTGCTAGGTAATGACACTCAGGAGAAAATTAAAGCTCTGGTGACATCATTCCCATAATAAAGAGGAGTCACTGGCCAGTGATGCTCATTTGTTTTCCTGAGGCCATTGAGAGAGGATCATATCATTTTGGCTGGAGAGATGAAAAGTTTAGGGTTTGTCTTCTTTTGAATCTATGAAGGGTCTTTCCTAATCACATTAAACTATTTGTTTTTATTAGCAATCCCTTGTTGGGGATCCTTTCTTTTGTGAAGAACAAAGGCCGCTGCTATCCCCCCAACTGCCTTTGGGATTAGAGAAAGGATATCCTGCTGCATATATAGCTGGAGACACTGCTCCCATCCTGTACTACTCATTGTCGTCTTTTGGAGAAAATCTGAAGGCTGATCCAATTCAGCACTTCAATGGGGGGTCGAACTTGCTGTGGGTGTGGCTGCGGCAGGTCTAATGGATGCGCCAACAATCGGAGCAGAAGTGTTGACTCTCGGAATAGGTACTCTGACTCCCGGAATAGATATGAAAATTCCAGAAACAGGTACTATGATCGGGATCTTGAGGTAAGTCCTTACTATGGAAATGCTTCTGAGCCATTGATTTTTCTTCCAGTATCTTTTGAATAATGTTTGAATGTGAGGTACCTGCTTGTGACTTGGTATCTATTATTTTTAGGGATGGTTAACTAAATATTTCAGGCTCATATATTTGAAGGTATTCTGGCAACTATCTGTTAATATACTAATTTAGCAAATGGAAACTGGATAAAGAAGATGTGGTTTTTCTATAAAATGTAGTATTATTCAGCCATAAAGAACGAGAAGCTAGAGTCATTAGAAAATGGATGCTGTACTCTTAAGTGAAATAAATAGGACACACGTGTGTAAATACTGAATAGTTTCTCTGATGTGAAAAACTAAAAGTGTAAATAAGGTTCAAGTTGTATAATTGATAGTGTGAAATAGGAAGAAAAGGGCTAAAGGTGTAGGGGAAATGGGAGGAGTAAGGGGAAAGGAAAGAAGGGAGAAGAAAAAATACGAGAAAAGGAAAAAATGGAAACAAAGTCTTTGTAAATAGGGAGGGGTGGAGGGGTGAAAGGAGGGCAGAGGTATGGGAAAAAATAAGAACCAAGATACATCACGATACAAGATCCCAATAATGAATGTAACTGTACCTGTATACCTAAAAAGTACCAATAAACTCACTGAAAATAATACTGATTTAGCTGTATTCATTCATTCACTCATTCATTCATATTCTTTCTTACTTTCCCTCCTGCTTCCTTTCCTCTCCCTCCTTCCTTCTCCTCCCCTTCTTCCCCTGTTTCTCTGTGTTAAACAATTTTTTTTTCAGTTGTTTTGGACTTAATTAGCCAAGTAAATGCCAGTGAAGCTAGTTGCTGCTGGATATTGTTCTCTAAGACTAAGCCCTCTCTATATTAAGCTTTTCAGAATTCCAATGTTGGGAGATAAAATAAAGTTACTTTATATTTTCTCAAAAGCCACTTTCCTTTGGGCTGGACTTATTTGCAGTATACCAAGTTCTTATTTGAATCAGATAATAAAGTAATAAATCAGACTTTGAGAAGTGGAATGATTCATTTCAGATTCTGAATCAGCAGCTTGGAATGGTCTTTTTTATACCAGCTTTGACAGTTTATAAAATTGAGAGGTGACTCTGGATCTTTTTGTTTGTTTGTTTGTTTGTTGTTTTTTGAGGCAGGATCTCACTATGTAGTTGACCTGGAACTCACTATGTAGCCCAGGCTGGTCTCGAGTCTCGAATGCACAGCGATCCTCCTGCCTCAGTCTCCTGAATGCTGGGATTACAGGCGTCCGCCACCATGCCTGGAAGGTGACTCTGGATCTTTACCCTGATGGTTATTCACTATTCCCAATCCCTTTTTTGTAAAATCAGTTTTATTCAGTATTAAATGTTCTGTGCTACTCTATAAAATATAAGGTGGCCCTCGCTAGAAGCCTGAACTCACCTCTCATTCTTCTCCACCTGTAGTAGTTTACATATGTTTTGTTCTGTGTGTGATGGCTTTGAAGCTATTGGATGCATAGTGTAGAATGTATATCGATCTCATTTTGTAGTGTACTTTAGGAAAAAAGCATACTCTGTAAACATTTGATGTACTATTTCTTTTCCTCTCATGGTTCTGATTAGAATCTAACCCCTAATTTAATGAAATAGGTATCGATTTTTTAAAATATATATGTGTATGTATATATACTTATATTTCTGTGTGTGTATATATATACATACACATATACACACATAAGCATACTTTTGAAAAACATCTAGTTCTGAAGTGATAGTTGAAGATCAAATAAAATATTTGATGTTGATAGTTCACTTACCACTTCAGTCAAATGGACTCTTCTAGTTGTTTCTTGCATTCAAGAGATTTGGTATTTTAATTATTCCTTTTATTCCCATGACCACTGATTTTACTATCGGTTTTTCTTAATAGAGCTTTGATTTCTCTATGCCATTGTGCCTAATGACTGTTTTGGAAGCTTTAGTCAAATACCGTTTATAGAAAGGCCAGAGGTTCATGTCCTTTGTTTACCATTGGTTAATTATCAACAACCAGGATTTTTTTTTAATGATTTCCAACTGGAAACATGAAAGAAAATGTCCAGGAGAACATTGTAAGGGGGTGCTAAAATGTGTGCCTGGATAACTCTTGCAGGTAACTCTAAATTTGTAGAGACTCTGTGACAACTTGGGATTATGAGAGCTCTCTGTGATTATGACAAGAGTAAATGAGTTGCTCCAAGGCCATCTGGGTCATCTAAGTACACATCAGATCATCTAACGCAGTGATGGCAAACCTTTTAGAGATGAGTGCCCACACTGCTACCCAAAACTCACTTATTTATCACAAGGTGCCAACACTACAATTAAACCTGAATAATGAGGTTTTAGTTTAGAAAGAACAACTCTACATTAACATCTTTTGTCTTAAAGGAAAAACGACATGCATGCCATAGGTTCACCACCACTGAAACCTAATGTCATGCTTGTTTTTTGCTTTGTTTTGTTTTTGGTACGAGGGATCGAACTCATGACCTTGTGCTGTTAAGGCAGTAATGGTGCCACTGAGCTAAACCCCAGCCTGTCATGTGTGTTTTTGAAGGAAGACCTTGGGGATCTGAAAGTTAACATGCTATTCACCAAGATGATTCAAGTAAGAGCTCTAAGTCATGAGGGATCATTTTTCTATTTCCTGTATTACAATTTATGATGAAGGTTGCCTAATTTACAAAGTGAGAAAAGTAAGGCTTTTTTGGTATTCACACTGAAACTTCTAATTTTGTTTTTCAAATCCAGGGCCTTTTCACTGAACTACATCCCAAGCCCTTTAAAAAATTTTAAATTTTGAGACAGGATCTTTCTAAGTCACTAAATTGCCCAGGTCAGGCTAGAACTTGGAGTCCTCCTGCCTCCACCTCCTAGAGTGCTGAGATTACAAGACATGCACATCATGTCCAACTTGAAACTCCTAACTTAAAACATCTCCGTGTTAATGATGGTGCCATTCAAAGTAATGCCCTTGTATTCTGAAGAATCACCTTTGCCTAACTCCTAAAATAACTCCTTCTTACAAGAGTTAATTTCCAGGAGTTTAGGGAATTTGGTGATTCATTATGTATATATAATATATGTTAATTCAAAATGTTGAACCTTTTCAGGTATTCTACAAAATGACAACATACATTATAAAAATAAAATAATACTTTAAAATATCTTCTTTGATTTTCTATTTTACTTTAAAGCTACGCTAATCCAAGCATCTATTTATCTTTAAAATTCTAATGATAACACTAACTTATTTGTGAAGTTTCCCTGAGTTCTAGTTGCTCTTACCTGACATCTCTTATGTTGTCATGGAATTTTGTAATATCTCAAGGAACTTCTCTATATTATTATTTGGAAATTATATCTCTTATCCACTAGACTGTTTATTTGTTTGTTTTTGTTTTTCTGGCAGTACTGGTGATCAAAGTCAGGACCTGGAGCTTTTGAGGCAGGTGCAATGCCACTGAGCTAAATCCCCAGTCCGAGACAGTTGATTTCTTGAGAACAGGGAACTTGTGTCTTATTCATACCTATTGCAGTACATGGTGTGTAGAAGACACTCAATACAGGCAAATGCATCAACTAGAAAATTGCTTAGAAAGTGTTGCGGTAGCTAACAACCAAAGCTCTGATTTTGGCTCTTCTGTGGACCGTAGTTCTGATCTCTTCTCTTCTCTAGACCATTTGTGCAGTTAGGTTAAGTCCTTTATTTTTTCTGGGCACCATCCTTTGTATCTGTAAATTAGAGGTGGGAGATGGAGTAGATGGTGCTCTAGGGAGCCTCAGGCCTCCCTGAGGTGCCTCAGAGACTAGAACAAGAGGAAAACAAAAGCTGGATGAGGGGAACTCAGGCTTGTAAGTTTCATGTCATGCCTTCAGAGCTCCAGGAAAAGCTCTTGTACCTTTTTCCAACATGTGGCTAGATCTGTGTAATTTCCTTTGAGTAAAATACCATAGTGCTGATAAAAACTAAACAATAAGTAGTTAGATTATATATATTCTTCTGCCTTTAGTATCTGTGATTTTATAGAATAGTTTCTTTAATTCATCATTTCTTATGACATATTAAAAGAAATTTTAGCACATTACTCTCGTTAAGTTGCTGTTTATATCTCACTTCACCCTAGTGTGGATTTTTTCTCTATTTTTACCAAGCCAATTTATCTGTTATATCCCATGAATACTCATTAAGCTTGAATAAACTACTTGTCTCTAATGGATTTTTTTAAAATTGTGTAGAATTATACTTAAATTTAATGAATTGTTTTGCATTTTATTTTTATCTGTGCATTAACAACCTTAAATGTCTAGATTTGTAGAACCAGTCATTTGTAAAGCCACTAAATAGAATGACATTCAATTTGGAATTACCATGGGAGAATGTAATTAATTAAGCTGATATCTTGACTTTTCTATTGCAGTCAGCTCTTTTCTACCTTCACTTAAAAAAAAAGTTATTAAAATAGCAAATACTGGCTGGGCATGGAGGCACATGCCTGTAGTCCCAACACTTGGGAGACTGAGACAGGAGGATTGCGGTGAGTTTGAGGTCAGCCTGGGCTACACAGTGAGTTCAAGGTTAGTCTGAACTGCATAGTGAGACCCTGTCTCAAAAAAACAAAATAAATAGGTAAAATAGCAAATATTTCAAAGATATGAGTAAATATTCACTGACCATCACTCAGAGTTTTCAGTAGAGCCACATATATTTTTCTAGTAGTTAGAGCAGTGAAGGAATTAGTGGGTGGATTATTGGAGAAAAGAAAAGAAGCACCAGGTCAAAGTACATGAAATAAAGAAAGGTGTTGAAATATCCATCTGCTCAGCATTCATTCAGAGCTCACTAAAAGTCCCTCGGGTCTCTAAAAATTTCATGCCAACATTCTGCCAGTGGCCTGCCCTTTGTTCTGTATTTGGTACATGTACTATTTATTTATTAATCTCACACTTGTTAATGAGATACCTTGGGAGTTTCTTATTTCAAAAGAAATGGAAGGGAATTGTTGGGAACTGTACTGACTAATTCAGTTACATAAATTACCAACTTAGCCTGTAAGGAAGGACAAAGCAATTTTATTTAAGATTTTAAAATAAGATATAATGTATCAGTTGCATTTAATACTACATTGCTTTAGCTTGCAATTAGGAAAAGCCTAAGAATTACGTTCCAGTTGAATATAAGAAGATAAGTTAACCAAAGTAGGATGTGTTTGGCTGGAGAGAGGGATAAGTTAAGGAACCTTAGAAGTACAGGTTTTTGTTTGTTTGTTTCTTTTATTTTGTTTCAGGAGTGTCAGGTGGAGTCCAGTCTTTCAACTCAGGCAAAGAAATAGTTGTAAGATCTTGAGCAAAGATAGATATTTCATGATAAATAAAATGTTTCAGGGACAGTGTCATTTCTCTTGTAGGTGTGATATACTGGATATAGGGAAATAAAAAGTTTGCAAGCAGGTGGGATGGAATTTCAGAAATGGCCCAGGTGGCTGCAAATGCAATATGGGCTTGAGTCAGGACAGAGGCTGCTAGATGGGATGAATTCAAGAGACTGGATGATAGATGTATCATGCAAGGAAAAGTGGGTGGAACAAAAATGAAGCTAGAAAAAGGATGTTCTTGGTAGCAGATGAAATTCTTCAGAAAGGGGGTTTTGGGTGTGATTCTGGTAAAGCCTAGCACATACCAGGCTCTGTGGGGTTTGGTCCACAGCACCAGGGATCGAGGTGGAAGAAGAGTACAGAAAGGAAACCTACGTGCTAGGAGAAATCTGTTTCATTTAGAAAATGTTGACTTTGAAGTAGTATCTTGAAAACAAGCTAGAAAGTTTTAGGAGAGGGAGCCAGCAAGTGAGAAGGAATGGATTTGAAATATCAGAACACATAAGAAGTGGAAGACTTTTAAAGCCTTTGTTTTATTTTTTTGTTTTTTTCTGGGGGTATTGTTTGTTTAGTAAATTAACATTGAAGTTCATTTGGCAGCAAAATCTGACCTGAACTGGTATGAGGCTGTTTATTTATTATCTCAGAGTGAATAGCTGCACATTTTTGCCAGTACAACACTAATGTACATTATATTATTTGCAGTTGCTATCTTTTCAAAATCTGATGACTCTTAAAAATATTTCTGGCCCCAAGAAGCTTTTTTTCATAAGGACTTCTGTATCTGTAGTATGTTTATAGCAAGAATGGCAGTGAGGGGTCTTACAGAATCATGTAAAACAAGTGGTCATCAGGACATCTGTAAGTTGGATAAATTGTGAGAGACTCTGCGTGATTAAAGTTGAAGGAGAGGAAAGCTTAGGAGGGGAAGGTTGACAGAGGGGTAGAACATTTAAGAGAAGGGCTGCTGGTTAAAATGGGGCAAACTAGGTGGTTTTAGAATCAGAAAAGAACAAAGGTGAAACGGCAAAATACTAAAAATGCTTCAGAGTGAGGGAATAATTTGGAAGGTGCACATTGATTGTGAGGAGGATATTGAGCACAGTGGACCACCATTTTGGAGGGGAGGAGAGACACTCCTTGTCAAACTAAGAATGTGAAGTTGGCACAAGAACTTCACCCTGAAAAGTTATTTTTCTTTGTAGAGAAAAAGTTACTCATAAAAAAATGGGTGTGACTGGGCGTGGTGGCGCACGTCTGTAAATCCCAGCACTCAGGAGGCTGAGGCAGGAGGATCACTGTGAGTTCCAGACTAGCCTGGGCTGCATAGTGAGTTCCAGGTCAGTCTCAACTACATAGTGAGACCCTGTCTCAAAAAAACCATGTTTTTTTAAATACAAAATCTCACTGTGTAGTCAATGTTGGCCTCAAACTCATGGCAATCCTTCTGCCTCAGCCTCCTAAGTACTGTGATCATAGTGTGCTCCATCACACCCAGTTTACAACATACGTTATAAAGTCCAAGTTTTACTTGTAATCCCAGCATTCTGGCAAATCACTGCGAGTTTGGGCCCAGCCTGGAGTACATAGTAAATTCAAGCTCAGCCTGGATTACACAGTAAGACCCTGTCTCAAAAGACAAAACAAAACAAAATCCAAGTTTTCTGCAAGGCTCTGCACCACCTGGCCACCGCCAGCCTCACCCTCTATCATCCGTCCTTTCCGCCACCATTTGTCACCTCCTCTTCCCCTTGCTCACTCCTTGGTACTCAGACCTGCCCCTCCCCTCCCCGGATTACTGCCTCCATTGAGAAACCACTGACTAAAAAGTATGATGGCTGCTAAAATGGCCAAGAGTTGTTAAACACCATAAATCGATGATTCAGGTGTGTGCAAAGTAATGTTTGGTCATGACAATCTTTTTAGTCAGTGTGCTCTAACGATTTCCCAGTCCACAAAAATGTAATGTGTTTTTATTCTCCCAGCAGATGGTAGATGTGACACATCACGCAAAATGGTCTTTTGTCATTGATTTTCCCATGAACAAACAAGTACTTATCCCAGGACTAGGAACATACCTACTATACTATAATATATAATAGTCTACTAATTGATTTCTCTACCCCTTGTTTGTTATGCAATATTGGGGATTGAACCCAGGGCCTTTGATGGAACCCAGAGCTATACCCCTAGCTCCCCCTCCTTTTTTTAAACACAGGGTCTCACTCAGTCACTAAGTTGCCCAGACTGGGCTTGAATTCAAGATGTTACTGGCTTAGCCTCCCAGAGAGCTGGGATTGTAGGTATGTGTCATAAAGCAAGGACTCCCCCTTGTTTGTCCTCTTATTCCTTTCCTTACAGAGAAGCCAGATTCATCTTTTATATATAAATCAGATTCTACTCCTCTGCTTTCAAATCTCCAGTCTTTATTGATTTTAGGCCCTTCCTGAACTGACTTTGCACCTGCCTAACTGACTACCCTTCACCTACCACTCACCTGCTCATGTTGCCCGCGGCACACTGAAATAGTTATCTGAACTCCTTGTCTGATGAATGTGGCATCATTCATTATGCCTTAGCTTGGCTTGGGTTGTAGTTGCCCCTGTCCAGGGTCTGACTGATGCCTGTTCTTCACACCTTAGCTTAAAGGTCACTTCTGCACAAGGCTGCTTAGATACTATTGCCTCAGCCTACATACATTATCTGCAGAGTACATGTTATGCTGTAAGATAATTCCCACTTGTTTGATTGTGTTTCCTCCCCTGCAACATAAGCTTCATGAAACAGAAACTTTTGTCTCTCTTGTTCACCTCTGTTTCCACTCCTAGCACAATGTCTAGCATATGCTAGGTGCTCAGTAAATGTTTCTTGAATGAATATTTCTCTTATTTTATTTTATTTTTTTGGTATCAGGGATCAAACTTGGGTGCTTGCACTTGCAAGGCAGATGGCAGCACCACCGAGCTAAATCCCTGGCCCCGCTCTCTTTTATTTTAAACTTAATTTTCTTAATTATTTTATTTCTCAAGGTCTATTTAATATTTAGTTGGCATGCAGAAGTTTGTTCAGTTTTTAAATTTGGTTTTATTTCAATTTGACATAGAAAGTGGAGGGTAGCGCTTCTCTTTCTACAGTTTGGTAACCATTCTTGCCTTTTTTTTAGATAGTCAAGTCTAAAATCTGTTTGTTCTTTTGTGTCATAATCTTCTCTTCCACTTCTGATGGAATTAAAAGAAGGGAGGAAAGCTTGCAGATGTCTTATATAGTAGAAAGTTTTTTTGTTAGGAAGTACTTTTTTAAAAAATTTTGTGGTACTGGGTATTGAACATAGTACCTTGCACTTACCAGGCAGGCACAGCACCACTGAGCTAAATCCCTGGCTGTAGGAAGCACTTTTCTGATCAAAAACTTTGGCAGCTCTACCCCATGGCCCACAAAGCCGCCTGTGGAAATGGGTGGGGTGGTAGAGAGGATCCAGCACTCCGCTTAGTGCCCAGGCTGCCAGGCCAAGTCTTGACCTTTTCTGGGGACAGTGAGCTTCCCTCTTCTCCCAGTCCCCCAGGGGAGGGTGCAGTTGCTTCTCTCCAGTCTGTCCAACAGCAGCCTGGCAAACACAACACTGTGACACACCCAGAAGAACTCAGAATGACTCTCAGCTTATCCTTCCTTCAGGGAAGTCACTGAAGAAATACAAATAAAATACTTCTGCACTATTATAAAGATGAGTTTAGAGCAGGAGCTGAAAAGCAGGTATATAATCATAAAAATGAAATTTTTGTCTGCGTGGACCACCTTCCTCCAGGTGATTTGCACAGCTGTGCTAGCCGTCACACAGTGTAATTAATTGATGGCACTCCTAAAGGTCCATGTTACCTGCCTGTGCAAAGAGGCCTCCTTATACTTTGTAGTGTGCAATCATTAATTAAAACATCCTTGAGCACCTAAGTTGGGTATCATTATTGCTGCTTTACAAACAAGGAAAAGCAAAGGTGTTAGTGCTTAGACTCTAAGTTATATGTGTCATCAGGCTCAATAAAGAATTCTGAGCCAGACATGATGGCGCTCCCCTGTAATCCCAGCACTTGGGAGGCTGAGGCAGGAGGCTTGCCATGAGTTCAAGGCCAGCCTAGGCTACATAGTGAGTTCAAGACCAGCTCGAACTACATAGCAAAAAAAAAAAAATCCTGAAATGCTTAACTTCTGCCTAAACTTGAGTTTATTGCACTGTAGAGTCAATCTATATTATTGAAGACAACCAAGTGGAAACAACCCAAGTACATGTCGCGCTTGCAGTAATTGAGCCCCACTTGTGGTCCCTGACATGACAGGAGAGTGTGCTCCGCTTGGCGTGCTGGGAGCTGGAGGAGAGGACTTGTGGGAAGGCAGGAAGGTGGCTTGGGTAAATGGAGCATGAGTGCATTATGAAAGAGCTAAGCTTCTTAAGGATGTCACCCAAGTATGAAAAGACATGACAGTCTTTAGGGAGCAGAGCTGAACATACAGTTCTATCTTCCCTTCCAGAATGTTCCAGGGAAATGCTCCATTTAGGGAGGGTAGAACAGAGGTCCATGAAAACAGAACACATGCTCCCCAATGTCAGTCATCTTTGCAGACATTTCACAGATAGCTGCCTGGACTGCTGATAGGTAACGCGTGCATGGTTTCTGACAATCATGTTTCCACAGGTTTGTATCTATTTCAGTCTTCTCTATCAGTTGTTCATATGAGCCCAGAAGCCTTCCTACACCAAGTGGGTAAGTAGTACACAGAGGCTAATTTCTGGAACTTTGCACTCCAGGAAGAGTACTTGTAGGAGAGTGGTACAATCTTTTGGATGCAAATTACCCTCCCAGATTGGCTAAGTAGCACTATCAGTTGGGTCACAAGTGGGATATAGGTTAGCCTAGAAGGGAGGAGGCAACAACTGCTGGGCTGTTTTAGTTTTCCTAGCTTCAGCCTCCCTCTTTCCTCTCTCCCTAGCAGAATGTGTGTCAGCCCTGTTAAGTACTTTATACCAGATACTTAAGGATACGTCTTTTTTATTTGCTTTCCACAGATTAAAAAAAAAGAGTCTTTCACCCCTTAGCTCTCATATTTGGTCTGATTTAGGGAGATAAATTTAATAGTAACAATTGAAACATTTCTTTCAACAGATTGAGCTGACCAGTAAAAAGTTCACTGATTCAGATGTATCTTTAAGCAAAATGTGTTTCTCCAAGCATGAGGCGAATCATGGCTGTAGCTTCTTTTTTGCTGAGGAAGAAAAACATCACAGCAGCCTGTGAAAATGTTTGCAAATATAATCTGCTTACATTTTTAATCAGAAGTGGAATTTGAAAAAGAACCCCTTTAATGTATTTTTTTCTTCAAAGAGCTGTTAGGCTAGGAATTAATTTCATTTATTTTTTTCCTTTTAAGTTAAATCTGTGACTTTCATGAACATCATGTTTTTACAGAAATAAAAATTACACAAATATTTTGGAGAATAGGGATATAAATTTGAAGTGTAATACATGACTAGGATCACAAGAAGTGAGTTGTTCTAAATAACAGTTTTACTGATTACTCACTGTTTAACTTTGTAGGTTACAAACTTTAAATTTTTTATTCTTTTGAATAAAAACTAAGATTTGGTTATTTTTCTTTTTTAAAAAACAGAATATACTAAACATTTAGATTTTTCTTGGTAGATGATTATTATGGTTAAGAGCTTTTTTTAAATAAAAATAATGCTGTCACAGTTTATTGAAGTATCATTTTTTTCTGTTTGTGCTCAGGGTTGAACCCAGGGCCATCTGCATGTTAAGTTTGTACCCTAACCCCAGCTATATCCCAGTCCTGAAGTATATGTTGTCTACCATTGTGTTAAATTATCATTCCTGTATTGTCTCAAGTAGTTTTTTTTTCTAGAAGTTTTTTTTTGTTTCATTTTAAAATTTTGTCAGTGTGCACCTTTTCAAATGTTGATATTTTCATTAGTTAATCATTTACAAATCAGCTGTCAGGGCTGGGGATTTAGCTCAGTTGTTCCAACGCCTGCTCACAAGCACAAGGTCCCAAGTTTGATACCTGGTACAAAAAAAAAAGAAGAAGGAAAAAATGCTAGAAATGCTCACTAGAATATTCAATAAAGAAAGAGTAAAATGGACTTGAAATAGGGCCAAAGATGCCCCCCTCAAACCTATTATAATTTTTAAAAATTTTTACTGTGGAAACTTCAAATCATACACAGCAGTAGAGTTAACAGAATTATGAACTATCCTATCTCCCCACTTCTATTTATGTATCATCCAGTTTCAACAATTAACCAGCTTCTGGGCAGTGTTATTTCCTCACTACCTTCCCAACTGTCCCATACCACAGTCACACACACATGTAAACACACACAGCACCCAGATTAAAGGCCAACCCCCACATCAGCATGAACTCATATGTATCTTACAAATGCAAATACTTACATATAGAAATGTGTGGACACATTTGTATTTATAGTGTTTAGTCTACACATACGTTTTCTTGCTCTGTCAGCTGAGAGAGCCTAGAAGCGATGGCACCGCAGTCATGAGGAGCATACTTAGAGCCCAGATCTTGGTTTCTCATACTGGCTTCCTATAAAAACAAATTTGGATTCTTTGGGGAAAATGACTGATTTTTAAAAACTGGGGCACAAAATATTTAGGATGAGCCTGAAGTTAAAAAGTGCCAGGCAGGAGGTGTTGCTTAGTGATAGAGCACTTGCCTAGCATGAGCAAGGGCCCAGCACCATGGGGGAAAATGCTAAACACACACAAAAGCATAATTATGAGGATATGGCAGAAAGAAATAGAAGCTAACTGAAAAAATTCCTGAAGGCCAAAGCCAAAAGAATTTGAGTAAAAAAAAAAAGCATTATACTTTAAAGGATAAAACAAACATCCATGAGTCTATACTGATAGAAAGAAATTATTGAATAAATTAATGAGAAAGAACAGACAAATCTCTTATGCAGAGAATTCTAAATAATTTGGATAAATGTTCCATCCTTTAGTAGGGGGAACATAAAATCCCTCACTAACGAGTTCCTTCCAAAGAATACAGTATGGAAGCAAGATAAAAGGGTGGTTTTATAGTGGAGAAACCTGACAGATAGTATCTCAGTGAGGTGGTCAAGATCAGCATCAGCATTGGTAGGTCACTTTGATGGTAGGTACCCTTGATAGAATGTGATTGATATCCATATTGACATCTGGGGTCTTCTGCCCCAAAACTCAGAACCCCAGTCTAACCACACAAATTGCAATGATTTATTCTACAAAATAAGTGACCAGTGTTCTTCAAAACTGTCAAGGTCAAAGTTAACATAAGCCTGAGAAGCTGTCACAACTATCAGGAGTCCAAGACATGATAACTAGATGGAGTGTTGTGATATGATCAGTAGATCCTGGAACAGAAAAAGAACATTAGGAAGACTGACAAAATATGCACTTTAGTTAATGGTAGTATATCAATCTTGACTCATTCATTGTAACAAATGAACTGTATTTGGGCAAGATGTTAATAACAAGAAACTGGGTATGGTGTACATGGGAAATTGCTGTGCTCTTTCTCAGTTTTTCTGTAAATCTAAAACTGGTCTATAAAATAAGGACTAAGACTGGGACATAGCTCAGTGGTAGAGAATTTGCTTAGAGTACACAAGGCCCTAGGTTCAATCCTGAGCACCACAAAATAATTAAAAACTAAAGTCCATTAAACTAAAAAGCATTCCTATATGTATTATTTCTTCCATATATTTAATGAAATATATCTATATGTGTGTATGTACATTTTTTAAAAAATACCCACAATACTGCTACCATACCAAAGAAGTTTTTTGTTTGTTTATTTTGCAGTCCTGGATATTGAACCCAGGGCTTTAGCACTGAGCTCTGTCCCACCCTTTGTTTGTTTGTTTACTTATTGAGATAGGGAAGCTCTAAACTGTGAGGTTGCCCAGGTTGAGTTTAAACTTATGGTCCTCCTGCCTCAGCATCCCACAGTGCCAAGATTATAGGCTTGCACCACCATGCCTGGCTCTAAAGAAGTTATTGATAATTAATATTATAAATATCCCATCATTGTTCTAATTTCTATTTTTTTGAAGATATTTTTATAGTTGATTTGAGTCAGGATTAAAACCAAGTCTGCACCTTGCATTTGGTTAATACGTTGCTTAAACCTCTTATTAATGTATAGTAGCTCCTCCTTTCCTATTTTTTTCTTGCAACTTATTTATTGAGGACCATAGGTCATTGTTTATGTAGAATTTTTCACATCCTGGATATGAGTGGCTTTATCCTCATGGTGTCCTTTAGCTTTCCTCCATCTCCAGTATTTACTGGTAAACAGTAAATTGATCATTGGCTCTTGATTAGATTATTTTAGCAAGAATATTTTTCACATGGTGCTTTGTATACACATCATATCATGAGGCATTTAGAAGTCTCTCTACTTTATGCTATGACAGTAGATGTCACCTTTTTTTTTTGTTTTGGTTTTTTGAGACAGGGTCTCAACTATGTGGTTGAGACTGACCTGGAACTCACTGTAGTCCAGGCTGGTCTCGAACTCACGGTGATCCTCCTACCTCAGCCTCCTGAGTGCTGGGATTACAGGCTTGTGCCACCACTCCCGGCTTTGTCATCCTCTTGATCTGTTCTTTTAAAAACCTTTTACCTGACAGTGTTAATAGCCCTTGATCCCTGTTGCCTAGATCTGTTGGCTCAGTTTTCACCACAGTTGTTAACTGGGATTTTTCTTATAAAAGAAATTCCATTCATTGGTTATTTTTTTATCCTGAAAAATAGTTCAAAAGAAAAGCAGGATAAATGTTTGATTTTTCTCCCTCTTTGCTCACTGATGATTTCTAGTGGGAGCAAATGTTGGATGGCAAAATATAATAAAAAAAATGTTGTGTCTGGCAGGGGATCTCTCTCCCTTCCATTCTCTTTGGGGCCTTACCCTTAGTCCAGTGAAAAATGGAGAAATGGGGCTCAGTGGAAAATAGGGAAGTCAAGACTGTAAAGGTACAAATCTCCAATGATGAACGTCACGATAGTGTATTCCTAATAGGTACCAATAAAATTAATTTTAAAAAACTGATACAGTGCTAAGCAAAAGTTTATTTAAAGTGGGGCAAATGCAGAGAAAGCAGAAGAATAGCGATCTTGACAACAGAGTGGTGCTACAAGATAGGGGGCATCTTGCTTGGGATGGCCCAATGAGTTTGAGATACGTCTGTACTTACATGGGCAAACTGTTTTGTTGACTGGTATGGACTGGGCCCGTTGGGGGCTTAGCTGTTGTTTCTGGGAAGGAGACAAGGTCAGCATACAGTAAATGTGAGCAGCACTTCCATATAGGGCACAGTATGGTATGTTTTTTAAAGCCCATTGGACAATTGTACAATTGCAGATAAGCATATGATGAATTTGCAGTGTTTGTCATCTGCATTTTGCCCTGGGTTTTTTATGTCTCTCTACTCTGCCCCTACATAGGAAGTGAGTATTCATGTAAGTAGGATCAAAAGTAGTACATTTTCCACTTACCAGTTTTCAGAATAAATATTGATTGCTTTCAAAACATCTAAATGTGACCAGTGAATTTCATCGTTGTTATCTGTGCTGTTTGTAACTATATAAAAGTCACGTTAATGAATACACTATCAAGGAAAATAAAAGGTGGAAAACACTGATCCATTAGGCTTATGAGTCGTGGGTGGACTTTCTCTGTTTAAAAAGGGACATTTATGCTGGGTGTGGTGGTACATACCTATAATCCCAGCACTTGGGAGGCTGGGGCAGGAGGGTTGCCATGAGTTCAAAGCCAGCTTGGAATACATAGCAAGACCTTGTCTCAAAAAAAAAAAAAAAAGAATGAATGAATGAATGAATGACATATGAAATATTATTAAGAAAGACATACCAGAAGAAGAAAATAACAGGAAGCAGATGATGTTCCCGCAAGGGTGAATGATCCCTGACACTGTCCCTGGGACATTAAAGGCATGAGAGACAGGAAAGAGAACCAAGTGGTGGATATAGCACAATGAATAAATAAGGAGCAGTAGAAAAAAAAAAGAGACATACATACTGTAGCAAGAATGTCACTTACAGGGCCAGGGATGTAGCTCAGTGGTGCCACACCTGCCTGGCAAGCACAGGCTCCTGAGTTGAATCCTTAGTACTGAAAAAAAACAACAAAATAAAACCAAATCCAAGGTCCAGGATATAGCTCAGTGGAGCTGTGTCTGCCTGGCAAGCACAAGGTCCTGAGTTGGATCCCTGGTACTGGAAAAAGAAAGTCACAACATTCTGCATTCCAGTAATATTAGTTACTGATCACTTGTTTTGCAGTTTCTTTCCTGGATTCCTTCTCTTCTCCAAAAGCTGACTGAACTATCAGATTAAGAGTTCAGTTTTCTTTTTCTACTTTTTTCTTTTAACTTATGTGGAATATAAAATAATTTTCTGGATGTGTAATTTTTTAACACAGGCTGGTCTGTCATGTTCTGTACCAACCATGAAATAGATTTCTCCTAGGTACACTGAGATATAAACATGTTTTAGCTTATTCTCTGAGGAATCCAACACAGAGTTGACATATGATAATATCTTCATAACACAAGCATTGCTTACTTAGAGTAAAGAATGATTACATTTGCCAAACTAGACTATGACTCAGAAGTTAATTTACAGTAAGATTGAAAAAGACAAAAGAAACCATCTTGCAACGTAGCTGTGGTCATTTTCTGAAAAACTGTATATTCAGATATTGTTAATTGTCACTGTTACACCCTCGCCAACATTTTTAATATAACTATCTTGCTAGGTATTACTGTATAATGATTTTCAGATTTTTTTAGTATTGTGTTTTTTAACTGATATTTCAAGTTAAAAAATGTGGTTTTTTTTTTTCCTCCCTTTGTAATAAGGATTGAACTCAAGGCCTTTGCACTGAGCTATATCACCAGTCCTTTTTATATATATTTTTTTTTCTACTTTTTTTTTTTCATACCAGGGATCGAACTTGGGTCCTTGTGCTTGCGAGGCAGGTGCCGGAACCACTGAACTAAATCCCTGGCTTTTTAATATATTTTTAAAAATGGTCTCACTAAATTGTTCAAACAGGACTTGGATTTGCAATCCTCCTACTTCAGCCTCCCTCAATATCAGGCTTCATAACTTTGAAACATTTAAACATATGGTATTAACCATTCATATTCTTGTTTCCTTTTTGTCACTAAGGTTGGGGCAAACTTGGGTAGGTCTTTTTTTTTTTAGTTCATTGTTCTTATTTACTCTCCTACCCTATTAATAAACACTGTGTAACAGGTTATCTTTTAACCATAAATTAAGATAAAAAGCTCTACAAAAAGATACTTTCCACAGGCCACGCGTGGTGGCACGTGCCTGTAATCCCAGCACTCAGGAGGCTGAGGCAGGAGAATCACTGAGTTTGAGACCAGCCTGGGCTACATAGTTCCAGTTAAGTCTCAACTACATAAAGAGACCCTGTCTCAAAAAACAAAATAAAACCAAGATACTTTCCATTAGTTTCTAGGTTTTTAGAATAATTATACAAAATCATCCAAAGATTAAATAAGAGCTAGTTCTTTAAGGAGAATTGGAGGCAGTGGCAAATCAGTTCTGCTGGTTATTTAGCTCTTTATATATTTAAAGTACACAGGAAATATTTTAATCTAAGAAGTACTTTTATCTCTAAAGGAATTTAAAAACAATGAGAAGGTAGAAGAAATAAATACACATGAGAAAATGAAACTCCAACTGAACAGGAAATAAGAAATTAACGTTACCTGTAATGAGTGCTTTGAGAGAAGGATTTCAGCATACTATGGTCATCTGGGAGGCCCCTGGGCTGGACTCTACCAAATGAATCAGTTGGGTTGGTACAGGCAGGTGAGATGATATTCTGGGAGGGAAAAGCCCGTGGGCAAAAATAGAGAGACAGGTAGACGCGTGTGTTTGGGGAAAGTAAAACAAGCCAGTTTGGTCAGAGTGGATGGTTTGTACAAGAACCCAAAGGCAAGATTCCCTGAAAGATGGAGACTGCTGTCCTGCTCAGGACTTTAAAACTGTGTGGTTTATCCTGAAGAGAGTAGTGAATTGTGGAAAATTTTTGATTTGGAAGGTAGCTATGCTAACTGCTGTATCACCAACGCCTCCGAAAAATTTTGATTTGGAAAGAACAAATGATTTAATTTAGAGGTACTGGCAGAGAGAGACAAGAGGCAGGCCAACCACTCAGGTCCTGAGCTCAAGGCCTAAGAAGAAGCCAATGACTTGACATTTTGAAGAGAGACACATTTCCTCTTTCATGGAAATCAAAACATTGTCTGAGGGCTTTCAGAGAGATCACTAGTGGTTTCTACTGGGAGCAAATGTTGGATGGTGACATAGAGTAGAATAGGAAAGGAGTACTCATGTAAGATAGGATCACAGGTAATACATTTTCCTCTTACCAGGCTCCTGTTTTATGATCTCGTAGTATTTTGTTTTATGATGTTACTGTTCTGCTTCTCTGAAGAATAGGCAGGCACCATTGAACTCATATTTCAGTTAGATCAAGTATATTTCCAACATTAAACCAATGGAGTATAATTATGTTAACTTTATCTATTCTGAGCGCAGAGGAGTCTCTTTATCCCAAGGAAATGGGAATGTGTTACTTTTTGTACAAGTTTGTTATACAAGTGGGATTAGCGGTACAGCAACGTGGAAAAAGCTGTCAAACACTGGAAGCTTGTAGATTTGATCCTGTGATGTTTCTCCTTATGAATGGTTGTAGGACCTGGGGCATCTCACTCATCTTTCTTGGACAGCATCACTTAAGGAAAATAAGTTCATAAACTCCAAGGCTCTTTCCAGCTGTGCTCTTCTGTGATTACATTAAGTCAGATCTAACACCAAAAGTGCATTTAATGCAGTAGATTTCTACACACACTTTGAGTCAGAGTCTGGTTGAATTTCCCCCAAGGCTATGACAGTAAGGAATGATGCAGCAATGGGCTTATCTGTGATTAATTCATGGGAAACTTCAGGTAGAATTTTTCCTTTTTTAAATGTTGATTGTGAGTGAAGTGTATTAAGTCATTCAGTAAGCTGCCTCCCCGCCGCATCACCCTTAAAAGTAGGTTAGCTGGCAGATATAATTTAATGAATGACATTCTTTTTTGAATTTTTAGGGGCTGGTTGCTGGGGGGTTTATGGATTTTTCAGGAACAGTCATCAAGGCACATGAAGTGAGGCCAGTATCTTACTCCAAACCACAAACATCTTTGCAAAAGCTGAAATCATAGTGAGTTGGTTAAAAACATGGATTCTGGAGTTACATCTGCTGTGGTTCAAATCCAAGTCCTGCCGCTCAATATTTGTATGACTTTGAGCTAGTTACTAAACCTTTCAGAGCTTCAGTTCACTCATCTGACTGAGGTCATTGTGAGGTAAAGTATGTTTATTACTTGTAAAGTGCTTAGAATACTTACCTTCCTTAACCACTTGGTAAAGTGTTGTTGTTAATGGACAAGGCAAGGAAAAAGATAATTATTTAGGAAAGCTTCCTGGCATAGAGAACTAAAGGTAGAATTACATGGGACCCAACATTTCTTCGTCAATTTGAGTCCAGCTGTTTTGGTGATTTTTTCTTATTGGTCTTCTTATAATTTCAAAGCCACAAAAATGACATTGTTCTAATTATTGTTTTGTCCTATTTGCATTTTACTAAAGATGAGAATACTTTGTCAGTTTGGGGTACATACTTATTTCTGAAGTGCCGGAAGAGAGGGTTAGAGATAGAAGGGAATCTTGTTGGCACTGTGCTTTCAGTAGGTAGTGAATATTCATGGGAAAGGTGTTTCCTGGGGAAAGTTGTGCTATAATTCCAGGAACTAAAATGTCAAGGTCAACCGAGGCTACCCAAGAGTAATCCTTTCCAAGCTCCTTCATTTCAGGGAACAAATTGAGGTTAATCTTCATCTTATAGTTAATGAGTTACCTCAGGTTATCTCAAATTACGAGTATGCTTGAAAGCTATAGCTAGTGTATAAATTTTTAAAAATTTACAGTAAAAGACACATTGCCATTAAATCCCCTTAAATATTCAACATACTCTCTGTAGCTTCAGGCACACTTATCCCATCATTCTTGGCAATGTGTCTTTTACTGTAATAAAATTTTCCTCAAAAATATAAACATTGATTATATTTTTCAGTCACCTCTTGAAAGTTTCATTTATTTAAGCTTTAAGAAGCCCTAGCAAGTCATTTTTTTTTCTGTCATCTCTGGTGAGCTGAGCAAGTTTGGAGAGGATGTGCTTGAGCACCACCTCCTTCCCTGCAGGGAAGGGGATAACTGGGCACAAGCTCCTGACCTCATGCAAAGGAGACGGAACAGCTACCGGTCTTCTTGGCAGAGTGCAGAGTGGGCCTCTGAGCTGGGATGCAGCGTCCACCGGGTGAGACTAGCTGTGGAGGGACATTACCCTCACCACTGCCTCTATAGGTTTGGAAGGTTGTAGGATAATCCTTCCTGTTTCCTTTTTAGGTTAGATCTACACATTGTGTAAAAGCTCCTCCATAATGAGGGTGCACACAAATTAAACACAAAATAATGAATGTGTGTGTGTGTTTTTTTTCTTTTGTGTTAAGATTAGATCTCTCTTATCTTTCCTTCTATTCCTTAATTCCAATTATGTTTGTAATCAACTAAAGCAGTTACACTGTGGTTTACACTGAGACTGATGACAGCTGCAATCTGGAAACTAGTGCCTGTGCTGAGTTATAAAATCTTGTGCTGAAAGTAATTGCCGTGTGGGTTAATGCCTAAAGATTTGGGTTATGCCTCTCATGCATCAACTAAGAACAGTGTGATATTTGGCACAGCACAAGTCAATGGAAATTCAAATATATTTTAGACCCAAACATACCATTTTTGTAGAACATGTATAACTCTATATACCTTCTACTTTGAATATTGAATGTAATAATATAGAGAAAATGTTTGCCCCTCCTCCAATTCATATTGAAAATGTACCCCATGATATGATGATATTACAAAATGGGTCCTTTGAGAGGTTATTGGAATAGGAGGGTACAGTCTTCATGAATGAGATTATTGTGCCTATAGAAAAATACCCCATTATTTACCCATGTGTGTCCTATTTATTTCACTTAAGTGTATGGCCTCAACGTGTATCCATTTATCTATAAATGTCTCTAGTTTCTCATTCTTTATGGCTGAGTAGTCTCCATTTTATATATTAACCTGCATCTTTATCCTGTCTCCAGTTAATGGACAGTTGGGCTGTTTCTAATTTTTCGCTATTACAATCTGTGCTGCTATAAACATGGGTGCACATATATTGCTGTGGTATGATTTGTTTATTCTTTTGGGAAGATACCTAGCAGGGGAATAGCTGAGTCAAATGGGTCCTCTAATTCAAGCTTTTAAAGGTATCTCCATAATGATTTCCACAATGGTTGCACCAGTCTACACTTCCATCAGCAATGGAGGGTTCCTTTTCTCCCACATCCCTGCCATCAATTGTTATTGTGTGATTTCTTGATAGCAGCCATTTTTTCTGGGGTGAGGTGAAATCTCCGTGTTGTTTTCATTTGCATCTCTTGAATGACCAGTAAAGCTGAACATTTTTTCATAAGTTTATTTGCAATTTTTACTTTTTTGAGAAATGTCTGCTCATTTCAGATGTCCATTTTTGGATTGGGTCTTTAGATTTGGGAGTTCTGATTTTTTAAAGTACTTTCTATATTCTAGATAGTAGACCTTTGTCTGAAGAACAGCTGGTAAAAAAATTTTCCCACATTGTGGGTTGCTTTTTCACTCTGTTGATGGTTTCTCTTTCTGTGCAGAGCTTTTTAATAAGATGAGAAGCTGAAATTGTAAGTAAGGATCAAAATGTATAATAGATAATGTGAAATAGGAAGAAAAGGTCCAAAGGAGAAGGGGAAGTGAGAGGCATAAAGGAAAGGAATAAATATGAGAAAAGGAAAAATTGGAAACACAGTCTTTGTAAATAGGGGTGAAGGGGTTGAAGGGAGGGCAGGAGAACTGGGAAAAAAATAACCAAGATATATCATGTAAAAGGTACAAATATGAATATCATATTATATACCTAAAGTGTACCAGTGAACTTAATGAATAAAAAATAAATTGATTTTTTCCAAACAAATGTAGTTTAGATTTCAATATAAAGTGTAATTTGACTAGGCAGTCAGGATTTTATGCATTATCTAATTTCTTTTTATTTAATGGAATTATTAAATTCAGGTTACAGTGTTAAAAAGGAAAAAGACCCAGAGAGCTAGTTAGTCCCTTCCATCACATGAGAACACAGTGAGAAAGTGATAGGAAGTAGGCTCTCACCAAGCACCAAATCTGCCAGAACCTTCATCTCAGACTTCTCAGCCTTCAGAATTGTGAGAAATAAATTTCGATTATTTGAAAGCCACTCAGGGCCAGGATGTAGGTCAGTGGTGTGCCTACCTGGCAACACAAGGTCCTGTGTTCAATCTCTGGTACCAGAAAAAAAAAAAAAAGGAAAAACGTAAAAGCCACTCAGGCTGTGACATTTTGGTTTAGCAGGAAGAATGGACAAAGCTATATTACTTTACTTTAAACCTGTGTGGCTAAGGAGGCCATGCCTTTTCCAGCTCACTGCTAAGGGAGCCTTATTCTAATCAGTATGTACCTCTACCTAAACATGCACATGTGACAAGAGAAACCTTGCCTGGATAATAGTTGATGTTCAAAAAATATATGAATGAATACAATTCTGATGGGCTTTAATATTAAGAGCATATACTTTGCTAAAACTATGTTCAGAAGTAAACATGCATCTCCAAGGTGTTTTACAAATATTCTCTGATTGCATGTTTATTCTGTCCTTATTTTCAGAAAGTAGGAAGCAGCCAAGCAATTTCTCTATCATGTTGTACATATTTTACCACATTCTTTGTGGATCCTAGACTTCCTCCTTTCACAATTTAGAAGTGCTTCTTTTATCATCTGTGTATTTCTCACATCCAGGTCATCTCATCAGGGTGGACCCCACCTCAGTACCTACACTAATACTTTGAAGGCTTAGATAAAATATGGCAAATTCCACATTCTGATTTTTTTTTGGGGGGTACCAGGGATTGAACTTGGGACCTTGCACTTGCAAGGCAGGTGGGAGAACCACTGAGCCAAATCTCCAGCCCCAACTTTCTGCTACATATGTATACAGTGATATTTTTATAACCCCTTCTGACTTAGTTCAGCCTGCTGTGACAAAATACCACAGACTGGGTAGTTTATAAGTAATAAAAATTTATCTCTCAGTTATGGAGGCTAAAAGCCTGAAATCAGAGCATCAGTCTATTTGAGTTCTGGTGAGGATCTCTTCAGGGTTGTAGACTGCTGACTTCTTATATTTTCACCTGGCAGAGAGAGCTGAAGTAAACATTCTGTGACTCTTACAAGGGCACCAATCCTATTAATGAGGCTCCACCTTTGTGACCTAATCCAAAGGCCCCATATCCTGTTACCATCACATTTCAGAACAGAGCTTCAGCTGACTTTAGAGAGACAAAAACATTCAGTCCAAGCTGGGTGCAGTGGTACATGCCTATAATTCCAGCACTCTGGAGGATCACTATTAGTTTGAGCCCAGCATGAATTACATAGTGCGTTCAAGGTCAGTCTGAACGATGTAGGGAGACCCTGTCTCAAAAAAAAATTTTTTTTTCAGTGCATAACACCTGCTCATTATTTTTTACTGTATTTATTTAAAGAAGTTATATAGAACATTAATAGCAATTTTTTTTCACTTTAGGAAAATTTAGTTAAAGAATTTTATAATCCAAATTTCATTTCCTTGCTCCATTGTCATTCTGTTTCTTAAAACAGAACTATAATTATAAGCTATTCCAAAGTAAACAATTACAAAATTAAAGACATAAATACTTTAAATTAGCTGATAATTCTTTTCCCAAGGTCTATAAACATTTGTTTATACTTTATTTTTATAGTTTACTATTTGTGGTTTTTTGGGTTGCTTTTAAATCAAGTAATCTAGGATTAGCATTGTTTGGTAGACCTGGCATTTGCTCCATTCATAAGGTGCAAAGTCTCCTTTCCTTTAAAAAAAAAACTGCTGTATATTTTGCAATGTTTTTTCCATAATATTTAAAGTTTTTATGTTTAGGGATTTTTCTTCAGTGAAGCACAAGTTTCTTTTCATGGTCCTCACTCAGTTTTAAGCAGTAGGAACTCAGTAGCACTGTTAACCACTCTGGGCAGCCTCTTTAGCTTGGCAGACTTGTAGTACAGCAGCAGCTTTCTCGGCCTCAGAACAGAGAGGCTGTGGAGTCTCAAGGATATGAAGTTCTGAATTATCAATCTCTAACAGCACGCCAGTGATTTTGCCCGTAAGACTAGGGTACATGGCTTGAATAAGTGGAAACAGCCCTTCATCCAACATTTGCTTTTACTTTTGGGGCGGAGGACAGATGGACAACATGGAGGCAAAGGTTCCTGACCTTGCACATGAACAGCAGGCTGTCTCATGGTAACTTGTGGCTATGCATTAGATGTTGCTGAGGACTCCTGTAGCACATTTACACTGTGGAACAGTGCCAACAGTAGGAATAGCTAGGGTTGGCAGCAGCCATAGGACGTGGAGCTGTTGTCTGTTTTGATATGTCTGCAGTACACTGTTGACGTGCCTCATGAAACCTGTGAAGGAGCTGATCTTACAGTACCAAATAGTGGCCTGAGAAGGGCTGGGCAGATAGCTCAAGGCTTATTTTGGAGGGACAAGGTCTGGCACCCTGAGCAGTCCAGTGAGGAATTGGTCTTGGTAGAGCAATTTGATGAGGAGGATGTGTGCAGCATGGTTCTGAGTCTGCAGGATAGCTGCCATTGATGTAACTAAAGGAGATGCTGGCTGGTAGGGATCCACTGCAGGGCTTGGCACAGTTTGTACCTTGCCATTCTCTGCATATACAGCTCTCCTCTGCACTGGACTAAAGTGCATATAGTGGCTTGGTGGCCAAAGACTACCTTTCATTTCTGCTAATTGCTTTAATGGCTTCTGGGGAGGAGAAAACCAAACCCTTTGCTGTGATCATCCTGTATCATAGCCATTGCACTAATGGTTGTTATCAAATAGAAAAGTCTTTTTTGCACTTGTGAGGCAGGTGGCAGAACCACTGAGCTAAATCCCCTGCCCTCAAATAGAAAACTCTTTCTGAAGGCATTCCTTGTCAGTACCATCATCTGGATTTTTCACATAAAAGTTAATGCCCTTGTATCTGGTGATCCTGTCTTGCTTCATCTGTTAAATTTGTGCTTAAGTTCCATCTGATAGTCTACTTTTTTTTAACTCAACCAATGTAAATTTGTTTTCCATTGAGCCCCTTTCCATTCATCTCATTTATTGCTTTCTGTGCATCTTAAAGGTTATAAGTCCTAATCCTTTTCTATCTTCCATTTTCTTCAGTCATTATTTTCACACTTAAGGCAGGTCCAGACTTGCCGAAGAGATCCTTAAGGCACTCACCACCCACTCACCAACTCTGTCTTCTCTAAAATTCTTTTTTGTTGTTTTGTTTTTTGAGACAGGGTCTCACTATGTTGTTAAGACTGACCTGGAACTCACTATATAGCCCAGGCTGGTCTCGAACTCACAGCGATCCTCCTGCCTCAGCCTCCCAAGTGCTGGGATTACAGGTGTGTGCCACCATGCCCGGCATCTCTAAAATTCTTGGTGCAAACATTGGTAAGTTCTTTTGCCCTATCTTCAGATTCTGCTTTTCATTATTTCCAAGACTTAAATTCTGCAACAAATACTTTGTGGCCATTTGGAAGCAAGCATCCTACTCATTTTTTCAGTCACTCTTTCAGCTGCTTTGTACTAGTCAGTGCTTACTAGAGTCAGATGTAGAAGAGTGCAAGACATTTGTCTGCACACTGAAGACCCAGAAGATCCAGTTGATGACCTGGAGCTCATGGCAATGTGCTGTGCAAGTCTGAATCAAGAGGCCAAAGGATCTGCAGTGGGAAAGGCGAAGGATCTGCACCAGATAGGCCCAAGAGCCAGTGCTGGAGGCTGACTTATCTGTGCCCAAAGGCCAAAGGATCTGTTCCAGAAGGCTGAGGGATCTGCACTGGAAGCCAAAAGACAATGTCCAAGATGAAGACAGGGATTGAAGCTTCCACAAAAAAAGAAAACAGCCAAAGCTCTTTCACAGAAAAACAGTCAAAACTCCTCTGAAGAAATGCAGTCGCAAGGAAGCTCCTCCAAGCAAGATCAGCCAAAATCCTTCCCTCTCTTTCTCCTTTATAGACCGTTCCAAAAACAGTCCTCCTTAAAGTGGGTCTTCCATGCCCAGAACCATGCTGACTGAGTTTAGCTGGGCGTTCCCACTCATGTTGACAGTTAACCACCGTATGCTTGCTGTGTCTCACAATGTACAAATCCATAGCCTTGGGACCAACTGTTTTCATCACACACCACCTTACATGAAAGAATATTACAAAAAAGCAGGAAATATTCAGTGCTTTATTTTCAGTGGATTTGTCCAAATTTTTAATTAACATGTTGCCTACTCCACTTTAGCAAAGCAATGGACACCATGTGACGGTGATGTCCTTGTTCTTTAGAGCAATAAAATTCCTGGTGTTCAAAGCACACTCTGGCTGCTGGAAGTACATGTATACGTGTAGCTCAAGGAAAGTTGAGTGATCTTATGTCTGGAGACCCCAATGGAGAGAATGGTTATTACTCCAGTCAAGACAGGGCTGTAGCTCCCTCATGTTGAGAGGCTGTGGAGTAGCCAGAGGTGCTGGGGTTCATCTCAGTATGGCTGCCTACATGGCCACAGGATGCAACCTTTCCACGAGAGTAGAACAAGTGCAGGAGCCTAAGGCTAGGGACAAAAATAACCAGAATTAAAAACTACTCAAAGGCTGTACAACAGGGTGGATCTGCTGTCAGGGTGAAGGAGTGTGTGTGGCAGGTTGATCTTAGCTGCTTCACTAGATTATTTTATAAAAGGGGAAGAAAAAAAAAGACTCTGGCACAGGAAATGCAGTTTTTTGTTTTTGTTTTTGTTTTTTGTAAATTGAGGGGAGGTAAAAAGATGTTTTTAGATTATTATAAAATAACAAATTGGACTGGGGGTTTAGCTCAGTGTGCTGCCACCTGCCTCGCAAGTGCAATGTCCCCAATTCAATCCCTGGTACCAAATAAATAAATAAATAAAATAATAAATGTGTGTTTTGAGCCCACAGCACACCTGCACTTTTAAGAACTGACCACAGTGGAGAAACTAATAACAGATTCTTACATAGCATCACCTTTGGTACATAACATGCCCAGTACTATACTGAATTCAAACAATAACTTCTTTAATGCTTACCACAACTCTATGAGGTAGGCACAGTTATGTTTCCTATTTTTCCAAATGAGAGCACTAAGGAATAGAATCTGTTAGAATAACAAGAACAACAAATACCAAAAATAAAGTTATAAAAACGATATATTCTAAAGCTTTACTTTTAACAAATTAATGTTCTTAACACAAAAACATTCTGCAATATAATTGTGTAATTTATAATTTGAGTATTTATACTTAAAACATTGGTTTATAACATACAAGGTGTGATTTTGTTCCTTATAAATCGAGATAGTGTTTTTAATGTTATTTAGAAATACAAGTTTGTGTTTGAAGCCATTCAAGAACATGAGGTCTGGACCGAATGCTTTCCTCACAACATTTATTAGAGACCTTGGCTTTGATAAAGTTCATGGGTGGCATTTCCTGGACCTTAATTCCAACCTCTCCTCCTCTTTCCAGTTCCTTTCTACTGCTGCCACTAAAATACTAGTGAAAAGGACTTCAATGTAATTTAATAGATTTGGACTTGGCTTTGGTCTAGGTCGCTAATTTTTTCTTGCAAATTCAGTTTTAAAATTACTTTTATTAGCCTGGGATTTAGCTCAGTGGTTCCACCACCTGCCTCACAAGTGTAAGGTATCGAGTTTGATCCCCAGTTAAAAATAATAATAATAATAATAATAAAATAAAATGACTTTCATTAGTTCCATTGGGGTGGTATAATAAGGGATCTAGGATGATCTTACCTCATTATTGTTCATCATTCACTTTAAAAATTGAGATATAAAAAAAATTGAGATATAATTTATTTACTATAAAGTTCACCACTTAAAGTGTATAATTCAGTGAGTTTTATTACATTTATAGTATTACTCAACAATCACTACTATCTAAATCCAGAACATTTTCATCACATCCAAAAGAAAACTTGTTATTATTCCTGGTTTCCTCTTCCTCATACCTCCTGGCGACCATTAATCCTTTTTCCATGTGAATTTGGCCATATGATATAACCTAATGGCCTAATGTGAGTCTAATTAACTCCCAAGGATGCTACTTCCAAATACCATCACATTGAAGGTTAAGGCTACAGCATATGGATTTTGAGGTGACACATTCATCCATAACACTGGGCCACATGGTAATTCTATGTTTAACATTTTGAGGAACTACCAACCTGTTCTGCCAAGTGGCTACACTGTTTTACAATCCCACCAGCAATGTAGGACTCCATTTATCCCCATCCTCATCAACATTTCTTGCCTGTATTTTTTCATTTAGCCATCCTTGTTGGTGTGAAGTGATATGTCATTGTGGCTTTGATTTGTATTTCTATGATAATCAGTGATATTAAATATCCTTTCATATGTCTGTTAGCTGTTTGCATATCCTCTTTGGAGAAATAGCTATTCAAGTCCTTTGTTCATTTTAAAAATAGGTTTTTAAATTTTAATTGTTGATTTTAAGCATTCGATATACTTGGCCTTCGTCAGACATATGATTTTCAAATATTTTTCCCGAATCTGTAGGTTATCTTTTCAGGTTTTTTTTTTTCTTTTTTCTTTTTGAGATAAGGTTTTGCTATGCCGTTTAGGCTGGCCTCCAACACGTGATGATCTTCCTGCCTCAGCCTCCTGAGTGCTGGGATTACAGATGTGCACCACCACACCCAGCCTCTTTTCAGTTTTTTTATACAATCTTGGAAGCACAAAAGTTTTAATTTTGATGAAATCTAATTTATTCTGATGGGTTTTACTTAAGTGCCATAAGAAGCCAAATCTGTATTTTCGCCTGTTTTATAGTTTTAGCTCTTACATTTAGGTCTTAAAGCCATTTAGAGTTAATTTTTGCAATTTACATAAGATAGGAGTGATCATGCTTTTTTGCTAGAAATGCAGTCTTTTTTCTCAATGGCATGGTGCCAAGGAAGACATAATTGCAGGTTCAATTTCCAGAACTTAGACATGTGATGTTTATAAGCTCCAGTCCTAGTGGTTCTGATTAGGCACAGTATGGCAAGCAGTGTGTTACAGGGCAGAGGGCCCTACTAACCCATGACCAAGTTAGAACAGAAATTAGGAGGTGTAGCCTGGAGTTGCAGAGAGCATTTTATGTTAAAAGAAACTTGGCTGCTGCGGTGGAGGTGAAAGTTTAACTTACTGTCACTCTGACAAACTAAATTTACAGAGAGAATAATCAAAAACCTTACCAGGCATGGAATTAAGTCATAAGAGCTGAGATAAAACACATTCGGCAGGCTCTTAAAAGTCCCCATTTATTTGTAATACTCCACGCTGGTCTTAATGGTGATGCAGATCTCAACTGTCTTTGCCTAATCTCCTTTACATGTCCTCTGTGACAGAGCATGAGGAGAGACCCAGGTGACTCCTACCCATAGATTCTCCTGCATTCTCTCTTGGACACTCCATTTGGAACCCCCTTGCCATTCCTAGGTCCCACCTCATGCTTCTCCACCCTACTCTGTGTCCTGCATGGACCACATCAACCAACTGTCTCTAGCTGGTTGTCTGGCTTCCTGTTGGAGTCAGAGGTGCCCTGGCACAAGAGAGAGGAAGGGAAACGAGGCCAGGACATTATTCTCCTGAATTTCTCGCCTCGGGCACTGAATTCTGGCTGTGTCCCTCAGCCCCTGTTAGTATCCTGTCAGCACAGCCCTCTTTGTATCCCTGCGCTGGCAGCTACTCCCTCCTTGCCCTTAAGGCCTGTCATTAGTCTTGGATTGGAGTATCACCCTCCAGTTCTCTCATCAGATTTTCCCACTTGTATCCTTTTCTTTCTTGCAAGACCTGACCATGCTCCTTCACCCCCAATCAGGCAGTTATATGCTGAAGAGGCTAAACTTGAAACCTTGTACTTTTGAGCAAGTGACATGGTACAATTGTGTAAAATACATTGATTTATGTATTCTGTACATTTTTCTAAAATGCCTACTATGTGTTTGAAATGATCATCATAAACCAGCTTTATCAGGTGCTAGGACCTAGGGTAAAGAAGGCATAAAATCTCTGGGCTGTGCTTGGGGGCTTCCATTCTAGAAGAAGGCAGATGTTAACAGAGATGCATGTTACACTACGAGCTAGGACAGGCCCCGGGAGAAGCACAGCCTGGGCAGGAGGCTGAGGAGAGGAGAGTGCTGTTCTAGATAGAACATGTGGTCAAAGAAGGCCTCTGAGGAGACTTGATGTAGATGAAGAATGACCATATGGATATCAGGAAAAGGCACCCAGAAGACAGTAGAATGTACAAAGGCCCTTGGCATGGCAGAGGAGTAGAAGGAGCTCCCTGGTATGACACAGGATAGGTAGAGACAATGGAGGTTGGAGGCAATGAAGGAGACAGAGAAGGAGGATTTGCGACGTAGAGGTAGGTGGAGAACATATCACGAAGAAGCTAAAGGTCATGGTAAGGACTTTGAATTTCATTCTGAACATAATGGGAACCATTGGGAGATTTTAAGCAGAAGAAAGAGAAGAGTTGTTTTATGATTTTAAAGGGGTCCTCCTGGCTGCGATGTATAAACATACCCAGGAGGTCAAGGTTTGAAGCAGGAAGGAGATAGTGCTAAAACAATAGCCCAGGAATTGAAGGACAAGGGGTGAGGGGACTGGCAGCCATCTTGGCCACATATAACTTCAGACAGAACATCAGTATCACCAAGGAGAAAAGGGGTAACACTTGGCCTTGCCTCTTCCTGTATGGCCTCAGACAAGGCCTCCAGCCTCAGGGAAGCTGATTGACTGATCTGTGAAATGAATGTGACATGGTATCACTGGTGTGGGAGTATTATGACAGAGGCCCCTGAAGGTGGCCAGATGTTCCCAAGAGACAGAAGTTAAAATGGAAGTGAGGGTGAGGAGGAAGAGTTGGAGGAGGGGGAAGACGAGGAAGAGGACATCCACAACAATGACAAGGAGACTGGTAAGAGATAGGCAGAGTTTTGAGAAAAGACATAAGGCATCACAGAGAGACAGAGTGGTTTCTGGAGAACAAGGTAGTAGAAGTAGGTGATAGAGAAGAGTGGATAAGAGCATATAATTTGGAGTCCAGCAACTGTGGGATTGAATCTGAACACTAATTCTTAATTCTATACCATTGGACAAGTTATTTGCATTTTCTAAACAAGCTTCTTCATTTGTAGAATGGAACAATAATGTGTACTTTTTCAGATTCAAAGAACTTGTGTATATAAAGTGCTTAGCAAAATGCGTGGGATACACTTAACTCACACAATTCATGGTTCATAAATATAATCTGCTGTCTGGTGTCTCACTCTAAGTCTTCCAGCCATATGAGGGTAACATTTAAATAAAAAGATGGAAACGCCCATTCCATGCGCGAAGCAAAGTCCTACTCCAGTCCCTCACTTCTGACTCTGATTCCTGTCTGAGAACCACTCCCTCTCACTTCTCCTCCCATGCTTCCTTGTGCCAGAGTCGCCCTAAGCCAATCTGCTTCTTGATTTTCCCGAAGCACCACTATCTCAGTGCAGTTATACTTGTACAGTGAACTTTGCTGAGGGCTTGGCAAAGCATGATAAACAATGGAAAATTTCATTGCTTATTGCTATTAATAAAATTTCCTCAGTTGTGCCATACAATAGGAATTTCTCTCTGACCTTCTTTTTTTTTTGGTACCAGGGATCGCACTCATGTCCCTGCGCTTGCAAGGCAGTGGTAAGCTAAATCCTGGGCTCTCTGACCTTTTTTTTCTTTTAATTCCAACCTCTCACAATTTTTAGAAGCTATTCTTCAATTCCTCAAATTTGCATTCTTTTTTTTTTTTTCTGAAGATCTCTATTTCTACTTGGGGCCAATTTTATAATATACAAAAATACCTTAAAATTTTCTCTGCTAAGCCAAGGACCATCTTATTTTAGATCTCTATCCCCTAAAATACATGAAATTTTGAGAGTTTTTTTTTTTTCCTTTTTACCATAATCAGTTTCTTCGGTATGGATGTCTTAGGTGAAGAAGAGCCACATACATTTATGAGTGACATTACTTTGTCATTCTCACCCCCCCACAGAAATGGGAACAGAAATACTGTTTTGTTGAAAAGATTAAAATTTCCTTCTTTGAGTAAATAAGTACCCTGAAATATCACTAGAGAAAAAAACCTAGTGCTTATTGCATAGACTAAAGACTCCCTGCAAAAGTTCCTGCTTCAGGAAAGCAGGGAGAAGCAGTATCAACATCAGGAAGGTTAGAAAGAGCAAGAAGTCTCCTCTGTCCTCTTCTGCAGCAAGAGACCTCTTCTGTCTTCTTCTGTCTGTCAACCTTCCGACCCAGGAGAAGATCCAAACATGAGCTACCTTTGTCAGTGCACAAATGTTTTTGCTTCTCTTAGTTCCTTCCCTGGCCACCAACTTAGTCTTGACCAAGCCCTTTGGAAACCTGGTGTCTCAGTCTCCAGTGTTCCATTCAGGCACCTCCCTGGATAGACATTGCGTGTACTCATCCATCTCCACTTGGCTCATGGCTTTTCCTTCACCTGGGCTGCTGACCCTTCCTTCCACCTAACAAAACTGCTCACGTCCTACCCCATGCCTTCACCTTCCCAAAGTCTGTCCTTACTGCTCTCCTCTTTCTCCTTCCAAAAACTCATAGTTGGTATGACTAATGTAAATACATGCTGCCTTGTTTTTGTCATTGCTCAGGTGTCTATGTTATGGTCCCTGGTTGGTTAAGGTTTTTTAAGTGCATAAACTAATCCTTATATTAAAAATATGATATTATGTATACAGATATTTCTTGTTTAATAACTTACTTGTCAAATGACTCTTTGGACTTATGTGACTGAGGCACACTGTTTGGCCTTACAGCTTGCTGCTTATACTTACAACCTTACAATCTGTCTTTTCTTTTTTTTGGTGCAGTTTTGTTTTGTTTTTCCATACTAGTGATCAAACTCAGGACCTTGCACTTACAAGGCAGGCATGGCACCACTGAGCTAAATCTCCAGCCCTCTGTACATCTTGTTTATAGAGCCTCAGTGTCTCTTTTTGTACAGTATGCCTTGTTTACACAGTACTGTAATTTTTGCTGATTGTACTGTTCAGTACGATACTATAGTTTTATGTTCTGCTATGCATTACAGTACTGCATGTAAGAGTTATGCAAATAAAAGCAAACTTAAGTTGACTTTCCTTTGACCATTTCTTTGTTCTGAATATTATAATGTACATACCATATACAATTCCTCATTTAGCAAACAATTCTGTTAACCATCCTATCACGGGAACAGAACTTGATTGTTAAATGAGGAATGTCTATACTATAGTACCTAGTGCGTGAAAAGTGGCCAAGATAATACTTACAGAATATTGAATAGTTTTCTATCCTGCATAACAAATTATCATAATGTAGTAGCTGAAATCAATGCCAAGTTATTATTTCAGTTTGTACAGATCAGGAGAGCAGACGAAGCTTAGCTGGATCTTGTGTCAGGCTGCCAGAAGGCAACGGTCAAGGTGTCAGCTGGGGCAGTTCCTCATCTGAGCCATAGGGTCCCCTTCCAGGCTCTCATGACTCCTGACAAAATTTGTGCCCTGGCACCTGTCAATAGCCTGCTTCATTAAGGCCATCAAAAGGGAGTCCCTGATGTTTTCTATCCTGATTTCTAGATACTCTTGTACAGGATTTGCCTGTTTAGACCAGGCTCACCCAGGAGCATCTCTTTTCTGAGTAACGCCAAGTCAGCTCATTAGGGAATAATGACATCTGCAAAAATCCTTTCACGTGTGCTGAGTGATGAAACCCATTCGTGGGACTGACATTCATCCTATTCACAGGTCCTGCCTGCATTCAGAGAAGGGATCACATAAGGCAAGTTACACCAAGGAGTCATCTTAAAGATTCTTCCCATGGTAGATATTTTCTGAACAATGGTTTTGATAAATGGTCTTGATTTGATTGTGCTACAAGATCTTGTATTGCTTCCAAATAGTAGGAAAAAAA
>NW_022900926.1:71170145-71188689 GCF_012274545.1 Fukomys damarensis
TTCAAATAATATGAAAGAAGATATAGTTTCCCAATTATATTTTTCAGTAGATTGAAAATGAAAACAATTATTTTAAATCATTTAATTTTGACCTTTGAGAAGTTGGGTGAGTAGGTAACCCATTTTCCTATCCCCCTCTATCTCTCTTAGAAGCTATATTTTTCTCAATAAATTTTTTCCTTCTCTTTAAAAAAATAATTTAAGTTTGGTTGTAGTTTATGTGGTTTGGAGTCATTTCAGTTCATTTTATTTAATCTGGAAACGGTGAGACAAAATTTTTCACTGTAACAGGTTTGAATTTGTTAATAGCTGAAGAAATAAGAGATGAGTTGTCTGTTTTTAAAGTACACATGTTTTATAATGTATTGAGAATTATGAGCACTAGGAATGGTAGCAATATACCTATATTCTAGCTACTTGAGGGGCTGAGGTAAGAGAATCTCTTAATCCCATGAGGTCAAGACCAGCAACATAACAAGAGCCTGGCTTGAAAAAAAAAAAAAAGAGGAGGGAGAGAAGGGAGAAGAGGGAGAGCAAGAAAGAAGGGAAAAGAGGCAGAAGAGGAGAAGAACAACTCTGAGATGATTTTGTCTTCTGTAGAGAAACTCTAATGTTTCTAGCAGGGCACAGAAAGCCCACCTTTAGAGTCTTTAGTTTAATAAATTAGCCTACATTACAATAGTTATTTCCCATTCAGAATTCTATTCTGTTTTTTATTCCTGTATACTGTATTTCCAAAGTTGGGGTTATGTAATGCCTGAATCCATAGTTCACTGGCAAACACGCAGGTGAACTCTATAAAGGTTATGTTTTTAGGGAGCAACCATTATAACAGAACCATCTCGACACCAGGCCTGCCTGGTAAACTGAAGGAATACTAAAAGATTAAGGACAGGAAAAAAAAAATCTTGTAGTTCAGTTTATGAGGGAACATTTCACCAGAAAGACTAAGAAAGAATAACTAATTGTTGAAACCTAGTGTAATAGATTGAGTAGATTAAAGCAGAGGCTGGCAAATTAAAGATCATTTGGGGGGGATTTAAAAACTTTAATTATTGAAGTATATATGTGCTCTGTAGTTGTTCATATGTTTATTCTGTGACTTGGAGCTGAAATATGTTGTGTGATTCTTTGTGTGTAATATGGAAAGGCAGGGCTAACACATGTGGAAGGAAAGTCAGGCCCTGAGAATTTTGCTTTCCTTTGCACCTAGTGCTACTTCTGTGTGCTGAAGCCCCATCTTAGTCCAGGGCAGAAATACAGAGTGAGCCTGTGCAGAAGGTCCCCAGGCTAGAACTGACCCTTGGGGAATTTGGCTGAGAGGACAAGAAGCAGAAAGTATGCAGAGTTCTCCTTCCTCTCCCCACACTGCGAAAAGATCTGTTGCTGGTGATAAACATGATTTTTTTTATGTTGTATTTTTTTTTTAACGTGCACTAATACAATAGCACAATAACTTGACTAAGACTAGAAAGTAATAAGACTGGCATGTTCGTCTCTCATCTCCATATGGTGTGTATGGTGTTAATTTAAGGAAGTCACCTATTATGAGGGGATTTTATTGGTTTGCTTTTTTTAAAAAAGTGCAGGCTTGCTATTTTTATTTCATTCATTATGATAATCACAAAGAGTAGCCTTTTTTTTACACATTTTATAAACAAAATGATGAAATACCAGTCAGTCGTGTCAGAGTAGTTATTACTTATGCTTATTAATGAACTTCTCACTACAAAGGTTGGCTGGCTATGTGCACAGGACCAACTTCTGATCAAAAACTATCACACGCTGATGGCGGCGAAAGTCAGTAAATGTGTCTTTTGTTTTATACAGGGAATAAATAGCACTTATTGCCCTATAATAGATGTAATAATGCCATTTCAGATGATCACACATTTTTCCTATCAAATTATGATCTAGTAAGTGACTGGTTTAGGGTTCAGATTAAGTCAAGATGTATAGCTTTTTTGAGACAGGGTCTCACTTTGTAGTTCAGTTTGGCCTTGAGTTCACTGTGTAATCCATGCTGTCTTAGACTCATGGTGATTCTGCGGTCTTTGCCTCCCGAATGCTGGAAGATGATAGTTTTCAAAGTGAAACCTACCTGGTTTGTGGACATTTCCCACTTGGAAATGTTAACTTTCCCCTAATTTCACAGTAGCCCACACCAGGCTCCTGATCCTAGAATGGAGCTTTTGGTGTTCTGCAGACCTGGACTTCACATCGTGAGTTCCTTTGGGTTCATCCCTCTCTTCCAGGTCTGCCTGCAGTCTTTTCTATTTCCACAACTGACAGTCACTCCAGCCGCTTAGCATTTTACATCTGAACCTCTGACCCAGGTCCCCACCCAGTAGGTCCCACCGAGGCAGCCATGCTCTACTCGCCAACACTTCTTCAGATTATGTCACGTCCCTGCCTAACCTGTGCAGATTTCATATTTCCCACGCCATCACACCCAGACTTCTTGCCTTGCCTTGCGAGGCTTCCCCCAAATGAGATTAATCTTACTTATTTAGCCTTCCACTTACTCCACTCACATTTGTTATGCTCCATAACTCCAGGGAGGCCCTTGGGCCCTGGTCCCTTGGTTGCCCTTGTCTGCAGTACCTTCCCTCAACCCCTGTTGTCAGCTCTGTGCTGCAAGGCTCGTTCTGTGTCTTTCCTCTGGTCTCTGCGGCGGCACACCCTCACTGATCTCCTCCCCTTTGAACTCTTAAAGCATTACAAATGTCTCTACTACATGCTATAGCTCTTAATTATATACCTGCCTGCACTGTTTTATAGACAAGTCTATAAGCCTCCAAAAGTCAAAATAAGCCTTCTCTATCCCTCACATAGTACAAGGTAGGCTCTCTGTCGAAGATATTATTTCATGTCTTTTCTTTCCACATTGAGTGAGGAGAGGATTTCTTATTTTCAGATTGTGTTGTTAAGTACTAGTAATGATAGTATCACAAATTATTGCCACAGAATAATCAATCACATTAATAATATCAGATTATAAGGGTTTTATCTATTAGCCACAACAAGAAAGAGAGAAAAGAGGGAGGGAGGGAGGGAGAGTGAGAAAATGCCCAGAGCTAGGGCTTTTAAGTATTAATTCAAATGTTTTGTTTTGTTTTGTTTTTTGAGACAGGGTTTCACTGTGTAGTTGAGACTGACCTGGAACTCACTATGTAGCCCAGGCTGGTCTTGAACTCGCAGTGATCCTCCTGCCTCAGCTTCCCCAGTGCTGGGATTACAGGCATGCGCCACCACACCCAGCTTCAATTCAAATGTGTTTTTTAAGTATTGATTCAAATGACATCAACACAACAAAGCACTACTTTCTTCTCTACATGGCCCATCCTTTAAAGGCAGCTACTAGTGTATGATCATGACATCCTCCACATACCTTTAAGTAATAGTCCCATATACTGTCTTCATAAATCTGTCTCCATTCCTTCCCCTGTACCCCAAACTGTGAGTTCCTTGATGTCAAGGACTGTTACAGAGCTAGAAACCAATAAATTCTTATTGAAGAAATTAAATGTATCATATGCTACAATGTCGATGAATCTTGAGAACATTGTGCCAAGTGAAATAAGCCAGTCACAAAAAGAAAAATACTCACCTCACCTTTATCAGAACATGCTTGACCACTGACATGAACCAATAGACGCTTCATTAATGTTTCAAATGCTGGTGGTCATGAAGAAACAGGACAGCATTTTTTCTGATTTAAATCACCTAAAAATAATGATAAGTGATTAAGAGGTCCATAGTAGTGTCACTGTCTGTTGGAATTCCAACAAAAGAGTAATTTCAAATGCTGAAAGTTTTTAAAACATATAAGCTAGAAAATAGTGTTATAATAATGTGTAATCATTACATTTGATTTATTGTTGAATACAGCTGTCAATTATTTGAGACAGATATAATGAGATAGGTATAATTTTTACTTTTTCTGTTACATTTTTAAATGTTACATGAGATGGGTGTGGGATGTAGTTTACTCCTTTTTAAAGAAAAATATAAATAAAAGCTGAAATTAAAACAGAACAACTTAGCACAGAGACAACTGACCTTGTTCATCAGAGAAAGAAAGCCAAAGCTAGTATATCCTTTTAACTCTGCCTACTGTTTATCTACCTGTAATCAAGTTTTTCTTATAATTTAATATATACACAAGGCAACTTTCCCAAAACTACTTAATACTTCCTCTGTTGTCTTTTCAGCAACTTCAGGTTAGTGTCACACCCAAAAAGGGCACACCTCTTTAACCCTTTCAACTCTTGAATCAAACACACCCTTATTAAATGCGCATTTCACGGGAACAATCAGTATCTGTCCTTCTCTTTGGCTGGGGAGAGAGCAGCTCCTCTGAAGGTGAGCTGGTGAGTTAAAGGAGGTGGACTGGCAGGAGAAGATGGAAACCAGGCTGTTTTGAGAAGTAAGAAGATCAATACCAGTAATGTGGGCAGAGCTGCATTTCCCTTCCTGTATTCTCTTGGCATATATGTAGAAAGCAAAAAGGAAGCATCAACATGGTAAGAAATGAACTGAAGATTTGTTGTTTCCTCATTGCCTAAGACCTTGTTTTAAACTTTCATAGTAGTATTACCATTAATAATATTAAGTACCTTCACAGTGTACTTATTGTCTAGATCTGGCAAATTCTTTGATCTTAAAAATCTTAAAAAAACAATTTTGTATAGAAGAAATAGAGTGGGAGGCTTAGTACCCTCAGAGACTGTCTTAAGGGGAAATGAAAGTGCCTGGGAGGTGATCTGTGCCGTCTGATAATCCAGGTTCTTTCAACTAGGTGATCATTAGCAAGCTGCTCTGGTCAAATGCATTGGAGTTGGTGCCATTAGCCATTCTAACAATTTGTTTCATAGAACCTGTTGTCAAGTGTGCTACAAAGAACTAGTTAATCACTTTTTCTCTCAGTTAAAAATAGCTTCTTTCTCAACTCCTTTTTAAATGTCAGAGGCAAACTGATATCCAGCCCCTTGGGGAAAAAGACTAGTGGGAAACATTGTTTCGAGAGGAAGGATTGATTTTCATTTTCCTTCATGGTAGGAGAATTTAGAACTCTATTACACATTCTTTTAAAATGTAGGTTATCTTTGAGATGTGCTCTGCAGTGGGTGTTGGCTACCTGGTGCTCTTGCTGGCCTGCCCCATAACAAGTTATTATGTGTTGCACATACTTACCCCAAACAAGACTTATTAGGATGGAACCACCTTGACTTCTTATAACCCTGTTATTCAAGAAGTGCTGGAGATTTAAATTATGTTAAGGGGGGAAAAGAGCAATCTTGTAAGCTTTTAAGAAAAAGAAATTTATCTAAAACCTATTATACTTTAAAAAAAATCATTAGCTACTTTTATTATATATGGTATTCAAAACCCAAAACGAGTATTAAGTCTATGCATATTGTACTGCAGCCTCCGTTTTCACTTTACAATATGTTGTAGATTTCTTTCCAAGTCTGTGCATATGGTACTTTTTTTGTTTGTTTATTGGCACATTTTAGGTATATACAATACAGTTAATTCATCATTGGGATCTTGTACCTTTATATGATGTATCTTAAAACCTATTAAACTTTGCCTCATCAGTTTGATCATAGAGGCATAAATATAAAACCTCCAGTAAGTGTTGGGCATTATGGCCTCAATTTTCTTTATTAAAACTTTTTAATACTTAACACTTTACCCATCATTTCCTATTTCGACCATAATGGCTTAATAACTACACTGACAAATAATGGCCTTTACACTAAGGTATAATGTCTTACTCTTCCCCTAGAAATCTTAGCAGAATTCCTATCTTGTGTTTTCCCAGGGTCGGGGGAAGCCTTTTGGAATGATTGGTTAAATTAAAATGAAAAATCTTGGTTTAAGAGCATCATGACTTTGAACCTTCAAAAGTATTTTAACAAGTAAAATTTCAGATATTTTGATCAACCGCCTTATTAGTACCTAATCATAAATACCCAAAAATGTTCCAAGTAGATTGATTTAACTATAGTCTAAGAATGTTGGTAGGCAAGCTCGGGGTGCGTAGGTTGGTGAGAGCTGCTGGAGGAGGTATATTTTATAGGCCCCAGCCAGCTCAAGTGTGAGTTTCCCCCAGCTAGGTAGTTCCAGGCTGATCATTACAAAGGCTGTTTCTCCTTTGAGTTTCTCTGCAGTCTGAGATAAAGGTACATGGAGAGGTACCTGGTATTAGTACTTTTGTGGTAGGGACTAGTAGAGTAGTGACTAGTGAGAACAACAGTTGAATTTTAAATGGAAATGTTGAAATGGGCAGAACCTGCTGCCTATGTCTGTAGGCAAAATCAGGACTGGAGCAAAATCAGGAAATCCTGGGCGTACAGACTTGCCCGCCTCAAGCCCATACAGGCATGGGGTTTGCAAAATGCAACCCAAGCGCACAAGCTGAGGCAGAGAGAGGTGCCATCTGAGCTCATGCTGCCTGCCTAGAGCCGTGAGAGGTGATGAAATGTTTTATTTTCAAAACTGAAGAAGCAGCAGATTTCTCTCAGTCCCCTCACTCCCGACATATACACAGTCCCATCCTCTGGCACTTCTACCCCATCCCACCTGCTCCAAGACAGTCTGATGGGGCAGTAATCAAAACAAAATTCATTGGAGGGGAAAGTAGGTCAGTCTTCCTGAGGGTAGAAAGAAGATGAGTGGAAGGGACAGTAGATTGAGGGAGTAGAAAAAAGTTTCAGATACTGAATGAAAACCCTTGCAGGGAAACTTCCTTTTTTTTTGTACTGGGGATCAAATTCAGGACCTGGCGCTTACAAGGCAAGCAGCAGAACCACTGAGCTAAATCCCTGGCCCTTTATTTTTTGGTTTTTTTCAAGACAGGGTCTTACTATGTAGCCCAGGCTGGCCTCAAACTCTAAGTGAACCTCGTGCCTTAGCCTCCTGAGCCTGAGTGCTGGGATTACAGTTGTGCACACCTTGCTGGAGATTCACTGGGAAACTTTGACAGGCCCCACTCAGCTCAAGTGTGAGTTTCCCCAGCTTGGTAGTTCGAGCCCAGTTCTTTGGACTGCTGGAGGTGCTTCTCATGGCTCAGGGTCTAGTCCAGTCCTGAGACCTGCTCATCGCCTTCCTGCCCTTCCTTCTTCCACACTGGCTTTGCTTCTCAGTTCTTTCTGTGCCCACTGGACCTGTTTCTTCCATGTTTAGGTTTAACTAGACACTTGTGCCTGTGTGCATACGACCGGGAGGGAGGGACACAGAAACAGAGAGAGAGTCAGTTGCAGCCAAAAAGAATAGAACAGGAGATGGAAACAGAGAATGGCACAAATGCTTTTAAGTTTATTTGAGTCTCACTTAATGGGATTCAAGCTCTATGCGGCCTTGGACCAATCACTTTCTATACTGGTTTTCTCAGATGTAAAACCAGGATGATAATTACCACTGCCCCTCCACCATGACTTTTCAGGTATCTGACAAGTAGTAGGTTCTTAAGAAAAATTAGCTGAATAAATCACAAAAGAAAAAAAATGAATGGCCAATAAGTATATAAAATGTGCTCGATGCTATTAGAAACTGAAGAAATGTGTGTTGTCTAGTTATTGCAAAGTATAGCTTGTATCAACAAAGTTATAAAATATAAACATGGAATATGATGACTAGTTACAAAGCAAGGAGCAGATAACTAGATGTGGGCCAAGCAGTAGAATATTGCTGCCACCACCTGAGTCTTCTGTGGTCTCTCTGGTCACTTCCTTCCCTTACCACCATGGCCAGAAGTAGGTAGGGTGAGGGGCAGTGAGGCATGTGCCTTAGGGAGCAAAGTTTAAGGGGCTACCAAAAGAAAAGACACAGTAATCAAGATATATAATTTTTAATGCATCTTAAAATAAAAGTTAAGGCCAAAAAATCTAGACTTTTAAATAAAAGCAGGTTCTTTTCCACAGAGAAGTATCCATTACTCTTAACTGCTGTGATAATCATGTTTGCTTTCTCTTATGGCTTTACTACCTATGAATATATTCTTTTTTAACCTATGAATATATTCTAAGAAAATATGATGCAGTGCTTCTGCTCTTGAATCTTTTTTTTAAATTAAAAAATGATCACAGCAGGAGACACATTGCCATTAATCTCCCTCACTGTGGACACACTCACCCCATTGTTCTTGCGGCTTTCTGCAGCAGTTCTGCAAGTCTTCTTTCATATCTTCAGTTGTACTGCCGTAGCTGCCTTGATGTCCTGAACTGATTCACAATGTTTACCTCATTCTTGAATTTCATATAAATGGAATTATACATGTAGTAGTTTCTCATTTGTATCTGAATTCCTTCAATCAAGATTGTATTTATGAAATTCATTCATGGATTGTGGACAGTTGGAGGTCACTTGTCTCCATGGCTGTATTCTCTGGCACACCTACATTAAGTCACCACGCCCCTGGTGAGGAGGCCTGGGTTCACTGTAATTAGCAGTGCTCCTGTGAATGTCCTATGTACAAGTCCCGGAACAGTGCCCATCAGCTTCTTCAGGGCAGCAGTGTTCAAAGTGAGTTCTGGAGACAGTTGAAGATTCCCAAGATTTTTTAAGGAAGTTTATAATATCAAAACTGTCTTCCTAATACTGATAAAATGTTATTTGCTTTTTTTTCCTGTCCCATTCTTGAGAGTATACAGGGGAGACTTATTCTAAAGCAACATGATGCGCAGTGATGTTCTGGTAGCTAAAGGATGTGTCCTGAATGTTGTTAACTTTTAAAATCTTTAAAGTTTTAATTCCTAGCCTAGGTATATCAGAGGTTTCTTAGATACAATCTGCGTAAACAAAGGCTTTTAGCTGAATTTTTAAGAATGCCATGGGGTTCTAAAATCAAAGTTTTGAGAATTGCTACTCTAGGGAACATTATGAGGAGTGGGATTGCTCATACCATATATGCATTTCTTTCAGTGTTAGACAATGCCAAACTGTTTTCCAAAATAGTAGTACCAGGTTTCACTCTGATTACATATTTTAGAGTTCTTATTTGTCCACGTCCTCTCTACTATTTGTATTTATCATTTTTCAGATATAGTGGTTATATAAAGGTATTTCTTCATATAGTGGTATATAAACGTATTGTGTTTTTCTTTTTCATTCCCTTGGTTACTAGTTTGGAACATATCTTACGGAAATAAGGCTGTGTATAGAAAGAAGCTACAAATATGTTTTCAGCAGCCTGCAATACATAGGAAACTAGGAATTGTGGTATGTTGACATGCTAGAACTAAATACAGTCTTTAAAAATGTTAGTATAGAAGTGTATTTAATGATATGAACACAGTGAAAGAACAATATACCAAATTTTCCATACAAAATGATACTTTGTAATACCTGAAAGAAAGCCAGGAAGAAAAATAGCAGTGGTGTTTTAGGATAGAAACATTCTATTTTCGGGCTGGGGATTTAGCTCAGTGGTTTTGTGGCCTGCTTTGCAAGTGTAAGGTCCCGAGTTCAATCCCCATGTACAAAAAAAAAAAAAAAGCCAGGCATGATGCCTGTAATCTTAGCACTCAGGAGGCTGAGGCAGGAGGATTGCTTTGAGTTCTGAGACCAGCCTGGGCTACATAGTGAGTTCCGGGTCAGTCTCAACTACATGATGAGACCCTGTCTAAAAGAAAAAAAAAAAAGAAACATTCTATTTTCTTCATTGTAGTTATTCATAATTCTGACTTTCAAATATGAATATGTATTTGTTTTATGGTTTTTGTATTGATCAGGTTTGTGTCTGCTAAGTGACAAATAGCTGAGATAATCAATTTGTAAAGAGAAAAGGTTTCTTTGGCTCATAGATTTGAAGTTTGCTTTTGCCTTTCTGTCTATAGTGAGGCAGCACACCACAGCAGGGAATGTGTGACAGAGTGAAACCAATCACCTCATTGCAGGAAGATGAACACAATGGCAAGGAAGGCACCTGGGTCCCGCATTGCTCTCTGCAGTCCTTTCTCTAAAGACCTACAGCCTTTAATTTAGGGCCTTTGAGGGGCACTCCCTATGAAGCTATAGCAGTTCCATTTTCCATTCCTCTTTTCCTCTGCAGAGACTGGGTTAGGTGTCTTATAAACTTTTCATTCGGTCCTTAAAACAATTCGAAGGATGAGTATTTCGGAAGCTGGATTTTGTGAAATCATTTGAGGATAGTAAAGCTAGAAACAGGCCTTATTAGTTGCATGTCTTCTAACATTGTTTTCTACTTTTTAAAAAATTAACAAGAGTAGATTTGTGCTTGTTTCCTTTATTCTAGCTTTGACATATTAAAAGTGTGTGTTCACATTCTGAAGACATGTTAACTCTTAAAAACTGCATCAAATGCAGCTATCATTTTTGCTCCATCTACCAGTTGATCAGGTTCTTGTTATTTTCTTAGCCTTTGTAACTCTTACATGGGCAGCAAAACATCAGCAAAGTATCAGACTGTGAATAATGCCAGCTGTCACTGTCATAGAGTATTACGTGCTTTGCAAAGCAAATTCACATGTATCATGTCGTGTGACTTTCTCAATATCCTGTATAACAGATGTGGAATTTTTGAGATGATAAATTATTTGATTACTATTTAGTAGTATTTCTGAGTTTTCTTCATGAAAGCAAGCATTCAGCTTATTAATTTGAAAAGTATTTCTAGGAAGTCAGTAATTTGTAGTAGGAATAACAAAAAAACAAAATTTCTGGGCAATATACATTAGTTGTTGATAAAAATTATTCCATTTTCTAAAACTGTATCCACTATTTTTTGCCATACTTTTTAATTTTTTTATTTTTTCCAGTACTGGAGATCAAACTCATGACCTCACGCCTGCGAGGCAGACACCACTGAGCTAAATCCCCGGCCCTCTGCTGTACATTTCCATGTGGTTAAATGCTCTCAAGTTAGGAAGTCTCAAGGCCACTAGCCATCACAGAGGCAGCCTAGTTGGCAGTGTTGCATTGGAAGGGCTTGTCCATCCCTCTGCAGAGTTGCCACCTCCACAGTCCTCTGCCTGTTCTTAGGCAGTGCTGCAGACCTGACTGCTCGCCCACCCCGCCCCCATGGCTGGTGGGAGAGCAGGAGGCTGTCTGTTCCCCCTACCTCTTTACATTTGTCTGCCCCCTCATATCACCAGTGTGATCAAAAAATACAGTGAGTGTCTAAAACTTAGTGGAAGACACTCAGCCATTAATCCTCCTCAAAACATGTCCTCTCTCTTCAAACAGACATCCCATGCATCATTTTCTCCACTTTCTGAAGCAGTTCTGGAAGTTCTCATTCGTAAGTTTCTTTAATTACACTGCTGTGGCTGCCTCAGTGTCCTGAATCAATTCCATACATTTACTTTCATGACCACTTTGTCTTAAGGGAAAAGCCAGAAATCACTTGGTGTCACATCCGGTGAATAAGGTGGATGAGAGTACTTTGTAATGTTTTTATGAGCCTATCTTTCCATTGGATGGTGATCAGCAGCAGCCTTCACTGTATTTTTTTTTTTTATTTACTCCTTGTAAAGGCACAAAGTAAGACTTCTAAACCTATAAAGTTTTAAAATTTAAATATTAACTATATATTTTTATCCCACTTCATGTTGGGTGTGGGTCTATGTGTGTCTATATATTAATCTCACAATTGATGATTAGTCCTTTTACTACTTTAATTCTGAGACTCACTGACAGTTTAATGGTGTTTTAAAGTAATTATTAACATGAGTTACTATGCAAATCATTCATTTTAAATTGCATAGTTGAAGATGCTTTTTTGAGTTAGTGAAAAAAAAACTAATTTGACAATTTCACAATGAGCGTATTTCCATTTTGCAGTTTGTCTAAACTTTAATTAGAAACTAGTCTGTCATTTGATTATGTTGATCAGCATGTACACCCAATCCAGGAGGTAGAATAAGAAATGCTTTTGCTATAAATTTCAGATTCCTTTATCTCCTTTTAGTTATACATTGTGCACAAGAAAAATATACACCAAATTGGGATTATACAGCTCAACTGTAAAGCAAATTAATTCAGCTTGACAGTTATCTTTGTGAGAAAAAGAAAATGTTAGGGACACTGTTCAATTTACATGTAGAGAGGCATTCTGGGTTACTTGTTACTCATAATTAGGCACACAGTTAGTGTTGGTTCGGATCCCAGACCAGGAACTTGGGAGCATAATTAGTGGAGAAACTGAGGAAAGTAATGAAATATTTTAAGAAGTGTGGGCAGGGTTTTAAGGAAACCAGGAGTGGTTAAAGAAGCTTAAGATCAAGCCAGGCATGGTAGAGCACACCTGTAATCCCTGAGGCAGGAGCAGTGCAAGTTCAGGGCCAGCCTGAGTTTATATAGTGAGACCCTGTCTCAAAATGAAACAGACAAAAGAGAAGCTTAGGCTCCAGGGTTCTTCACTCACTATGGCCTCTTCCAAGGCCCTGTGCTTAAATCTATAACCCAGAATTTTGCATCTTTTTCCTTAAAGAAAGCTCTCAAAGTAATATATACTTCAGCCCTACAAAATCTGTCTATACCCCAAGCAAAGATTAGTGAAACACACACCAGCTGGCACATGTTGAGCCCCTTTCTCACTTGAAGCCTGAAGGGACAAGAGGAGAAGCAGTGACTAGAACCCAGAGAGTCAGCCGTGCGGAAGCCCTGGTTGCACTAGCCCACTCAACTGAGAGCCTCCTTAGAGGGGGAAGAAGGGGAAATACTGCCTTGGCTTCACTCCAGCCCCTCTCTGGTTAGTGCCCTCACTGGCCTAGTCTACCCAAAACCAAAGGCAAGAGGGTCAGTTTTTATACTCCATTGTGGTACAGGGCCTGGCACACAGACTCAGGTAAAGAGGGGTGAGCCAGCAGAGCACCCAGCACACAATGTTTCCTCAGTTAACTGAATTCCAAAGCAAAGCTCCGGTCACAAAAGGGCTCACCTGTTGTTTGCTCCATCACAGTCACTGTTGTTCTACTTATTTTTCTGATGATATAATTTCAAATGGAAATTTTTGCTGAGCTTTTTATTTTGGGGGGCAGTGAATCCAGGGAAAACAGAACTATATACCCCCATTCCTTTTTAATTTTTTAAAAAGTTTGATACAGTGTCTCAATGAATTGCCCAGGTTGGCCTCCAACTTGCAGTCCTCTTGCGTCAGCTTCCCAAGTTGCTAGGATTATAGGAATGTGCCATCACACCCAGCGCTGAGCTAACTAAAGCCTGATGTTTGTCTTGGAAAAAATATTTTGACTCTTTGAGCCATGATTTATTTGCCTCTTTCAGTTAAGGAGAAATTTCTGTCACAAAGTAGATGCTTAATAATTATTAGTGAATGAGTAAATGATTCTACAGTTTTATCTCCCTTTCTCATTGGTCAAATATAAGTAGCTTTAAACAATTAGATTTCACTCTATTTTATAAAAAATCAATAATTCTTTCCCAAAAGTAGGTGTCTGCTATTATTATTATTATTATCCTCACCATCATCATTATCAAGCTGGCCCTGAACTCACTGTGCTGACAAGGCTGGCCTTGAACTCACAGTGATCATATTGTCTCAGCCTCCTAAGTGCTGAGATTTTAGGTGTGTTCCTCCCAGCAAGGCTGCTTTTTAAAAGAAACTTTTTGGAATGATGAAATTTGAACTCTGCCGTACATAATGGCTTTCAGTAATGATATTAAATAATCCCTTTTTTTAGGACACCATTAAACCTGAAAGCTAAAAATGTTTTTCTATGCTTTCACCCAGTAATATATCTCTGCTGTTATACCATGAGATGTGATTGTTGTTTGGTTTAAAGTGGCAGCATTAGCTTTTGTTAAAGAGGGGGTGGGGGGGTATAAAAAGAAAAAAGGAAAAAAATGAGGGAAGGGGAATAGGAGAAAAAGAGAAATCAAGCTATATAAAGTCCTTTTGATGAATATGATCATTATGTATATTTAAACTGTACCAATAAAATTAATAAAAAGGGGACAGCATTAAAAAAAAGGAGCATATTGAGGTGTAAGTGAAGCTATGTGTCTGACATATACATTGAAAGGAGAGACAGACACTTTTAAAAAAGGAAAAATAGCAACCAAGATGAGATGGGCATTGGAAGGGGTGACATTTGGTAGAAATAGCATAGGGACAAGTAAACATTCCTCCCTGGAAGACTGGCAGGAGGGACGATGGTGGGAGAGGCTCTGAAGATCTGACGTGTTGTACTACATGAAATTAGACCATAGATCAAGAATGACTGACTGTAGCCATTTCATATGCTTTTTCATAAGAAGCCTATTTTCCTGAACAGTGTTACAGTCTGGTCATTTAGTACAAGCTCAAGTCTTCGTGTATTATAGTAGCCTTGGAAGAAACTGCTAGTATAGCTCAAATGGAATAACAGAGGTTCATCATTCCATTTCCAGAATCATTAAGAAGCAGCTAAATCTTATTTAGTATATTCTGAGAGAGGGAACTGGATATCATGGTGGAAAATATTTACAAAGTTAAAATGAAAAATTTCAGTGGTTAATAAGTCAAGGTTTATTTATGTGAACATTTATGTGTGCTGTATATAGTAGCACAAGCAGCATCAAAAAGGAAAACACAGGCCAGGGATTTAGTTCAGTGGTTCTGCCACCTGCCTCACAAGCACAGTGTCCTGAGTTTGATCCCCAGTAGCAGAAACAAAACAAACAAAAGGAAAACACAAAATAGGTGAGGAAGATAGTTATTCTGTTTTAATTTGGTGTTGAGGATTGACTTCGGGGCCTCACTGCACCTCTAGCCCTAGTAAGTTCATTTTAAATGCCTCTTCCAAATCTAGGTCTGTAATATCAGGGTTCCACATCTGAATCCTACCTTAAATTTAGCTTTATCTCTCTGCCACTGCAGATGTGAGAGGATATTCAGCTGTACACTTATCATGGGAAAAGGCAACTTCTAAAAGTCTTCAGAATGAATGTCTTGGAAGTTATTAAAAAAAAGATCTCTTATTAGTCATTCCTGCTTTTTGTGGTATTTCTCTTTCATGCAGCATAATTCTATGTGATTTCTATCCAACTTTGAACTATTTCTCTTTTTTGTATCCCTTCCTTACCCCCTCTGCTATCTTTCATTGTTTAGTTAGCAGTCATGTGGTTCTTGTTTTATTAAAAAGATTTTCTAATCCCTATTTTTACTTTTAAAAGTTAAAGGGAAAATAGTTTAAATTCTTATATTTTTGAAGCCATACAACTAAAGCTTTTTTTAAAAAATAATTTATTTAGAAAGTCTGGAAGATAGAGCACTAAGCTAGCATATGCAAAAAAGCCCTGGGTTTGATTCCCGGCATGGCAGGAAAAACAATAATAAAAAGAAAAAAGAAAAAAATCTCTTTAGAAAAAATAACTACCTCACCAACATATACATATACATATGTTGTGAGGCTAAAGTATTGTCAAAATAACATGGCTAATTGCATCATTCATAATAATAGCCAACTGACTCATTCCTCACTATAGTTGAGATCTACAGTATCTTTCAGAAAAACAACAAAGTGAGCTCTTAGGGATTCACAGGTGTGTAAAAAAAAAAGTTCCTTTTGTACACTGATGACCAAAATTTAAGACACACAGGCGAGGACATGTAAAAAGTCTTCATCTGCTCAAGTCAGAGCTGGGCTGGGAGCCAGCAGTAAACCTTCAGAAATGGAAGTTCATGTGTCCACAGCTGAATCAGTTTGCATATTCTTCACATGGGCAGAAGGAAGTGGAACACTCTCCACTACATTGAAGTCCTGGGTAGAAACAATTTTCATTCTCTTTTGGATAGATCTGCGCTACTAGTAATCTCTGAGAACACTGATAACTCCTTGAAAAGGAAGAGGACTGTTCCTTTTCTTTACTAGCAGCAAATATTTGATGTCTGCCTTTAACTAGACGTCTTCATGCAAACTGTTGACATTGACGACAGGGCAGTTTTCCTGTTGTCATTGAGGGCTTACTTTCACCAGGAAATGAAAACATAGGACACACGAGACTTTTTTCTTTAGACAAAATTATTAAAATTGCCATTAATCCCCCCAAATCTCTTTTAAACAGCTTGTCATATTTTCAAATAATATGCTCTATGTATATTTTTCTTCAACCTCCTATCATGTGTTTAGGTGAAGACCCCTAAATTTAAAGCAATGATTCCAATTGGTAATCTTAAAAATCAAAACAAACAAAACCAAATACTATAATACTCTTTTGCCACATGTCTAGATAAAGGACATCCTCTAATATGTTAACAGTTTATCCTATATGTCCTGGCATTAGCTCTCCCATAAATGAGATAACAGATTTCTGAAATTATACCAGTACAAGGTAACATTTACTAAATGACACCTGTGTGCTACCATACTATAAAGGTTGCCATTCACAGACCAGCTTTTCAGCCAGCTCCACCTTGTTCACTACACACTCCTGGAGTACGATCTCATCAAGGATGCTTGTAGTGTCCCCTGACAAGTCACATTTCACGTTAGCCAACAAGAGCGCTCTAAAACAGTCCTGGCACACAACTCAAGCACCATCTGTAAAACAGTTCTGTGGACTGCTCCCATCCCAGTGGGTGGTGGGAGGAAGTCAAGTAAAAGCTCTGCACAGGGAGGTATGTAGACTGCCTTCAGTAAGGAGAGCGGAAGGTACTGTGCATGGTAAGAAGATAATTACAGAGGTCTTGAGATTACAGTTGCTCTGAGAACATTCAGCCTAGAAACCCTCAAGATGCTTCCCAGGTCCAGGACAGCTGGAGGTAGAGGAGGTTGGGGGTCTGGGAGAGTACATGGGCCTGATGGGCCCTCGTGGCCTCTTCACAAAACACTCCCTTTTCTAACATCATCATCAAGGTTGAGAGAGAAGGTGCTGGGTTTGTGGCTTCCCATCTAAGATTTAAGACTCCCACCCCCCAAAACTCATACTAATAAAGTGCTTACTAGCACTCGGACCATTCATTTTCTTGTTCTCATCTGCCATACTTCCTCCATGAACACTGGAAAAGAATCCCTGACTAAAAAGAAACGCACATCCTGTTTAGGAAGGGGTGTTCCACGAAGATGTGACTGTGTATTTTACTGAGGAGCAGTGGGGCATTGTGAACCCTGCTCAGATGATCCTGTTCAGATATGTGTTCCTAGAGACCCACAGGGACCTGGCCTTGCTGGGCTCTTGGGGGAAGACTGCCTTCTCTTGTGTAGGAGTCAAAACTTCGAAATATGAGGGCCACCCCCTCCATTAAGGACTATGAAGTATGTGTACCCACACCAGACAGATGTGCCTCACACCATAGTCTGCTATTTCCAGAGGAACAGCTTTATTTATGAAGGTACAATTTGCATATAACAAATTATAGTGTACCCATTTTTCAAAAGGTTTTTACCTGGTGCAATGACGAATGATTACAGTGGTGAAAGGCATGGTGGGATCCTCTGGCCATAATGGTCTAATGGGCCGGTGTGGACAGAGGCACTGGGTGGTGTCTTTACTCTGTTACTCAGGAGCTTCTGAGGCTCTCTGCTGTTGTCAGATAATTTACAAACTTGTCAGGCTGACATTCTGTCATCCATTAGGTGACCTTTGTCTAGCTGTCTTTTTTTCCCCAAAGAGATGGGATCATTTTATTGTAAATTAAGTAAAATTTTAAAAGGGGACATGAGGTCTCTCTGGGCTGGCCTTGGACTCTTGGGCTCAAGTAATTGTCTTCTCTTAGCCTCCAGAGTAGATGGAAGTACAGGTACTGCACCTGACCAGGTATCTGTTTAAGTGTATAGTTTGATGAGATTTTAAAAGACAGACACACATTGTAACTATCGTCACAATCAAGATGTAGAAATTTCCATTACCTCCCAGAGTTTCTTTAGGTCTTTTTTTCAGTCTTAGTCCTGCCTTCTCCCACACCCTGCCCCAGGCAACCACTGATCTACTTTGTAGCAGTATTTTGTTAGTTCTACATTGTCTCAAATGTCATAAAAATCCACATTACTGTATATATAACCATTTGAGTCTGGTTTAGTCATCCGTGTCACTCTGTTTCAAAATTTTGCTACTTTTCCTTGTTGAGTAATATTTTGTTGTACAGGTAAACAATTTGTTTATTCATTCATCAGTAGAAAGGCATTTGACTTGTTTTCAGTATTGGGCTATTATGAGGTTGCTATGAACATGTATAAATAAAACTGAAATTCCAGGAGATTAAGCAAAACAGTTTAGAAGTATCTGGGGAGTAAAGTAGTCAAGTACTTGATAGCCAAGTTGAAGAGCAAGTAACTGGTTTTGTAAAAACTATTGCCAAAAGTGAGATGGGAAAATAAATGCCTAACAGCAAGGAGAGGACTGCTGATTGGGCATTGAAAACATTGCAACACCATTGGCAGGACAGAATGATACAGTTGTTTAAATTTGACAAGGACTGGAACTGAGCCAATAGACTCAAACCTATTTTCCCTGGCTACTTCTTCAGGACATGTTTCATGGCCTGTAGAGGCAGTGGAGACAGAGAGCCCTGTGTTCAGAGTCAGAAAGATTCTACTGGCTACAGAGCTTGGGCAGGGACCAATCACCTTGGCCA
>NW_022900926.1:71188741-71191588 GCF_012274545.1 Fukomys damarensis
AATGAAAATCTGTAAGTCCCTTGGTGTCATAAAGAGGGCATGGTAAGCAGGTATTATGGTTGAAAATCATGTACATGCCACATGTGGTGGGCACATGCTGGCAGTCCCAGAACTCAAGAGGATGAGGCAGGAGGATCCTGAGTTTGAGGCCAGTCTGGGTTATATGTGGAGGTCAAGTCCACCCTGGACTAAACAGTCACCAAAGAACCAAAACAAAGACACAAAACAAATCCTGTAATACCTTTGACTTGTGAAAGAATCCAATCAAATGTTTCCTTAGGAAGTCAATGTTTTAATGTATTGTTTTCTTAAAGCACACCGAATTTTTCCTGGTTATAGAACCACTGAAGAATTGGCTCAACCAAAATCGGGTTAGATTTTAGGAGGCTCTGGCCTCAGTCAGGAAGACGAAGAAGTTAAACCTGTCTGCTGAGATGCAGCAAGTTTCAGAGCTCCCACCAACAGCTTCTCAAGCTGGAAGCATCACCACCAGTTTGTGAGCAAATCTGATTCCAGAGCGCTTCCTAGGGGGCTGGTTCTGTGTGTGAAGCCTGGCGTGTAACCCTCTGGGCCCACTCGAGCTCTCGGGTACTGGCTGTGGGGCCCCGCAGTGCGGGCTTCGAAGGAGCGGGAACCGAAATTGGAAGATTTGGGTTTGAATCTGACTTTACAGCCCTTACCAACATACTTTGCTTCAGTCTCTGCGCTTGCTTTCCAGTCTCTACAGGACTCCAGCTAGCACCTGGTTTGGAGAGTAAGCACTGTTTTAAATGCCTAGGCCACACCCAACAGTCTGGTGTCCACCCCAGCCTTTTATCCGGCTTAAACCAAGACCCCGCCCGCTCCTCCGCGCCGCGTCCCTTAGCGCCCTTGTTTTGGATACCGGATCTGAGAGCTGGCTTCAGGGGCCAACACCAGGTGCGGACCGTTTTGCTCTAGGCGCTGTAGGAAGCTCAGTTTTTTTTCCCCTTCCTGGACCGCAGCGCACAACGGCATGGCGGGTCCCGGGGCTGGGCTTGTGCACCCCCAGAGTCCCGCAAGGGCAACACGGGCACATTCCACGCTTCCGTCCTCGCCAAGTGCAGAGAGAGCCACCCCTTCACTGCGCCCCCACCTCCCCCGGGCAAAGACGCGGGGAGGGGAAAGGGGCGGGGCGGCCCGGCGTTTGAATGCCCTTGAGCCTCTCCCATTGGAGGAGCGCTCCCGCCACGTGGCTTGGCTGGCCAGGTGCTGATTCCTCCACTTTTTCTTAACTATTATTTTACAAACCTGTGGAACCCAGAGATCTCCAGAAGCATTCTAGTGGTTTTTCTCCTCTTCCCCATCTGTTCTACAAAAGAGTGATTGTTTCAGGGAAATAATTCTGTCCCCTGTAGTTACGCATGGTTTTGAAACTGCATCTTTATGAGGTCAAAAGCAGGTACTACAAGAACTAGGAATTGTTTGTTTTATATATGTAGTTATTTGAATCTTAAAAACCTAAGTATAATTAAAGGCAATACTATGCTATGTAGTGTCAAAATCTTAAAAATAAAGCCAGAGTTTTTGTTGGAAAGAATATAACAAAGACACAAAGTTCTCATTTTCAATCAGGAACCGATTTATTACCGTTTTGGCTTGCAGTAGTTCTGGAACATGCTACTAAAGGGGGAATACTCGGATTCTCATGTTCTCTCTCCATTCTCCTTTTATTTTTCCAGTCCAGAGCACAACCACCAGAAGACAACAGAAGGAAACCAGTTTTGGGGAAACTTGGCACTCTGTTTACAGCTGGAAGGAGAAGGAACATCAGAAACGGGGTAGAGAGTCCCGGTCCCACCAGCTCAAACACCAAATCACTCTCCCCCAAAGATGGAACCTCTTCTAAACTCCCCGAAAAAGAGAGTGAGAAGAGCAAAATACCGTGCAGCCAACTACAGCAAGCGGAGCCCTGCGAGGCGGGTTCCTCCCAGGAGGCGCCCCTGGAGGCTGAGGCCAAGGACCTGGGGGAACGTATCCAGGCAACCCCCACAGACGCCGAGCTGTCACCTGCGTCAGGCAGCAGTGCAGCGGTTGTGCAGCAGTGCCGTGATTCACCTCAATTAGAAGAACCTCTGCAGGCAGGGGGAGAGACCTTCCCGGATGCTACCATCGCTGCCAAGCAGCTGCATTCCTCACCTGGGAATTCCTCCAGGCCAGAGAACGCCGAGACGCCTGCCCGCAGTCCGGGGGAGGATGCCGTGCCCAGCACTGGCCCCGACCTGGAGACTGTGCCGGGGTCGCCCACCGGGGCAGGACTAGGTGAGCCCCCCGACGGAGCCCCCCAAGTGGGTCCTGAAGGAAGCGCTTTGCTTCACCTGGGCGTGCGCAGCCAGCCCCCGGAGAACGCTTCCGCTCTGCCGGGAGACCCTCCCGCCCAGGGCGCAGAGAATAGAGCTGGCTCCGGGGAGCCTAGCGGCACAGCACGGCCTGGGGATCGCGCCCACCCCGGCAAAGTGTTAACTTTGGACATCTACTTGAGTAAGACTGAGGCGGGGCAGGTGGACGAGCCGGTCGTAATTATACCCGTAGCAGAAGATTTCGGCGATTCCGACGACATGGAGAAGAGGTCAAGCGGCCGCAAGTCCGGCCGGCGAAGGAAGTCGCAGAAATCCACCGACTCCCCCGGCGCCGACACCGCGCTGCCCGAGAGTCCAGCCCGGGACGACGCGGTGTTCGACGATGAAGTGGCGCCGAAGGTCTCCGTCTCGGCTGAAAAGAAAGTGAAATCTCTGCGGGCGGCCCTCGAGGGGGGCGTTGCCTCCACGGCTAGCCCGGAGTCCAAGCCCGGCCCCAAAGGGCAGCTCCGCGGGGAGTCGGATCGCAGCA
>NW_022900926.1:71191663-71206748 GCF_012274545.1 Fukomys damarensis
CTGCCAGCCTCCCGCGGGCTTCCGCCAGGGAGTCGCCACCCAAGAGAGCGCCAGCACCCGACCCCGGCCCGAACGCTAAGGGCGCCTTGTTCGACTGCGGGGAGGAAGCGGCCCGGGTCATCCCTCGTGAGCTTACGGTCAAGAGTAGCTCTCTGCTGCCTGAGATCAAACCTGAGCACAAGAGGGGACCTGTCCTCAACCACTTCAACCACTTCGATGGCCGGGGGGAGGGAGGCCGAAGCAAAGAGCAAGGCAGGTCGGCTGGAGCTTCAGAGGCTGACGGCTTGAAGCCCAGGAGCCATTTCGGTGTGGGCAGGTCGACGGTGACCACAAAAGTGACCCTGTAAGTAGCTGTGGAATTGGTCCAGCCAGATTCGCGTGTCCACTGGCGTGTAGGGCCCTAGGGAAGGAGCGGGGTCTGCGCGGTTGTGGAATTGTCTGTGCCCTGAATTTTTCTGTATTGAACTAGAGAGTGAAGGATCAGATTACCCAGTTAAAGTTTAAGAAGATGACACTTCCGTCAGCCTCTTGGTTTCTCATTTTCACTTAAAATCTTAGGTAAATGAATGTAAAAGTAGGAAAACCCTTGAGGCTCAATGTTTACATAAATAACAGATAAGACTTAATGGTTTGACATTACCTAATTATAGAGTTTAGTCAAAGAAAAATGTTCACAGTTGTTCCAGGGTAAGACATTCTTAAAACACACAGGAGAAAACACTGTTTTATTAGGCATGACCAGGAGCTGTGAGGGGGGTGAGTTCAACGGAATTCATAGAACCTTTTACGGAATTTAGTGCGTGATTGTCCTAATGTTTTTTAAAGCCCCCAATACAAGTATTTCATTGCTTCCTTCCCTCTATAATGTTAGGGAACCAGTTGTTATTTTTGTTCCCGGGCTGAAAATTTGTTTTCAGTTATTGGAGAAAAGACACGTGTTCTTACTGGAAAATCACTGGCTACGTGAAAGTGCACAAAACAGACTGTATGTGTTGTTGATTTTACAAATAGTTATTCTCTGCATGGTACTGTTCTAGGTAGTATAGGGGAAGAGCCCTGCACATGCTGCCCTTGAAATGTTCACGGCCTTTGCTGGTTCTCAATGAGCAGACAAATCAGAAGCGCAGGGGAGGAAAAAATCATTGTTGGCTTTTGGAAGAGCTGGGCCTTTGGGCCTTGATAAAAAAATCTCTGTAGGAGGATAGGATAGGGCTATAAAACTGAGGACTTCCTTCTCTGCCTCTGCTCTCCCTGCCTCACCCCTCTCCACTTAGCACAGGTGAAAATGAGTATATGCTCAAGTTATTCCTGCGTTCACACATTTATAAAGAGCTGGTATTTGTGCAGCGTTGTCCTTCTTGAAATGAATGGGGTTCATTGTATTTTGTTTCTTTGAGAAGTGAGCTGTGGAGTAGGAAGTCTGGTAAACACTTGAGGAAAACGTGCTTAATGAATAATGTGAGCAGTCTCACCAGCTGCCAGCCTACAGCAGCTGGCTTGGATAGAGTCAGCTATTTATTCTGTAACCATAGCGTTGGAGAAGTGAGCTGAGTGAATGATGCCCATTATTTTTAGAAGACCACTGTGAGCGCTCACGGAAACCTACCCAGGTGTGAGCTGAGAGGTAGTTGCTATGTACCTGATTGAGGATGCTTCAGTTTGTCTTCCAATGGGAAGATAGCAGTGGAAAAACCAGAACTGTTACTGTTAAAAGAAAGGTAAACAAAGGACAGAAAAGCCAATCTTACAATGAAACCCTTCTTCATCGGCTGCTTCCTAAACTAAACCAAAAGTCTTTTTCTCAGAACTGATTATTTTTGAGCTAGAATTTTTCTTTACTATTCATTTTGTATAATTTTGCACAATGCCTTGCATGTGAATTGTCAAACAATTGAAATGAAAATTAAAAATTCTTTCTAGTCTTTTGACCTATTTCTGTTTGATGGGATTTTTTGCAGACCCTTTAATTCTTTTTTTTTTTTACTTTAATTCTTTCTATGATTGTATTGCAAATAAAAATGTTCACAGATTATTTTTTAAAACAATTTGAGACTGAAGAGTTAGAAAAATTGGTACAGTGGACACTCGAGTTACAACCGGCCTGACAACTTGGGCTAAGACCGGAATTTTAGTTTTATGACCAAAGTTTGAGTTACGACTGGAATGCTGGCCACTTGTGCTTCCAGCTGGTTTCAGATACAGATTTAACCCTTAAGGAGTTCTGGAAGGAACATTACAATATCCTTTCCTATGTGGGGTTAATTGAGAAATCCTGGTCCAGTGTCTCCCTAAGGACACTGAGACCTGCCTGGAAGAAAATGTGGCCTAAAATTATACAGGGAGAGAGACTTTGAAGGCACTTGACGAACCTGAGTTACAACCAGCCCTCAGGAATGAGGTGAGTTTGTAACTCACGGGTCTAATGGATTCTGTATTCGCTGAAAAATAATGGCTGTGAAGCTACATGTTTCTTTTGCTGTTAGAAAAAAATTTTTTTTTTTTAAGAATTTTTTTTTTTTTTGGTACTGGGCATTGAACTCGGGTCCTTGCGCTTGCAAGGCAGGCCACCGAACTGCTAAGCTAAACCCCCAGCCTTTATTTCTTCATGTTCTCTATTAAGTGCTGAATGCTGAAATTCTTAAAATGGTATATTTAAAATAGGGAGAATTTTCCTGTTACATACCTTCAGTTTTCTAGATTCCAGGTTCTTTTCCCTTTCTTGTATTATTATAAGGCAGTCATTGCAACAGTTATCATAGAAGCCTTCCTTTTTTTTGTTGTTAGGTTTTTTGTTTGGTCGGCTTTTTGTTTGCTTGTTTGTTTGTTTTGAGATAGGGTCTCACTATATACTTGAGACTGACCTGGAACTCACTATGTAGCCCAGGCTGGTCTTGAACTCACAGTAATCCTCCTGCCTCAGCCTCCCCAGTGCTGGGATTACAGGTGTGCACCACCACGCCTGGCTTTAGGAGCCTTCCTTTTAATCAGTCTCAACTAGGTTAATTGCAGTGACTCTTGGTAGGAACATTTAATAGCACAGAAAGTTTGATTGTAAAAGGTATTTTGATCTTGGTGCAGATCTTTAATCTGCAGATGTGTTCCTCTCTGCAAGGTAGCTGTAGCATTTTTGATTTGCATCGTAAGGGTTACTTTGATGTTTGATGAACAGACGTATGGCTTGAGCTGATTGGTGAGAACCTTTAAAGGTGTATTCCCTGGTATGTGACCATCTTTCAGTAACTGATGCAGCATTTGTAAGCTCTCCGTTTCTCATTATCTCACTGGTCTTAGAATTTAATCTTTATGGAAGGATTTAAAGTCAGTTTTGCTTTTAAATTTAAGGAATTTTGCTTTTACAATAAGAGAGACTAGCTATTTTAAGGATATAATGGGGACAACTGCTAGGAAAATTTATGAGCATATATTAAACTCAGTATTTAAATAAAAACTTAAAAGATGAAAATCTGAATTTTTATTTGTGGAGCACTTGATGCGATCTAGCCCAGGCTTCTCGTTTTACCCAGAGAGTTAATGGAAATAACCTGGAGTTATACCACTCGCTGCTTCCAGAGGCTCCAGGCCCAGCCTTCTTACAGGTGAAGTCCATATGGGAGACTTGAGAGTTTTATGCTTCTCCACCTTTGTGGCATCATTATCAAGTGGCTTTAAAGTCTGATTGTCTTATCTAATAGAACTTGTGATAACTCATTGACCTCTTAAATGATAAAGATGGAAAGAACCAGAGGACTCCAGTGAGGCAAGTCTGTGCCAACCCTGAGTGGGGAAGCAGAAAAGTATAGTGGGCAGGAGCATGACATCTGAGACCATAGCACCTGCTTCACACCTTGGCCTGTCACTGTGTGACCGCAGATGCATTACTTTCTCTAAGCCTGAACTTCCTCCCCGTAGAATAGAATGTACAAATTTGTACATTAGGTAAGCCAAATAAAGAATTTCTTAAGTGGTTGGCACTTGACTCTTTAAGTAGTGCTTCTTATTTATCTCTACAGCTTTATAAACTACTACACCCAGGGCTGGGGATTTAGCTCAGTGGTTCTGCCGCCTGCCTCACAAGCGCAAGGTCCTGAGTTCGATTCCAGATACCAAAAAATAAATAAACTACTAGACACATTTTTTTTTTAAGTTTTGGAGCCTTTCTAGGAAAGCTTGTATAGAAATAATATAAACAGATAAATGGGAGTGATTATTTGTTGAAGGGAGGTGTGCAGTCTTGTCCTGCCATCTCTCCTAGCCACCACCAGATTCCCTAAATCATAAATTGAAGGGAAATAAAAACAACTAAACCATCTACTTATCATAGAGAGAGAAGGTAAAGTCCAGAGAGGTAAAGTAGTTTAATTGCATTCACATAGATAATTAGTGTGAGAGCAAGGGCCCAGGGCCAGACAGTGCCAAACAGGGCAGATTTTGTTCCTATGAAAGAAAGCACTGTGTACATTTAAAGGCATTGTTTCTATCAGGGAGCAGTTATAACCCAAGAAATGTGACAGAGGGGAACCTCTCTTTACCCAAGAAGTGATTACAAAACCAACAGTTGAATAATTTATCATTAAATTGTCATACATATATCTAGGGTGGACTTTTATTCAAACACTAAGAAAACTTTGCAAACAGAATTTTTTAGTAACCTAAAATAACTATAAGGTTAAGCTTTTTTTTTTAAAAAAAAGGCAAGATACCAAACCCTAATAATAGGACAGTCTTAATTCTTAAAATAGCTATACATATAAGAAGACTGGAATTGAGCTAAAATATTAATGGGAATATCCTCTAAGAAGTAGGATTATGAGTGATTTTTAAAAAATATTTTCTTGCCTGGTGTGGTGTTGTATACCTATAGTCCCATCTATTCCTCAAGCTGAGGAGGATCCCAAGTTTGAGGCCAGCCTGGGCAACTTAGCAAGACGCTGTTTCATTATTTAAAAAGAAAGAAAACAGTTTGATCCCCAGTACCCCCCCAAAAAAAGAAAGAAAGAAAGAAAAACAAAATAAAAAAGAAAACAACATTTATTAAAATAAATGCACATATACTCACAAAAGTCTAATGTGGAAAGGATGACAGAAAAAAATATCTAAAAGGGTCAGTAATAAATTAATTTTTTGTAATCTAGCCTTTTAAGATAACTTTTTTAGAGCCAGGAGTAGTGGTGTATACCTGTAATCCTAGCTCTGGGAAGGCTGAGGCAGGAGGATCACCATGCGTTCGAGGCCATCCTGGGTTACATAGTGAGACCCTGTTTCAAAAAACAAAAAACACATAATTGATGTTTGGAAAACTTGACTCTAAGTGGTGGTTATTATTTATGTCTACTACTTAATCTACTAGACCCAGGACTGGGGATTTAGCTCAGGGTTTCCACTGCCTGCCTCACAAGAGCAAGGTCCTGAGTTTGATTCCAGGTACCAAAAATAAAAAAATAAATAAACTGCTAGACCCATTTTTAAAAAAGTTTTGGAACCCTCCTAGGAAACCTTATATAGAAGTATGAGAGTGCATTAAATATGTAAATTTATTCTAATGTTCTTCAGATCCTCTGATATCTTCCACCTGTAGTTCTTGCACTTTACATCTATATTAGTGCTCCATAAATTTGTGAGCCCTGTAGCCTCAGTTTCTTAGCTACATAAACTTAATCATTCCTCATATGCAAACAAAAGAATCTATTAAAATATTTGATAATGTATTTAGGATGTCTTAAAATGTTTCATATACAAGGAAGATGTTGGCTTTTCATAGTGTTATAATACATTTGTATGTTCACTTCTTAAAACTAGGCTAATAACTATCCTGCTTTTCTCTTGTAGACCTGCCAAACCCAAGCATGTGGAACTAAATCTTAAAACCCCTAAGAATCCTGATAGTTTGGGAAATGAGCATAGTCCATTTAGCCAGCCAGTTCATAAAGGAAACACTGCCACCAAAATCTCCTTATTTGAAAATAAACGAGTAAATAATAGCCCAAGACACACTGAGGTTCGAGGCATAAGGAACACTTCTGCCACTAATAAGACATTTGTTGGGAGGGCAAAGCTGAATTTAGCCAAAAAAGCTAAGGAAATGGAGCATCCAGAAAAGAAAGTAGTGCCAAACAGTCACCACAATGGTGGGCTGGTGAAAGAACAGTCTGCAGAAACCAAAGTTCCTCTCTCTGAAAAAGAGATTCTCCCAGTACCCAAAGAAAGGGGAGGAGAGCCCACGAAACAAGCTTCCAGTCCTCAGCCCAACCAGGATGATACAGAAAATGTGCAAAGAGATGCTGGCGGCCCGTCAGAACCAGTTGTTACTACTCTGATTGCTGTCCAGGACCAGAAGCTCTTAGAAGATGACTCTGAGACCTCTGAAAGCAAAAGACTTGCACTTGAACATCTGGTGGATACAGCACGAGATGTCCCCTCTGCTCTTGATACCAAAGATTTATCTCCAAAGCCACAAGATACATTTGCTGACTTGCAGCCCCCCGCTGAGTCATCTAAGGAGCCTTCTTCCCCACTGCCTACCTCCATTCCTGTGGATGTTCCCAAAGATGTATGTGCTCAAACTCCCATAAGCGGCTTTCCATGCACTGATCTAAAAGCATCAGAAAACCATAATGGGTGTATTTTGCCTGTGTCTCCCCACAGCGAGAAAATGCCACTCTCCAAAGTTGGAGAAGGGGGAGAATCAGACCCTCCTTTTTCTCTAGAAAACAACTCAGAAGCTGTGGGAAATGAGTGTCCATCCAAGGTGCTTGTCCAGGTCAGGTCCTTTGTACTTCCTGTGGAGAGCACCCAGGATGTGAGCACCCACATCATCTCAGAAAGCTCTGAAGTTAGAGAAGTGCAGTTGCCAAGTTGTCACAATAATGAACTTGAGGTGGTTTCCGTTGCAAGTTGTACTCCCCAGCAAGAGGAAGTAGTGGGCAATACAAGCACATCACCCAAGCACACTTGTTGCAAAGAAGAAGAAATAGCAAAGTCTGACTCATATCTCATGCCAGCCGAATCTGACAAAGCTTTGCCTACCCACGCTCAAAGTGAGGGTAGCCGGATACCCCCAGGGGCTGAGCCTAGCCCCATTAACTCTCCAAGCAGCAGAATTTATTCAGAAACTTCTCAAAGGCCAGATCAGAATGTTGTGAATGGCCAGGATAGTCTTTTGAATGTCTCTGCTGGTAGTGATGACAGTGTATTTGATTCCTCTTCTGATATGGAAAAATTTACTGAAATTATAAAAAAGATGGACAGTACAGTTTGTGTGCCTCAGAAGAAGAAGAAGCCCAGAATGCCAAACTCTCCCGCCCCTCATTTTGCCATGCCTCCAATTCACGAGGACAATTTAGAAAAGGTGTTTGATCCCAAAGTGTTTACTGTTGGTTTGGGGAAGAAGGAAAGCCAGCTAGAAACGTTACCAGGTTTACATCTCATGCAGAGCCTGGACCCCAAATCTAAACTGAGACCCAAACGTGCATCCACTGAGCACAGTGTCATCTTTAAGTCATTGCATGGCAACACTAATGGGAAAAGTGAATCTCAGGTGACTCCAGAGACAAATGACAAAGAGAACAGGGATATCATCAATGGTGGTGTTAAAAGGTCGAGGCTAGAAAAAAGTGCACTTTTCTCAAGCATATTATCTTCTTTACCCCAAGACAAAATCTTTTCTCCCTCTGTGACATCAGTGAAAACTATGACCACGTCTTTCAGCACTTCTCAGAACTGTTCCCCATCTTTGACTTCAGTGGGACAGCCCACAACTCATGGTGCCCCGCCCAGTGGCTCTAACAGAGAACAGCCAAATCTGTCCGATAATTCCTTAAAGGTCTTTAATTTCAACTCATCAAATACTTCTCATTCAAGCATGAAAAGTCCAAGCCACGTGGAAAAAAACCTGCAAAAAGAGGAAACCAAAGAAGATCTGAATTCTCGAAGCAACTTGCACATGCCAGAAACTAAATTTTCCAAATTAAAGAACAGCGATGATATGGAAAAGACTAATCATATTGAAAGTGTTCTTAAGTCAAATTTGCCAAACCTTGGAAACAGTGAAGCTGATTTCACAGATCTTTTCAAATCAAGCCGATACGATCCAAGCATTCCTTTTTCTGCAATGTCATTATCTGACACAGTGGTAAGTGTATATAGTATCATTTGGGATGTTTATAAAGATAGGGAGAGGGGAATGGGAGTCCTTCTTGTTATTCTTTAGAAATGGTTGTGCTGTGTACAGTAATTTTGTATTCACCACAAATTTGAGGACCTGTTTATGAAAGATCAAACAAAAAGGGTACTCGGACTTCTCAAGACATTCGTGGTCATTAGGGATAATGAGCTACATATTTTAAAGTATATGTGAGTTTATATGAATAGTATAGATGAAAGTTTGGAGACAGGTAAGACAATTTTCTTACATATTACATGTAAAAATGCTCAGTACTTCGAATTTTAAAGATTGTGAAACTGCTTCCTCTATTTGGAAAGGCCCCTCCTGGCAAAGAAGTTTTATTTTCTTTTTCTCAGACTATGAGATTTCACCCATTATTTGGAGCAATATATTTATCCCATGCATCTAAGAAATAATTTTCTGTTTAATAGGAATTAGTTTTCATCTGTGAAATTTTTTTCCTGCAAAAGTTTGAGGTGCAAAAATTTACTTTACATTATAGTTTTCCTTCAATATTACAGTGAGGATCACAAATACAGTATTTAGAGACAGTGATTTCTCTATCTTTCACCTGTTTGCCAGAGGTTTCCCTCTTGTTTAATTTTTTGGTTGTTTTGTTTTGTTTTCTGGTACTGATGATTGAACTCAGGGCCTTGTACATGTTAAATGTACTTTGTACCACTGAGCAACACACCCAACCAAGAAGTTGTTTTCCTTACTCAGTTTTTCATGTGAATTTGTGCCATTTTGCTCCCAATCCTGATACTGAACTTGAGGGAAGACAATAAATAAGGAAGGCAGAGTATCAGGGGTACGGCTTTCTTTGCCTAGAAACCTGAGTGGAACTTGAATTCTGGTGGCCTACCCTTTGAGCCAGCTACCAGGCAAGCATAGGGTTGTGACCAGCAGAGAATCCCTTGTTCCTGTCCTCATTTGGACAAAGCTGCACAGCATGTTTCATGGGTTGTGTTGGTTTTTGCTGCAGTCCTGTCATAGAATGGAATTCTGGAAGCTCTTGCAAAATGTGTAGTGGTGTTTCTAGCTGCTGAGCAGATTCCTTTTTTCATGTGAACATAAACCAATACCTTTCACCCCTTTTGGTCTCAGGACCCATTTACATTTAAAAATTATTGAGAACCTCAAAGAGCTTTTATTTGTACAGGTTCTGCCCGCCAGAATTTGCTGTGTTAGAACTGAACACTGAGTAGCATTTAAAATACCAGGAAGCATTGGCCTTCAGAACAGTAACATCAGCTCATTTCATGGAGCCTTGACTCTTCTGTGTACTTGTGAAAGAACAGGATGGAAAGGACAGATAACCTCTCCTTATTATGAAAATAGCTTTGGCCTCTGGACACTTTGAAAGGATATTGGGGACCACCAAGAATATCTGGATCTTACATTGAAAGCTGAACCTACCTATAACACTTTGAAATCATCCAATTTTTAACTTTTCTCAAACACAAAATTTCTGCTGGTCCACTGTGGCTTTGTTCTTTTTAATTAATCTGACAAACCTGACAACACAATATGCAGTTTCCCTATGAAAACCAAGTCAGCTAGAGTGAAAAGGAGAAACAATGCCATTTTTTTTTTCCAGACCTTTTTATGATTTCTTTTTAAACCAATCTTTCTTTAGGTCCTAGCCTTTATTGACTATATGATAGTTATGTGTTAAATATTTTACCTGAGTTTTGTTTAAAATTTTAGGCTTTTCCTTCAGTTTATTTACTTCTCCTATATGTTTAGACATAGATATATATATATATAAAAGAGTAAGTATATGGCATTTTGATTTCTAATAGTGCTCAGGGCGGCCTTCCTCTGGTCTTGGGACATATTCCACTCTGGTATGATGCAAGAGAAATGAGATCAAAAGCAGGCCTTAGAAGAGGCATCCTGTTTAGCATTGAAAGTAGCCCATGTTTTGTAATATTTTTATGTGTATAATTACTATTTTTATTATCTTATGCATTTCTGGTTTGACTGGTCTTGTCAGATGGGTTTGAAAAATGATTAGTTTTGATGCCATATAAAAAAGGTATTTCTGACTTGGAAGTTCTCAAGCTTGCGTATGTATGAACATCACCTGAAATGCTGCTCAGAAAGACTGATTCCTGGAGCCCCATTCCAAGCAACACTTTATCTTCAACACTCTCGGGCACTAACTGAGAGCCCAAGGGGATGGAGTAGGGAGCTCTCTGAGGTTGTGACCACACCTTCAGCTGAGAATTCAGCCCTGACCATCAGTTTCAAAGCCTCCGCTCCTAAAATCCCACCATGTTTTGTGTCTTATTATTGCTCTTCCTACTTTTTGCCATGAATTTCTGTGTCCATATTACATTCTGACTTACTGATCTGATCATCATTACAAAAGATCATTTTTAAAATTGAAAAATCCAAGCTAAAGAATAAAAACCATCTCCATTAAAAAAAGGGGGGATATTTTGTCCATCAAAAAGGAAACACTAAATATACCACGTGCAGTGTACATTGTGACATATAGCACACACTTTTAGTTAGACAGTAGTTGTTTACATGATGGTAGATGTTACTATGAAAACACAGTATTTACAGGTTCAGATAGGGTGTGTATATGAACACAGAAAATTGACTCAGCTCTTTGTAGATAAGTGATTAATACCTCCTAATTTATGTATTTGAGATTACACTAAGATTATTTGAATTACAATCTCTTAGTTCTTAGTCTGTGAAGTGACATAAAACCTAGGTCTGACTTTTGTGTCCTACATTTTCTAGCATTGGTAGAAAGAGTTTAAAATGAGAAGAAACTGAAACAGCAAGTTCAGTTAGAGGGGAAAGATGCTCTTAACAGCGAGAACTAAATACAGTGTTAATATAATTTTGTCATAAAGCAGGATGGACATGTTTCAAAAAGAGAAATTGTGAGGTAAATATGATCTCTCTTAACGATCATAGGTAGAGAAGACTATTATATGAAATAGTAATTGTTATGTTTTTATTCGTTTGGTTACAGACACTTAGAGGAAGTGTCCAAAATAAACTCAATCCCAGACCTGGAAAGGTAAGATTATTTTCTATTTCTAGTCTAGATTTTATCTTGGTCTGCTGGAGTACAACAAAGTGTGCTACTTTCATTTTCTCATAGGTGGTGATATTCAGTGAACCTGATGTTTCTGAGAAGCACATTGACGTTTTCAGCAGCATTCAGGATTGCAGTTCCTGGAAGCTCTCTCCAGTGGTACTTATAAAGGTTGTTAGAGGATGGTAAGAGTGACACCTACGATCCTGTGTTTTCCTTAATTACCTTTTTGCTCTTCTGTTCTTTACTTACAGTTACTGTTTATCAGTGTAAAATGCAGAAAACACTATTTGTGGAAAGGGATTTGTACCTGTTTTTAATTTTTTATTTTTTTGTGGTATTAGGGCCTTTGCATTGAGCTAGATCTCCAGTCCATTTTTATTTTGAGAGATGTACTCACTAAGTTGGTAAGTTGTCCTGACTGTGTTTGAACTTGTGATCCTCCTGCCTTAGCCTCCCAAAGTGCTGTGACTGCAAACCTGTGTTATCAGGGCTGGCAAGAAATACAGTTTTAATCGTGTTTCTGTTTATTGGATTGATACATGTTCCTGGCAGGAAAACGAGAAAAGTGCAGTAGACCAAGCTTCGTTTTCCCGTATATTTCCATGTAACACTACTTTGAATTAATCAGACAATAGGCCAATAATATGCTTTTGGCTGATAAAACTTGCACTGTAGTCATATTGATGTGACTTTAATAATAAATAAGAAAAGACATTTTACTAATTTTTTAATGACAGTTCAGTGAAGAACTAAGCTAATGTTTACTTTCCACTGTTTGACAGAAGATTATTTTAAGTAAAGAAACTGAAAATATAATACTTTGGCAATTTCTAAAATTGGTTTACTAGCTTAATTGCCTTTTGGAAATGTGCAAAAAGTTGAATAAAAGAAAGCAAGTTTAAGAAAACCACGGATCTGACATAAATGTTTCTCTGGTGCTTATAGACTTTTTGAAGTAAAGAGAATAGTGGAGCTATAGACATTAACAGTTCTAAAAATTAGTAAGTTTTCTTTTCATCTTCATTGGATTAAATTCACATCTTTTTTTTTTTTGGTTTGGTTTTTTAGACAAGCTCTTGCTTTGCATTGCAAGCTCGCCTTAAAATCACTATGTAGCCCAGGTTGGCCTCAAACTCACAGTGATCTTCCTGCCTCTGCCTCCCAAGAGCTGGGATTACAGGAGTGCGTCACCACACCCAGCTACATAACATCTTTCATACTAGGTTTTTAAATACTTTAATACATATATTCAATATAATCCTTACTAAAAATAGGCTTTCACACTTAAATTTGGAGACTGAAAATTGTACTAAATTTTTTTGTTTGTTTGTTTTTTAGACAGGGTTTCACTATGTAGTTGAGACTAACTCATTATGTAGCCCAGGCTGGTCTCGAACTCACATCGATCCTCCTGCCTCAGCCTCCTGAGTGCTGGGATTATAGGCATGTGCCACCACATCCAGCTATACTAAATTTTGTATGACAATTTTTAGTAAAAGTTTTTTTATTTTCTTTTGCAACTCTTGCTGGCTTTTTTCTTTTCTTTTCTTTTCTTTTCTTTTTGGTGGGGGGCACTGGGGATCAAACTCAAGTGCTTATGCTTTCAAGAAAAGAAAAAAAGGGACTGGGGAGTTAGCTCAGTGATTCTGCCCCCTGCCTTACAAGCACAAAGACCTAAGATCAACACTGCCTATATTAACGTGAGGATCTTCTTGGTGTTTGGCTTTTGTTGGGGAGAATATTTCAAAATGCTTTCCATTAACATGCAAGTAGTCCTTTGTATCAACATATCCATTGATTTGACTCTACTAAGTTAAAATTTCTCCAAGTGAAATGTTTGCACATATAAGGAAAAACATCCCACTGCATTAAGTATCCATTCTCTTGACATATTATCAGTTGTAACTCTCTACTGACTAGCAAGTCCACAGAATATTGGTAGCTCTATAGCACGTAAAGCAATAACCTTAAAGTTCTCTAAGACCCTAATACAGTTCTTGAATTATCAGAGGCTTAATTATACCCAGGAAAGTTTATTTTAGGGAGAATTTTTTCTGTTTTAGTTGCTAGAGAATTGATTACTAAAATGTAGTCTGTTTATTAGAATATTTGAGTAATCAAAACCTCTCTCACGGAGATTGATTAATGGTTTTGCTGTGTTTTATTTTAGTTGGATTTTATATGAGAAGCCAGATTTTGAAGGGTACTCCATCCCCTTAGAAGAAGGCGAATTAGAACTCTCTGGCCTCTGGAGTACAGAAGATGATATGGAAAGAAATGAGGAAGTAGAGTCTGATAAGGCTGTAGTGATTGGTTCAATGAGACATGTGGTCCAGGTAGGTGATGATAAATCTGGATTCCATTCATTCAACAAATATTTATTTGCTGTCAGAAATGATTCTTATTTTGAGAATGATTCTTGAGTTTTTATGTTTTATGAAATAAGTGGGAAAATATTTGATACTTTACGAATATATGTTCTATAACAAGTATTTATACACACTTTAAATGAATTAGAGAAGACACATTCTAATTGGTTAGATATTTTTTCAAGATAAATCCTCAAGGTAAGTCTTTCACTACTGAGCCCTGTTCCCATCTTGCAAATGTACTTTACTTAGTAACCTGTTTGCAATGAGGTGTTTGTTTATTTGTTTTTAGTACCAGTGATTGAAGCCAGAGCCTCATGCCACTTAGCTGTTACACCCCACCCCACACACACACCCTGTGATGAGTTTTTTTATGGACAAATTTTTTTCCTTTAGTGTTTTTGGTTTCTGCATGATTTCTGATTACCTTGAGTAATTTACTTCTGCTTTGGGAGGATAATCCAGAAATAATTCAGTTGATAGTTGGACTCTGAGGTTCTGTGTGGATTTAAAAAATATTATTTGAATATTTGAACCCACCCTATAGATTAAGATCTCCCGGTTTCTTATTCACTGGTGAGAAAAGTGCTATCAACATCTTTCATTATTACTCATGAATCTGTAAAACTAGGTATTTTGCTAGGGGAAAATTAAAATTCCAAGTTTGTTAGTAAAGATGGAGATTGTGAAGTGCAAAAGAGAAATGGAAGATTCTAAATTAGAATGAATAAGAATAAATAACAGTGTTTAGCAGAGGAAAACATTAGTGTGTCCTAGGTCAACATTTCTGAGTGACGGAAGTGATAACTAGTATTGTAAATAATTCACCTTTTAACAATTTTAATATGATATGATATGCCAGAAATGAGCTATGAGGAACCCTATTTCAAAATGTCCTCATCAGTGGAATGTTTTCCTTATGTTTTTATTCATTGCTCAAATAATATTAATAATACACAGTATTGTAAAATATCTGAATCCCATCATCACGAAGTGTCTTCTCCTTTCACCTTTTGAGTTCTTCAGCTTTTGCTGGCCATACTCTGGCAGCAGTTGAGAGACTCCAGTGCAGCCATTTTGTGGCTTCTCTGTGCTTCGTTACTTCAGAGCCCTCGAGTCAGCACTCCTGTGATCCAGGAGCGTCGAGGGCAGGAGACAGAAAGATGTTCCAAAGTGCTAATAAATACATTTTTGATGTGGATCTCTGTTTGAATGTAACAACTGAGATGCATGACTAAAGCAGCATGTCTCCTTCCAAATTGTCATAATATGAAGTTATAAGTGGAAGTAGGAACAAGATGAAATGGCAGATGTCCTGTGAAGTATGCGTATTGAAAGCTTATTTTAATCACTTGTAGGGCTGGATGTCTCAGTGGCCCTGTGCCTGCCTGGCAAACACAAGGTCCTGAGTTTGATCCTAGTATCAGAAAAAAAAATCAGTTGTAAGAACAAAGAATAATGAACTTTGGGCGGGGCGGGGGGGGGGGA
>NW_022900926.1:71206834-71207178 GCF_012274545.1 Fukomys damarensis
AATGAACTTTAAATACTTGGTGTAACTATTGTTATTCATTTATTATATATGTGTTTTTTCTAGGATTACAGAATTAGTCAGATTGACTTATTTACTGAGCCAGAAGGGTTGGGAATCCTAAATTCTTACTGTGATGATACTGAAGAAATGCAGGGATTTGGTGTCATGCAGAAGACGTGTTCCATTAAAGTGCATTGGGGAACGTAAGTATTTCATTTTAAAGAGAGTTTTAATGAAATTTTTTGTGAGAACAGTATAAGAGAAAGGACTTAACAGTATTTTGTTTCTGATTTGTTGTCCTGTTGTTACTGACTAGAAGGTTTTCTTTTTTTTTTTTTTTTTTG
>NW_022900926.1:71207367-71226585 GCF_012274545.1 Fukomys damarensis
TGATTTCAGGGGATGGGAGCCAGCACACATGGAACTTCCTTTAATGTTTTTACACAATACGGTTCCTAGGATACCAGTTTTACAAATCACAGGAAACTACAGCAACATTTGGAAGGAAATGAGACTATCTCAGATAAGGGAGGAATTAGGATAAAAAGTGCAGACTGCAGTGTGAATGATGGTGGTCTCTAGAGTAGGGTGCAAAGCCCAAGGCTTGTGAAAGATGCCCACTGAGATGCAGGGAAAACCCCAGCAAAAATGCTTTATATTTTATGTAAAACCTCCTACTTTTATGATTTACTTTTGTTTATGTTTCCTAATATGCACAGTGTATTAGTCAGTGGTAGTGTATATCATTTATAAAATATTTACATATTCATAGAATGCCCAGAAGTCTTCTGTGCTTCGATGAGAAGGTCCTGTGAAGTGAGAGTCTCTCTGCAGTGAATGGTGATGCTTAGTCACATCTTTTACAGTCTCCTGATTAGAATCTTGGTTTTTATTTGCTTATGTTGGAAAATGACTTGGTTGTATGGAATGTAGGAACTGGGTAGATTAGAGATCACACAATTTGATTTTTGGTCTTAAGCAGTCTTTTTGGTAATTTAATAGGAAGTGTGACTTCTGAGACTTGGGCTTATAGTAGCAGCCATCCTTAAAGAGCTGAAAGGTTTACATCTTGAAGAAAAATTATGCTTGCTCTCTGATATTTCATAGGACATGCCAGGAAAAAAACAATTGAAATTACAGTGCTGAGCTGAGTGTGGTGACGTGTGCCTATAGTCCCAGGAGGCTGAGGCAGGAGGATTGCTTGAGCCCAGAGGTATAAGGCCAGTCCAGGAAACATAGTGAGATCTTGCCTCAAAAACAAAACAGAATAAAATACAATACAACATAAAACAAAACAAGACAGGAAATTAGAGCAGTGAATTTTGACTTAGCCCAGGGAAGAATTTTCTAATGGAAAGAATAGTTGAAATGGAAGTGGGCTGCCTTATCAGGCAAGTTTTCATCACAAGTATTTGAGTAGGTTATAGGACAATTTATCTAGGGTATTATGGGGGAGTAAAATATGAGTGAGATACCTCCTTTATGACTATTATTTGTTTGCCTTAAAATTTTTGAAATACAACTCACCTAGAGAGAAGTGCATAGAAGATAAATATATAGTTAAAGCAAGTAATAAAGTGAGCCAAATAGATATCCTTCATATAGAAAACTAGAATATCAGTTCTAACCCTACCAGCGTCCTAGAAGCTATGCACATGCTTCCCTACACCAGCTCCCTCTTTCCAAAAACAGCTCTCCAATCTTAGTTTATTTTCTGTTGAATACTACCAACTGATAATTTACAAAGAATAAAGGTTGTTGGCTCATGGTTTTGGAGGCCAGGAGGCACAAGGTCAGGGCCCCCATGGAATGCAGGCCCTCTTGCTGCTGGGGACATTCTGCACTCCATCAAGGGGCAAGAGGAGCACATACCAGAGACAGAGCCACTTCTGTGACAGACCCACCGCTGAGATAACTGTTGGTCTGTGAGTGGATTATTCCATTTCTAAAGGCAGAGTCCTTGGGACCTTTTTGCCTCATCAGGGTCCTGTCTGGTCCCACCTCTTAATGCTGTTCAGTGGGCACTGAATTTCCATGTGCATTTTGGTAAGGACATAAACACCATAGCACAACCCCTCCCAAGGTGAGGTGATAGCAAGGAAAGATGGTAGTGATGGTTTGTCAGCATACAAAGGGGAAAGAGAAGAAAAGAAAATTATACCAAAGGAACATTTATTAGGGCAGAGTTTGGGGTGTAAAGAATAATTTTAATTTAACTATTTCCTTTTGATACATATTTTCCAAGGACAGTATATATATCAGTCACATCAATTGGTACCCTGTATTGGTAGATCTTAAAAAGCTATGAAATGTCTACAGGGGATACCGTTAGAAGGAGGAATCAGAAGGCAAGGGATTTAGCTCTGTGGTTCTGCTGCCTGCCTCGCAAGTGCAAGGTCCCAAATTCAATCCCTGGTGAAAAAAAAAAAAAAATTAGGAATCAGGAAAGATCTTTTCTCTCCATAGCCTCTCTAAAGACATCAAGGAACTGGGGACTGTGAAAAAAATGTAAACTGAATACAGTGTCTGAGATGAGTAAATCTCTCTCAGTAAATTTACTAAAGAATTAATCATTTACTGTGTGCTTTCTGAGGCCCTGGGAATGTAGCAGCAAACGCATAACATGATGTCTACTCCCATGGAGCTACCTGTCTAGTAGGAGGAGACAAACACAAATGCATATGTAATGTATTAGGCAATAAAGGCCCCAAGAAACATACAGTACAGAGGAGGACAAGGGCAGTGCTATTTTAGTTAGGGTCTCTGGGAACATTTAAGCAGAGACCTGAAGGGATGAGAGTTTTCAGTGGGGCTAGCAGAGGAAGGCAGGGAGGAAGAGTCTCCCAGGCAGAAAAAGCACCATATTTGCAAAAGCCCTGGGGGCTGGGCTTGGACAACAGGTGGAGCAGAGTGAGCTTGGAGGACAGCATGGCAGAGAGGTCTTACATCACGGTAAGGACTTTAAGCCTTGGCAACAGGGGCTGGATTTACTCTTTTAAGTGACATGGGAAATCATTTAAGAAATCTGATCTAATTCGTTAGTTTTTTGGGTTTTTTTTTTGTTTGTTTGTTTGTTTTTTTGAGACAGGGTCTTACTATGTAGTTGAGATTGACCTGGAACTCACTATGTAGTTCAGGCTGGTCTCGAACTCACAGCAATCCTCCTGCCTCAGCCTCCCGGGTGCTGGGATTATAGGCGTGTGCCACCACACCCGGCATCTGATCTAATTTGTGTTTTATAAGGATCATTGGCTGCTGTGTAGAAATAGACTGCAAAGAAGGAAGAGTGGAAGCAAAATATGAGTTAAGAGGGTTGCAATCATACAAGCAAGAGATGTTGGTGGCTGGGACAGTGTGATAATGGTGGTGGGAAATGGTCAGACTTGGGTGTATTTTGAGGGTAAAACTGACAGCATTTGCTCACAGATTATAGGTAGGTTGTAAGTGACTGAGAAATATCCAGGATTTGGACCTGCAGCATGTACTGAGGTGGAGAAGACTTGGAGGAGCTGGGTAGGAAGGAGAGTGGAAAGAGTTAGTTTTGGATACTGTAAGTCTGAGTTGCTGGTTGCACATTAACTAAGAGTACAGGCGAGAAGAGATGGAAATGTATGCAGTCCTCAGGACAGAAATGTTGAAATCCAGCAGTGTGAGGTTCTAAAGTGGGGAGTAAGAGTAGTTGAGGGAAAAAACATGTGTGAGCCTAGGCTCTTTCCTATATTTAGATATTGAGAGGAAAAGCACATATCTAAGCAAAAGATGCTTGCATGTTTTGTTGCCTTGAATTTTTTCACGTTCAAGGAATCTACACATTTCTTTTGCCCCAAAGCGTTAGTGTAGAGAAATATCACTTTCCTTGGGAAATAATGAGAAGAATGGGTACCATAGATTTTAATCTCAGTGCCTGGAAGGTTTCATGACTCAGCTTTGGCCATGCTGGAACGTACTGAACCACATTAGGCAGCATCTCTTACCTTTGTAGGGAGGTCAGTTTGCCCCCTAGGTGGTAGTTGCTTGCCTGTCTTAGCTTACAGATTATGAGGGGCTTGCACAGTGACCAACATCTTTTTTTCTGGTTGTTCATTTTTGTTGTTGTTAGGATCATGAGAGCTGCCTTGGATGTCAGTTCAAAATTTGTGGTTACTGAACTTGGTTGGTGAGCTCAGGGTGGTTAGTACTTGTACACATCTCCAAAGGAGAATCTGGGCGGTTTGAGAAGATTTAACTAATAACAAGTATGCGAGCTCATTTTGCTTCTGTAGCTGCATGAGCGCCCTGAGCTGGAATAAAAGAAGTTATGCTATGGGAGTTCTTTTCTAGATTCCACTAGGAAGTGTGCTTCCAGGCCCGTTCACCCTACATTAGGCACATCAGCACATACACAAAACAAGCATATCCTGTCAGATCTTATTTGAGGAAATGAGTAAATTCCTAACTGAACTTACCTTTCAAATTCTGTTGAGTTTAATTTGCTTATAAACCTTTGTTTCAAGTAGAAAGCTAATCTCAGCACCTATCTACCAGAGGTAAAGGTATATAAATATATATTCTAGAACGCAGACATTCTGAAGGAAGGGACAGATTTTGTTTTGTTTTGTTTTGTTTTGAGACTGGGTCTCACTCTGTAGTTCAGGCTGGCCTTGAATTCACTATGTAGTCCATGCTGGCCTCAAACTCATGATGATCCTCCTACCTTAGCCTCCTGAGTGCTGGCATTATAGGCACGTGCCACCGCTCTTAGCCAAGGGTTAGTTTTTATACTGGCCAACATTGATCATTTTTATTACATAATGGTTGATTGTACACAGAAGAATATGTGTATGTGAGTTAACAGAGCCTGAGTATGAAACAAATCCCACAGGCCCACCTCTCATTGTTCTTACTATTATTGTTGTTTGAGTTTTGTTTGTTTGTTTGTTTTGAGACAAGGTCTTGCTCTGTGGCCCAGGCTGGCTTCGAACTTACAGTGATGCTCCTGCCTCAGCCTGAGTGCTAGGATTACAGGTGTGTGCCACCACATCTGGCTTCATTCTTGCCACTTTTTTAAGCAATGCTGGGAGTCCTATTTCATGAGCATATTTATGAAGAGTTATCAAAAATACAGTGAGTGCAGGCACTTGAAAGGCAGGCTCATAAAAATGTTATGGTAGCCCAGGTAGGGTGGCATGCTCAGGAGGTAATTCCAGCATTCAGGAGGCAGAGGTAGGAAGATGCTGTGAGTTCAAGGCCAGCCTTTTTTGAGAACTTGTCTCAAAAAAAAAAAAAAATGGTGTCCTCATCCACCTTATTTACAGGGTCTGGCACCATGCAACTTCTGGCTCTTATCTAAAATAAAAATGACCACGAAAGGTAAACATTTTGAGTTAATTCAGGATTTTGAGGCAACCATGACAGATCAACTAAAGACTCTCACAAAAGAGGACTTCCAGAACTGCTTCAGGAATTGGCAAGAACTACAGGATACATGTGTTTGAAATGAGAGGTATAGTGTTTTGAGGGAGATTAATGGCAGCATACCTTTTATGGTAACGATTTTTTAAAATTTCAGACATTTTTCATATTTCTTTTCTTTTCTTTTTCTTTTTGTACCAGGGATCATACATACTCAGGACCTTGTGTTTGCGAGCCAGGTGGCAGCACCACTGAGCTAAATCCCTGGCCCCATCATATTTCTTTTAAAATTTTTATTATGTATTTATGTATGTATTTATTTATTTCCATTATATTTCTTAATCACACCTTATATCTAAGAAAACTAGTACAGTATGTCTGTGATATATAATCTGTGGTCCAAATTGTCTCAGGAGTATAAATCTTTTTTTTAACAAATCAGAATATAGTCACGATTCATATGGATGCATTTGGTTGTTCTATCTCTGTCTCTTTTTTATGCTTTTTGTTTGTTTGTTTGTTTTGAAACAGGGTCTCACTATGTAGTTGAGACTGACCTGGAACTCACTATGTAGCCCAGGCCGGTCTCAAACTCACAGCGATCCTCCTACCTCAGCTTCCGGAGTGCTAGGATTCAGGCATGCGCCACCACGCCTCGCTCTATCTCTGTCTCTTTAATCTTGGAAGAACCCCATCTCTTTATCTCCTATGCCACTGACTTGTTAGGAACTTATGCTGCTGTCTTAGAGAGTGTACCACATTCTGGATTTGTCTGTTTCTTCATGATTTCATTTCATTTGTTCCTCTGTTGCCTGCATTTTCTAAATGTGTGGTTAGATTTGGGCTGAACGGTTTGGGCAGGGGTAATACCATGTATTTCTGATGCATCGCATCAAGTGGCATGCACTAATTAGATTCCCCTTAGTGACACCACATTTGCTTGCTTGGTAAAAGTGGTGCCTCCCACATCTGCTGCCATTGTAAGAGTTCCTTTTCCTCTTTGATATTCACAGCCACCCTCCTTTGAAGAACTCAGAGTTGGCACATTCATATTTAATATTTCAAATAAGCATGTCTTAGGATCCAACTGGAAATAATATTAATTTTAGCTTTACTTCCTGTGTGAGAGTTGTAATTACTTGTTTAAGAAAAAGTGGATAAGACTGATTTATGTGATTGAAAGGTTATTTCTAAAACAATTATTACACAAATGTTTTAAATACAGTGGTACCTCAGTTTACAAACTTAATGTGTTTTACAATTTGGGCGAAGATGGCTGCGTTTGTGCTTGTGTGGGGAAGATGGCCATGGTCATGTTAATTACCGGATGCAGACTCTGAGAATGGAAGCAAAATTTTGCTAAATGCTTTTGTGTCTGAAAGTCATTATGAACAGAAGCGTAGCAGAGCCAAGGTATTACTGTTTATATAGGTGGCCATTGTTATTACTTCAGCAGTGTTCATATGCATTGGTCGTGAATACATTTGTATACATTTGTTTGTTAAAATAAGCTCATGTTTTATATTTGTATAGTTTATTATAGTCATACTTTGTGGTCTAGGAGTACTTTTTAATGTATATTGGCAAAAGCTCATCACCTAAGTGCAAAGGAAAAGAAAGAGCACCTTTAGACACCAAATTAACATTGCCTGAAGATAATTTCCCCTTCTCTTGATCACCTCCTGAATACTGTATTATTTTGGAACAGAATTTAGGAAAAAGTGAGTCATGCTTTGTGTATGAGTGCAGCCAGCATTCATAATGGTTGTCCGAGTGACTCAGCAGGCTCCCAGCACGCACTTGATATAGGAAATACTCTCAGAACTCAGTCTTTTCAAATATATCAGTTTATGTGTTCAGTTTCTTAACAGTGTCCCCTCTACTTGCATTGCCTTTCTTCTATAAATGTTATGAGACTAGCCCACACGTTTCAAGGAAAGTGCAATTTTAGTTTCAGATGAATAAATCCCTTCAGAATCCAGACTATAAAAGGAGAGACTGACTGAAAAGGTCAGTAAGCATTATTTCAAAATCTCAGAATTTCTTATTTGTGAGCCATACATCCTGTTTATGAAAAATTAAGCCCATTTACTTGTGAAGGAGTTAGCCTCTGAGGGTTTTCATTTGTTAACCTAGTAATAGAATTTACTCCAAAACTGCCCTTGCTTAGGGCGCAAAAGCTACATGTAGTGTGCTGCTGACTGTTGTGAGCCCCCAAGATGTGTGATGCATCCTTAGCTGTCATGCTTTACAAAGAAGTATAAAGAACCTCCTTCTAAGTCCCTGTTTGCTTGTGGTTTAGGGGTATTAGAGTGGTATTTAAAAGCCAGACCTCTTTTTTTTCTGTCAGTTAATTTATTTTGAAGTATAATATTTGTGCAAAACGGAACACAACAAATTTTAAAAGCATAAGATGAGTGAATACGCAGGTGGGACCATCACCTAATCGAGAAATAGAGCATTCCAGCCTGTCATTCCTCATTCCAGCCTCATTCCTGCCTCCTCCCAAATCTGCTCACCTCCTTTGCCAGGTTACTGTTGTCCTGACTTCTAACACTGCAGATTAGCTTTGATCCTCCACCTGCATATCACGCCCATTCTCCCACATTCTTTGGGGTATGTTTGTATAATTCTAGAGCAGATTGTGGTTATAAATCCCTGTGTAATTGGTGAGCAGTAAGAAGTTACTGATTTGTCCTGGAAAATCTCTAACAAAAACACCTATAAAAGTGCCTCGGGCCAAAATTGGGAATAAAAGTGAAGAGGGGAGCGTCAAACCCATTTTACTGCTGAATGATTTGATTTAGAAGCCAGGCATGATGGTGTATGCCTGTGTAATCCTAGCATTCTTGGAGTCTGTGGCAGGAAGATTACAAGTTCAAGCCTACCCTGGGCAATTTAGCTACTTAAGGAGACTGTTTAAAAATTTATAAAAAGGGCTAGGCATGTAGCTCAGTGCAGAGCCCCTGAGTTAATCTCCAGTACTACTTTAAAAAATTCTTTAAGAGCTATCCTCCTTGTGGTACCATGTCTAGGGAACATGACATAGTAAAGTGTCAGAACTAGGCATTTTAGCCATACTGAGAAAGAATTGGACAGTGCACTGATCACCAGGAATCTATATTTGTTTATGAAGGGTATGCATTAACACCTCTCTTATATAAAAGTCACTTCTCCAGTGACCCCACCCTCCCAGAGCCCTCCAGGGAATGAAGAATTTGTAAGACATTGCAGTCTTTACTGTCACTTCTAACAGGCTTGATTTTATGGTTTCCTGGTTGTGGCACAGTATAGAAGGGTGGGGCTGCTGGTTCCTGCACCAAAGCAGAAGTGGCAGCTGACAAGCCTTGCTGTGATATTGCAAAGCCATTAAAATCAGAAACAAAAACCAAACAGCTCTACAGCCTGGGAACAAGCACTCAACCCCACACCAGTGTGCATTAAGTGATAATGCTCAGTGATAATCCTAAGTAAATGTGAAAAGAGGAAATTGTGTTTGGTGAACTCGCCATAATAAAAAAAAGGACCATAAAAAAATGACTAGGAGCCTTGGTTCTGGAGTCATTTTGGATCAGCCTTGCCTTTGGTCCCTACAGCTGTGTGGCCTGGGGCAATTTATTTAACCTCATCTGTAAAAGGAAAACATACTACTGCCTCCTCATAGCACTGCTATGAGGCTTGCAGGATGTTCTGGGCCATGTTCCGTGTCAGCTCTAGGTAGACCAGCACTGTTAATAATTCCTGACATTGGGCCGGGGATGTAGCCCAGTGGTGCTGTGCCTGCCTGGCAAGCACAAGGTTGAGTTCAAGTCCAGGTACTGGAGAAAACACACACACACACACACACACACACACACACACACACACACACACACACACACTTCCTGACGTCATGGAAAATGATTAGGTAGAACACTCTTAATCTCTGGTTACAAATTGTTATCTTTTAAAACAATCCTTGAGGTCTTCCAACTGGAGCCTCTCCAAATAAAAACAGTGCAAAAAAATTAATGTTCTATTTATTGGAAATAACAGATGTTTACAATTATAAGAAATGAATAATATGAATTAAAATGAGTGAGCAAAGCCAGCAAAGGAGAAAAGCAAAAAGGTCAGAAGAGGAGGCCAGCACACCTTGCTTCTCTGCCTTAGGACGACAACATGCTGCATATCATGTGGGTGGGCCACATCGTCTCTTGTCAGTGGGTCCTGGGTACCAGACAGGTGGAAAAGCTGAAAGAAATAAATGACGAATTGTCTCTTTCCTTCCTTCCTTGGTGTTTACTTAAGATGGCTGATATACGAGGAGCCTGGATTTCAAGGTGTCCCTTACATCCTGGAACCTGGTGAATACCCTGACTTATCTTTCTGGGATACAGACACAGCATACATTGGATCCATGCGACCTATGAAAATGGTAAAAATGAAATCAAACCGTGCTCTCCAAGGCAGTGGTTGTCTTTCTTTTTCTTTCTCTCTCTCTCTTGTTTTTAGTTGTTGTTTGTTTGCTTTTTGATTCAGGGTCTCACTATGTAGCCCAGGCTGGCCTTAAGTTTACAGGGATCTGAGTGCTGGGATTACCGGCATGTGGCTGGCAGTGATTTTTTTTTTTTAAATAAGCTTGATGTTGATAATTCACAGGATGTGACATTGAAGCAATGCAACTGGCTTTTTAAAAGAAAGATTACTAGATAGAAACACTAGAAACAATAATTTACTAGCCACTACAGATAAAAATGTAGATCAGATTATCCTTTGACTTCAGGGCATCCTCAGTCTAGCAGAGCTGCAGACCTGTGCACAAAGTTTCAACCCAGTATAGAATTAAAAACCGTGGAAAGGCAAGAAGAAAGATCAATAAAATTTCAGCTTGTGGGTGATGTGACAGAGAGAAGGGGCATAATTAGGAAAGTGTTATGATTTTAGGCTTCGTTTGTTTTGGGTTTTTTTGAGGCAGGCAGCAGAACCACTAAGCTGCATCCCTGGCCCCTTGTTTTGGTTTGTTTTTTTGTTTTTGTTTTTGTTTTTGTTTTTGTTTTGAGAGAGAGTCCTGCTATGTAAGTCCATGTTGGCATCAGAGTTGCTAAGTAACCCAGGCTGGCCTCAAACTCAAGATCTTCCTGTGTCAGCTTCCAAAAAGCTTTGTGATAAATCATAGTCAGTAAAGAATGAGCAGGTGTAGCCAGGTATAGTAGTTGGTCTGTACCTGTAATTCCACCACTTGAGAGGCTGAGGCAATAGGATTTGAGTTCAAGGCCAGTCTAGACTACATAGCTAGACCCTATCTCAGAACAAACAAACAGAACAAGTATGAGCCAGAGTGCACAGCAGGAAAAGAGGTAGGACATGCTGAAGACCAGCCCTTTTTGTAGTGACAGGGTGGCAGCTAGTGGGGGTGGTGACCTGGGCTAGTTGTCCAAGGAGTGTTGTCCTCCCAAGCATTTGCCCTAGAAGGACCCTGCTACTCCCTCTATCTTCTCCCTGCATTTCCCCTTGGTCTTTGTCTCTTCTGGACTGCACATTTGGGAGGAACCAGGCTGCATCTGTTTGTCCCCCAGTGGAACACAGCATTTACCTCATTGTCGTGGGTGCTCACTGCCACAATTATAAGGGTAACAGCAAACATGTGGCTGAAACTTTTGAGTTCCCTTCAGAGCCAGTTTGAGACAAATTAAAAGTTAGGGAGTTGATATTCTATCCTAATTTTGCCCCTCTTGCCAATGCATTTGGTTTAATTATCAGTATATTTGCTGGTCTTAATGCAAATGACACTAGATATTTCTCCTTTCTTACCCCTAAAATTAAATCTACTTTCACTGTTTTGTTTTGCTTTTTTGGTACCGGGGATTGAACTCGGGCCCTTGTGCTTGCGAGGCAGGCAGTGGAACCACTGAGCCAAATCCCTGGCCCAAATCTACTTTCAAAGAACAAAGTTCTGTTTGTTTTATGAACAATTTCCCAGGTTTTGAAGGCAGTCTGTAATGATGATTTTATTTATATAGTTCTGTTCCAGGAGACTGTCCACAAGATTCATTCATAAGTCTGACAAAGTGACTCTTACACACTTTTGATACCAATATATAATATAAAGCATAACAAAACTAGTACAGCACTCCTATACAGTATTGCACTATATGGTAAGCACACAGCAGCACAACTGTGACAATGTCCAGCAGATGGGTGAACTACTTCTGTGATTTGTTTGCATCTACCAGTGTTTGTATTGCGAGGTCTGTTCCTATCTTTGGAAGTTTGCAGGTTGAATATTCGAAAGTCTGTCGGTCGGGGACTTAACTGTATTTATTCGTTATAGTACTAGGTACTGAACCCAGGGCCTTCCCACTTAGCTACATCCCCACCTTTTTTCCATCTTGAGATGAGGTCTCACTAAGTCACTCTGTTGCATAGTCTGGATTTGAATTTGCAGTTCTCTCTTGCCTGCCCTCCCAGAGAGGTGGGATGACAGATGTACACCACCACACCCAGCTGTACTCATGATAAGATCTGAAGTTTATAGTCTGAAAAGGATTACTTTAGCATTTGAAAAGATCACTTCATGGTACTGTATAAACTCAGGTTTGCTGATAAAATCAGCTATATTCCTTCATAATTATAGTTCTTTGCTGTATTTGAACATCTTGTGCTGCTGTTTTGTGTAAGCTGTAAAGATATATCAGTAAAAAATATACCTTTATGTAACTTTCCCACTGTTGCTTTTAGCTCTTGACCAGTGTAATATTTTTATGCAATATCTTTTCTTAGGCTTTTTTTTTTTGGTACCGGGGATTGAACTCGGGATCTTGCACTTGCTAGGGAGGCGGCTGCACCACTGAGCTAAATCCCCGGCCCAGGCTTGTTTCTATTGTTTTAAAATTCTTTTTATTATAAAGCTGTAACCACTCCCATAAGCCTTTCCTTTGGGATGTTTTATATTTTATCTAATAGTTTATTTTATAATTTCAAGAATCCTTCAGATCATTATGTGTGATCATCAGAAGTTTTGTAGGCCATGGATTGCGAGATCAGATGCCTCCAGGGTCCAGGCAGGAACTAAAAATGGGTGAGGTCCGCTGGCATTGAACCAAAGGGAGCGGTGTGGACAGCCAACCCCAGCCTGTGCCCTGTTCAGGATTAATCATTGTAGAAGGTGGGGCTGCCTGTGAGAATTTAGACCCAGAGAGGTCAGGTCTTAGATTTTTTTTTTTCAAGAAAAAAAATACAAATTTTTTTTAATGAGAAATTTACTGAGTTAAAAAAAAAAGAGCACAGTGGGCCTCACCTGCACAGTTAGCTTACAGACCAGATTTCCCATGTGAGTCTGCTGTAAACTGGCTTCCTTGTGTCTTCATTTGTCAGTTGGTAATTTCAGAACTTCTCATGTAAATTAAGCTGAAATGTAATCACACAGTGAGGTTGAGCTGCTGTGGAGATGGTAAGATAGTAATGAAAAACCATTGTTCTTACTATGTTATTTTTCTTTTCAGGGTGTCCGTAAAGTTGAATTCCCTACAGATCCAAAGGTAAAGTGTGTCCACATACACACGAGTATACATACATGTGTGTATGTCAGATGTCACTCCCATTCCATCTCTGTAAAGACAGTGATTGTGTGACTTCACATACACACCTCCATAATCACACATAACTGCAGCCTAAGGAAGCTGTTCCCATGCACATACACCATCTTTTAGGCTGGACGATGATGTGAATGGCACTAGCATCACTGATAGTGTGTGTACCCATGGCTCAAGATCTCATTGTTGCATCAATATAGTTTATGATTCCTGGTTGTATTTACTAATTGCAGGACCTGGTGTTGCTTGGCAGTTAGCCAGGAAAAAACTTTTTCAAGACAAATTCTCCCTACTCCAAAATTTTTTCTGCTATTACTATCTCCTACACCTATCCCACCTACTTTAATGATATAATTTTTAATTTCTTAAAACACCTTCAAAATCCTTTGGTTCCTTAGTTTGTTCTAAGAAAAATTCTAAATATCAGTTCTAAACATTGAATAAAATCAGTTAAAATATCTTTTTGAACCTTAGCTCTGAACTGTTCCACATCAGAACTAAAAGTCTAATTTTTTTCTCTTTTATCAGTCGTTGTTACTTAGTTAATTTTTGAAAATATAACTAGGAAATTTTGTGTTCCAGGACTTAATGATATTGAATGATCGATTTAATGGTTAGCTATTAAGATAGTTAACTTACAAATTACTGGTATATCTAATTTCTCTTATAGGTCGTTATTTATGAAAAGCCTTTCTTTGAAGGACGATGTATGGAACTAGAAACAGAACTGTGTAGTGTTGTCACAGAAGAAAGCAAGGCAGAGGAAGCAACTGGAGATGGTCCTGTACCCCTTATGTCCGTGGGGTCCATGAAAGTACTGAGAGGCATGTAAGTACAGGGCTAACTGTTAAGGACTCATGAATGTGCCCCACTTTTTCTGTGGCATGGTGAATTTGGACAGCTATATCCAAGTTCTTCTCAGCCTGTTCTGACCCAGAGTTCAGAACATAGTTAGAGGGACTGCTCTGGGGTCCGTCCAACAGCAAGGCTGATAAACTGGCCCTGGAGCCTGAGTATACCGGCAGTCTTATTAGGATTATGCCCCAAGCTACAGAACTGTTAGGTAGTTTCTTTGATCCTTTTGCATTTTATAGACCTTACACAGTTTTTTCTGTAGACATACACACTTGTAAATAGCCGGAAATTCATAATGACTTAACTCTTTGAGGACAGTTTATCCAGTTACATTTGCTGAGGTCCGAGTCAGTTGAAACACACCCACCCACCCACACACACTCACACACACTCACACACACACCCTTACACCTCTTTACACCCTTAGAGAATCTGATGTGCATGTCTTATGTTGGTTTTTTTGGGACAGGTTCTTCAAATTTTAGAGAATTCCAATAGTATAAAAACAAATTGATATATATGTAGGAAAAATCTAAATGCCTGAAAAAATCACTTTGCCTTTGTGTTCTTTCTTTGCAGTTGGGTTGCTTACGAAAAGCCTGGATTTACAGGTCATCAGTATTTGCTAGAAGAAGGAGAATACAAGGACTGGAAAGACTGGGGAGGATACAATGGAGAACTTCAGTCTCTACGACCTATATTAGGTGTAAGTTAAAGTAAAGCTAATGGCTAGTACTTGGTCTTTTTTTGGCTAATTCAGTGGCCACCCTTTGAATTTTGAAATTTTCTTTTAATAGGATTTTTCAAATTCTCACATGGTAATGTACAGTGAAAAAAACTTTGGATCCAAAAGCTCCACTATTAACGTATTAGGAATTGTTGCTGATTTAAAGGAGACTGGATATGGAACGAAGACACAGTCTATTAATGTACTGAGTGGAGTGTAAGTAAAATAATCTAATCAGGATTTTAAACATGGGTTTTGCCTTGATTTGTGTTAAATGAGTAGAGTCTGTGACACAGTAGGTGCATTCAGTAACTATCTCAGTATTAATTCAGATATTAATAAATATCTAAACATTAATTCAGTCACTTGATATTTACTGCCATATCATTTTCAAAACTGCTTTTAAAATATTTCTCATCCTGTAATCCCAGTACTTGGGAGGCTGAGGCAGGAGGATCACCGAGAGTTTGAGGCAGACTGGGCTACATAGTGAATTCAAGGACAGCCTGAACTGCATAGTGAGACCCTGTTTCAAAAAAACACCTTTTTTTATTTTTCTCATATAATCTTTTGTTTACACATAATGCATTGGAGTAGGCTTTTGAGCATGATAGAAATCTACAGATCCACTTCCCTTGTCATTTTGCATGAAAATGGCACAAATTTCTTATGCCAGGAATCAAATAATAATAATACTAACCTAACATCAGAAGCCTGGGGTGGGACAAAGTCCCATTAGATTTTTCCTGTGGTCCTCCATCTGCTCCAGTGTTTCTTCACTATTGCTTTGATGTTAAAATAATTGTTTTAGTATATCTAGAGTTTGCAATTCAATGCTTTATTAATGGCATAGCAGGTTTTCATTAAAAAGTGACCAGTCAAGACTGCCTCTGGGATGCAAGTGACAGTAAGCCATATTTCATTGGTTTAAGTCATAAAAATGGAACTCATTGGCTTACATGAGTGAAAAGTCCTAGAGAAGATTTGGCTGCAGTCGTAGCAGGGTAAATGGGATGAACAGCACTATCAGAATTGGGTTTTTTTCTTTCTTTTTATTTTTTTGTACCAGGGATTGAACTCAGGCCCTTGTGCTTGCAAGGCAGGTGGCAGAACCACTGAACCAAATCCCTGGCACCAGGATTTTTTCTATGCTGGTTCTATTTTAGGTGGGCTCTTTTCATATGGTGACCTGTGGCCACATCTGGTTTTTGTTGTCCCAACTGACTGCCTTGCAGTAGGAAGGGCTTTTCTTTGCCTCAGAGGTCCCAAGTTTGATTGATTCCCGAGTCACAGATCATGTGCATGTCTGAACTCATTATTGTAGGCAAGGAGGTGGCTGTGCCAGCATGATGTGCCCATCCCTAGAGCTGATCTGTAGTGTCCACCCCACAGGAGCCACTTAGAAGTGACCAAGATGTCAGAAATAGCGAGGACAGATGCCAGGTGGGCGAAAACAGAAGATGCTTGTTACAGGGAGTTTTTCTTTTCTTCCCTATCTTCCAGCCCCCCCCACCTCCCCTTCTCTTTGTGGTGCTGGGGATAGAATCCAGGCCCGTAAGCTTGCTTGGCCACATATTGTTCCACTACAACCCACCCCCATAATTATTTTTATAATGCAGTCTGGCATGTGTTCTAATTTGTTATGAATGAGAGTGTTCTTAACTGGTTATATGAAACAATTTGACCTTGGTTCTGTTGAAAGCATTTTATGTTAGGTGTTTTGATGTCATGAGCAACACAGGCTATTTGAATTAGTCTAGCCTCAACCCATTTGTACTTCATGGGGCTCCCTCCCACATTAACCCTGGATAGTTGAGATGTGTCTACAATATAATATACTTTTCTATTAGTCATGCACAGATTTTGTGTACGCTATTACTTGGGGCACCATCTTGGCAGAATGACAGCAACTTCTGGGTCTTCTGGTCTCAATAGAAACGGCCTTCTGTTGGGTCTTACTGTGGAGCCCAGTCATTTTAGAATCACAGTTGTCCACAAGAGACAGAAGCCACTTGAAAAGGTTCTGTGGCTCTGTGATATTTTAGACTGCTTTAATGGCTAATTATTTAGGAGAAAAATATAATGACCACCTCAGTCTGGTGAAATTTTATATTTTGATACTTATCAGGTATGTTGTTCCTTCAATCATAGGCTAGCCATTGCCTTAGCAGAGAAGGCCAAGAGGTGCTGAGTAGAATTCCTTCAGGACTTCTATATTGATGAAGCTTTTAGCATAGGTAGAATTGTTGTTCCCTGAGCCAGTCTCCTTTCCTTTTTCACCCAGCCTGTGCTTACTTGAAATCATTTCCTTTATAACATGTTACTTTCACATGTTTCTGTATTTAGTTGTTTCCATTTGCATTTCCTGGCTAAGGCTTTCTTTTTTTCTCTTTTTTCCTGCTTGTCACAGTTGGGTTTTGGTAGGGGAAGAAATGGAAAGGGGTACATACATATACAGACCACTTCCTTTATATTCTTTGGCTCTGGAAGGGCTTCTGTATGAATCAGGGCCAGCTGCTTCCTTGTTGTTTGTTATTTGGCAAATTTTTATTGATGTCTGTTATGTGCAAAGTATTTCATTATGTCCTCAAAGAAGTTATAGTATTTATATAAAATAGTTATTACTACAGAAGAGGTAGAGCTTAAATGTGCTGGGAATGGCACATCAGAGAAGTTAATTTCCAGTCTGGAGGCAGACAAGACTTGGCGTAAGAACTTGAGTTAGGGCTTGTAGGATATGAAGGTGTGCCAAGATGAGAGGGGAAGACTAACCTATTTGTTTTTCCATAGTTTCAAAGAAAAGTCATTTTATTGGCTTTAGATTGAATGTTATTTTAGTTTAGTTATTTCTTAGCATGGAAATCGGTCAGAAAAAATCATTTTTTAAATTCTTGCTCTGTGAAAGGGTCCCCCAGGACACACATTGGCTATCAGATTGGCACTACATTCCTTAGACAGTAAACTCATTATCAGTTGGGACACAGAAACAGCCTCCAGGAAGGATGCTCGTGAGACCTGCTGAGGTGTGAAGCAACTGCATTCCATTTCTTGTTGGGATGTTAAAAGAAATCCTTCACACAGCCCTGTGCTGTGTGTTTCTAGTTCTGTGCTATTGCTCAGATAATGAAAACAGGGTTAGTTTTTCTAAAGTAAAGAGCAGAATGCAATATATTTAGGGTTCAGATAAAAAAATAGAAGTACTGTTGTTTTAAATTCTTCTCTTTCAGTCTTCCACAGAAGAGTGGGTTTGTCTTGCTGCCCTCAAATTCTAAACATTTATTCCACAGGCTGGAACTTGCTAGTACTTGCAGGTGACTCTCTCCTCTCCTCCTGCCAGTCTTTAAACAGAGAATCATTGATTCACATGTCCAGAATACACTTGAGCAAGGCCAGTGAGAAATTCTCTTACAAGTCCCAAGTATAGTAGACACTAGACCCACAGGTACAGCAGACTGTCCGATCTGGGGCTTTGGGTCACCCGAACCCCCCTTACAGCACCTACACAATTTGTGGAGATTTGATTGGGGCTGTATCTCACAGAGAATGTTACTACTTCAAATCCCATTCTTTGTTTTCTTCAGCTTCAGTGAACTACTTATCTCTATTAGGTGTTTAACTACAAATAGTTTTAGTTTTATCAGGAAATAGAGTACTCCAACTATTAAAAAAAAAAAAAAAGCCAGGAGAGTGGTATGCAGGCTGGGGATGTAGTACAATGAGTAGACCTTGCGTTCAATCCCCACTATCAGAGAAAAACAAAAGTTGATGGACAGAGCTGGTCCTGGGGCTTGCTCAGTTGCTGTCTCCTTTTCTATGCAGTATCCAGTCTCTCCCTCCTCCCTGGCTTTTTTCCCCCCCAGGACATTGAGGTTTAAAAAAAAAAAAAAAAAACCCTCAGCCCTTTGTTTTCTAATTTAACAGACACAGAGCCCTGCCTAAGACACTTACTTTGTGATAGAACTCACCCTCTTTGTTTTATTTATTTATTTATAAGTGATCCTCCTGCCCTGCCTCAGCCTCCCTGAGTGTTGGGATTACAGGCGTGCGCCAACACTCCCAGCTCACCCTCTTTGTTTTCAAGCCCTGGTCTCTGTGAAGTAGATTGTCTTGCTCTGCAGTCCCTTCCTACATAGCAGTACCCTCTGCTCTGCTCTCTGCTTGGTTCTTTGGCCTCCTAAGGTGTGACTGGCCAAAGGCTATGTGTGCAGAGGCAGCAACACAGGTGCCTGCATGCCCCTAAAACCTCTCCAGGTCGGCACTGGGACCGTGGCCAACTTACAAATGAAAATATAAATGTTCATAAAGGTTAACAGATGTCTTCACAGTTAATAAAAACTTGATGTCACTGGGCATGGTGGCTCATGACTGTAATCCAGCACTCTGGAGGCAGAGGCAGGAGGATTACCATGAGTTCATGGCAAATAGATGGCCTGTGATTACTGAATGGATAAGTGAATTAGCTTTCCTGTGGCTTTAGATTTCTCCATCTATGAAGTATGCATGTGAGCACCTCCTTACATAAGTGATTTATGTTAGCATTTGGAAAGGTCTTAATGCAATACATACACAGACATTATTCCTTTAAACTATGGGGGTCATTAGAGCAAGGAATTCACTGGGTAGGGGCTCTTGAGTATCTCTTGAATATAACAGAACCAAAAAACTTTTTTTCCCTTCAAAGACTTTATATTTGTATAGGAAATAAAGGCAGTAAAGTAGTTCGATTTTCTTTGCTGGTATAGATCTCTGAGAAGATAACAGAAGAAAACATTCCAAAGAGATTTGTTTATAATGCTTATGTGAGTTGGTTCACTTTTGCTTGTTACATAGTTGTGCTATTTTGGAAATACTATTTGAAGCAAAACTCTAGTTCTTTGTTTTGTTATTGGAACTGAACTATATCCCCAGCCCTATTTTTGAGACAGGGCCTCACTAAATTGCCCACATTGGCCTCATTCTTAGGACCCTTCTGCCTCAGTTCCTGAATTAGCTGGGATTACAGGCTGTGCCACTGCCCCCAGCCACACACACACACACACATGCATATGTGTGTGTGTATAT
>NW_022900926.1:71226632-71241004 GCF_012274545.1 Fukomys damarensis
TAACATTTTTTCAGCATTGTTATATAACAGAGAAACTGCTTCTTGTTAAGATTTTTATGCAAAAATATTTTTAAATTGATAAAAAGAATTTTTGCTTATTAAAAGAACTAGGTTCTTGAAAGTCCAGTTTGTTACTTTGGAATAGAATTAGAAAAAACAAAATACAGAGAAATATCTTCATTGGAGCTTCCTCAAGGAATAGGGTTTTGATAAGAACACCAAAATAATATTCATATAGAGATACTTTTTTGCCCTTTTCTTGTTTTTTGAAACGAGGTTTCTCTATGTTGCCCAAGCTGGTCTTGAACTCGTGGGCTCACATGATCCTCCCACCTTAGCCTCCCAAGTAGCTGGAACTATAGGTGTGTCCCACTGCACCTGGCTTCACCTACTATTTTGAGCTGACATTTACACAAATCCATTCTCCAAAGATTAAGGAAAAACAGATATTAAAATTACTGATGAGGAAAACAAATGAAAATTTCTGTATGATACATGTTTATCCAGATGAGTGAGTTTATATGTACAATATGAATGGTAACCAGTGCTTTTGTTCCTTTAGGTGGGTGGCCTATGAAAATCCTGACTTCACAGGAGAACAGTATGTTCTCGATAAAGGCTTTTACACCACTTTTGAGGACTGGGGAGGCAAAAATTGTAAGATCTCTTCTGTTCAACCTATATGTTTGGTAAGGAGTTATATTTTTGTATGAGAATATTTAACTGAATTTTGGATTTCTTTAATTGTGCTTCTGGTTCGTGTAATATTAATTGGTACAGAAAATATTCTGAGGTTACTTAAGCAGTAATTACTAATAGTCTGGAAGAAAAACCTTTTTCAACATGTCTGCTCTATTTTTTTCTTTCTTTCTTTTAAAATTTTATAGGATGCTTTTGCTGGCCCCAGGAGACAAAATCAGGTAACTTTAAAATTACTCTATTTTCTATAATTAGGGGCTTTCCATTCAAAAGGTGAAACTAATTAAAAAATGTTAAGCATTTGAGACTCCTGTTATTCATACCCATTTTTACACCTGAAACAGTTTTTTTGGTTTTGGTTGTGTGTGTGTGTGTGTGTGTGTGTGTGTGTGTGTGTGTGTGCGCGCGCGCATGCGCGCGTGTGCTAGGAATTAAACCCAGGGCTTTGCACATATAGTTATGATTTTGGGGAGATGGGGTGTGTTGTTTGATACAGGGTCTTGCTTGCATAGTTCAAGCTGGCTTTGAACTCACTATGTAGAACAGGCTGGCCTTGAACTTATGGCAATCCTCCTGTCTCAGCCTCCTGGGTGCTGGGATTACAGGTCAGCGCTACCACACCTGGCTGAAATAAGATTTAAATTAACTTTAATGCTTATTAGCACCGACCCATACTTAGATATTTCTTATCAAGTATTCTTTCTTATGTGAAGCTGAATTTTATCATTACATTGAATAAATTGATACCAATCAAAAAGATAGTAGCCCAAACTTATAGTTATTGTGATAAATACAAATGAATTTCCATGTTTGCTGGGTCTGCATTAGACAAATATTTTATATGGTTCAATCAAGCCCTTTCATTGCTGAGGCTCAAATCAACTGCAGTATTACATCTATTACTTCGACTTTTTAATGGAAATGTTCAGACAACCATAATTATAGAGACACAAATAGCACTGTGGCCTCTTTTATTGGCATATGTATGATTTTAATAAGTCAGCAAGAATCTTCCATTGAGAGGGAGGGAAACTATACTACATTTCCAAAATATGGTTTATTGTTAATGTTAAAACTGATGAACAATTACTTTGGGCCACAATAAAGCTTTACGTGCCTCACAGCTTAACAACAGGGTGTTCTATGGAAAGTTGCCTCTGTTCTTGGATCATCCTTTGATGTCTCTGAATGAAACAGTCATGAATGGTAGAGTCAACATATTTCTAATTTTCCTTCGTGTAGAAGTAGAAAATTATAATATGTATAAAATCCACACCAGCTTACTGTAACAAGAGTTAGCAGATCATGTTTGGTTTCTCATTGCAAAAGCTGAATGTATTGATGTGTTTAGGGAAATAATTTTATGTTTCTTTTTACTTTTGCAAAGATTCACTTGTTTTCAGAACCACGGTTTCAAGGTCAAAGTCAACATTTTGAAGAGACAACAAGTCAAATTGATGATTCATTTTCTACCAAGTCTTGCAGAGTTTTAGGAGGCAGGTAGGAAAAAAAGTGCAGTGGCAAAGCCAGCTCATGGGTGAAAGAATTCCCTCATCAGCAAGTAGTTCACGGAGCAAAGCCAATGTGGGTTACAGGCATGGAATCAGGCTGTGAGACTCCCTGAGCATTTGTGAGTTGTGATGGAAACACAAGACAGAAAATCATCAGGCTCAAAGTGCCATGCTAAAAGCAATAGCTTTACAAAAGCTTCTTTAGAAAGGGGAGAGGATAAGGTCAGTGAAATGTAGGAGTCCCTTGGAGCAGTCTGTCCAAAAAGTAATGAGGTTCAGCCTAATGGTGTGTCTTTAAACATGTAGCTCCTTCTGGTCTAAACTGTACTAGCACTGCAGATTGACGACTGGCTTTGTGTTCACATGCACAGACTACAGCAGAGTTTCACAGTTCCTTAGCATATATCTCTTCTCTGATCCAGTTCCCATTTATCTCCCAGTCTGCTTCATTTATTACTGCCACACATGTACATTTTTTGCTGCTTGTTTGCATCAGTTCACTAGAGTATAAACTCGAAGACTGTGAGTACTTGTTCTCTGTTGCATCTCTAACAACAGAAAAATACCTCATGAGCACTTAGTCCTCAGTGAGCACTTACTAAATTTAAGGAAAAAAAGACCATCACCCACAAACTTTTATTTAGCCTGGCAAGTCGCCATCTTCATAATGCTGAGGCCCTGAGAGGCCAAGTGATTGCCTAAGTCATATGGTACCCTGCCTCCTGGCACAGCGCAGAGGTATTAGAAATGAGGATAAAGAGGAGTGGGGTGAAATAGACCTTGCTGACTGACTAGTGTGCGGGGGCTGAAGGATTCTTTGTCAAAAGGAGGACTTGAGGGCCTGAAGCTACATTGGCGGGAGCATCACGGCACCCAGAAGAACAGGCAGAATGGGAGGTGGGAAAGTAAACAGTCATTCCATGGACAGGAAAGTTTATTAAATGATTTGAATATCAGTCACAAGATAAGATGCAGTAAATATATTGATATTTTTGAAGAATGAACAGTTAGCCACAAGCCTTGCATTTATTTTACTGCTATAAAATAAGAATTTCACTTAAAGTCAAACTTCTTGAATAGGAATACTGAAATTGCATACTGTATATGTGGTTTTTCCTATTGTAGCTGGGTTGCATATGATGGAGAAAATTTTTCTGGTAACCAGTATGTGTTGGAAGAAGGTCAGTATCCTTGTCTGTCTGCAATGGGATGCTTGCCTGGAGCGACATTCAAATCTCTTCGGTTTATAGATGTTGTAAGTATGCCATTGTGAATATAGTGTTACAGAAATATGAGATTCCTGTAGCTGGCTTATAGAGCAAGGAAACCAGCAGCCCAAACTTAAGGATTAAAGTTGGAGGCAGGGGGAAAAGACAGATGTAAAGCTCTGTCTGGTAACTTCTGGTCCCTATTTAGATGTATCACAGATGAACTGTGCTGTTTGCTGTCCTCTCAGACTTCAGGCACCAGCATTAAGTTTGTCATGGCCTGTAGTCATGAAGGGTTAGTTAAAAAGGCCCCTTTCCTTTTTCTCTCCAAATAATACCTGATCTGTGTTTTCTTTCATTCCTCTCCCATGCATGAGCACCTGTGTTTTTGGGTTACAGCTTAAATATTCTTATAAAATGTACATTTTAAAAATCTATATTTAGGCTTTTAACTTATATAAACATTATGCTACACACACTATATTTAACAAATAAACATGTGAAGGAGTTTTGCTATATGTGTACGTAGTTTATTGGCTCTAACTGTACAAGTCTTCCGCAGCCCTCAGCCACTTAATCCTCCTGTGCATATCTCTGTGGGGTTGTGTGGGAGTCTCTCAGCTATCGAGGGCTGGAGGGCTGCGCTGTCAGACCCCATTTTAGACTGCTGCTTGAGGATCAGGTGGATTCCTGGTTCTCATATTGTGGCCACGATTCTGTATTCTTTCTGGTTTGATCAGTTTGAGGGGATGGGTAGAAAGTATACTATCCTTGTTGGGCTGATTTGTAACCTCACTTTAGGGAGGTAGGTATCTTGAGTACCTGTCATTTGGGTTCTCTGGTGAATTGCCAATTTATATTCTTTGCCCAACTCTTAAGTCAGTTTCCTGTGTCTTTTGTTGTTACAGATTTGCTGAAATTCCTTGTAGTTCTTTAGCCTTTGTTTTAGAGATTTGTAATCAGGTGACTTTTCCCAGGTTATCCCCTATGTACCAGTCTAGGTTATAGTACTGCCTTTTGGACAGGAAACTTTCATCTTAATGCAGTCAAAGCAACATTTAATGCAATAAAATTGAAGATAATGTTTAGATATTTAAGTCCAAGTGTGTATGCGGTTTTAGAAATTTTAAATTGTTTTGGGAAGCTGATCTTATAAAAGGCTTTGTTTGTTTTTTGAGATGGTCTTGCTGTGTAGTTCACGCTGGTCTTGAACTCATAGCAATCCTCCTGCCTCCGCCTCCAGAGTGCTAGATTTACAGGTGTGCACCATCATGCCTGCTATAAAAAGCTTGAAACATAGTTGATTTTTAGTCTTATAGGTAAGAGGAACAAGTGAGTTGGCTTTATTTTATCCCTGCCTGTTTAAATAATAAAATTCTATTGAGACATGAAAAATAGTGGCACTGAAGGGCCGGGGATGTAGCTCAGTGGTTCTGCACCTGTCTGGCAAGCCCAGGGTCCTGAGTTTGGTCCCCAGTACCAGAAGAAAAAAATAGTGGCAGTAAAATATGGAATGATGTGGTAAGGTTCATTAGCTTACAAGTAATAAGAATTTCGATAGCTTTTAGCTATCTACAAGATATATTTGAAATCTCCAAATCCACCCCTCAATCAGAAATGAACATGTATACTCATGTAGATACTTAGAGATAATGGCCTTTTAATGTTATCATCAAGAAATGGAGATTTTACCCATATTAAGACTGTGTGTGGTACTGGGGATTGAACCAGGAGACTTGTGCGTGCTATGCAAGTGCTGTACCACTAAGTTACATCCCCAGCCCTGCCCATTTTTCATTATAATTTAAGACTTCAGAATTGTTTGATTTTTGATACTCAACTTGAGTGTTGAACACATTTCTGGCATGCCATCTCAGGGCACAGTGCAGTACATGTACAGAGTAGTAACACCACTGCAGGTTATCTGGCTGCCTCCTTGTGCTTATATAACCAAAGTCCTTGTAATGTGCTCTGCTTACCGCTGGACAGTCTTCCCTACATGTCAGGGCACAGCCACGAATGAAGCCATGAAATGCCATTCCTTTGCCACGTAGGGAAATACTTGTGATGCCCATATGCATTTTTGCTATATCATTTATGATTTTAGGAGTCTAGGGTCAGATGGGTCTGAATTTGAAAACAAGCATAAACTGACTTTTCATTTTCCTGAAAATCAGTGGACTTGTGTGCTCTGGTCTTTAAAATGATTGACAGTTTGAACATGGAGCGTCTACCCTGGTTCTTTATTTTTTTCTCCTCTGACAGTGGCTCCTGCAAGGTGCGGGAGCACGAATATACAGAATTTTGTCTCATTGGCAGTTAAAACAGGAAAATGCAGAGTTCACGCTCCTCGATCAGGCAGTTCCAGTGTACCTGTAGGTCACTGTAGACACCAGGCCACCACAGCCTTTGGACCTTGCCATGTATATCCATGACTTTACAGCCCCTCCTTGTCTCACCAAGAAATCTAAGCCAAAAATAAATTCCACTGAAAGTGCTGAATTTCACACAGACATACATTCTGCTGGCCTGGAATATTCTTCCCCCTGCTTTATAACATGATCAACTTTAACGTGCCTCTATAGGCAATGAAAAACTTCCTGCACCTCCATTCTTCCACTCTTTAGCTTTAGAACATGTAAACAGACTTCCTGAGAAAGGGATTTTACAAACAAGCCACATCTGCAGGCCTTATGCTTGGTCCATGTAACTAGATTATTTTCACTTAAGCTCTGAATTATTAACAGATTAAATAATGCATTATTTTTGCTCCTATGCAGGAATTTTCTGAACCAACAATTATTCTTTTTGAGAGAGAAAACTTCAAAGGAAAAAAGATTGAACTTAATGCAGAAACAGTTAATCTCCAATCCCTGGGATTCAACACACAAATACGCTCTGTTCGGGTTATTGGTGGCATGTAAGTGATCCAGCATCATTTTTGCCGGGGGGGGGGCCTTTTGAGACAGGGTCTCACTTTGTAGTTCAAGTTGACCTTGAACTCACTATGTAGTCCAGGCTGGCCTCAAACTCATGGCAATCCTCCTGCCTCAATCTCCCTAGTGCTGAGATTATAGGCTTGTGCCAATGGGCCTAGCTAAATTTTTTTTTTTTTTTGGAGGGGGGTACCAGGGATCAAACTCAGGACCTTGTGCTTGCAAGGCAGGGAGCATAAAATATTTTTTTGAGACAAGGTATTGCTCTGTTGCCCAGGCTGCCTTGAACTCTTGGCTCACGTCATCCTCCTGCTTCAGCCTGTGTAGAAAGCTGGGAGTAGTCAGGTGTGGGGGCACACACCTATAGTCCCAGCACTGAAGAGCCTGAGGCAGGAGGATCGCTGCGAGTTCGAGACCAGCCTGGGCTACATAGTGAGTTCAAGGCCAGCCTGAACTACATAGTGAGACCCTGTCTCCAAAAACAAAACAAAACAGAAAAAGTTGAAACTCCAGTTGCCTGCTACCACACAAGGCAAAACATAATCCATAATCTTAAAAATTAAGCTTTTAAAAAGTTTTAATTGACATATAATTTTATATATTTATGGGGTACAATGTAATGTCTTGACCCACATTTACAATATGAAATGATCGATTCAGGGTAATTAACATATCCATTGTTTCAAGTATTTCTTATTTCTTCATGGTAACTCAATTTTTAAAATCCTTTCTTTTAGCTATTTTGAAATATACATTATTCACTGTAGTGGCCTTACTACAGAAGGGGACAGAATTTAGTCCTCCTATGTGACTAACTTCATAGCCACTGACCAACATCACCCCATTTACTTTCCTATGGCCTCTGGTAACCACCTTTCTACTTGACTTCTTGGAGTTCACCTTTGTTAGATTTAATGTGTGAGATCAGACAATACTTGTTCCTCTCTACCTGACTGTAAAGTTCTGTCAGATGTTTCTGTCCTGTGTTAACTGACATGTAAAGCCTCATTCTCTGTGAGGGTTAAGGATACACCTTCATAGCACTTTCCTCAGTGGGGAAAGCCATGTGGGAAGCATCTTTCATTCATCTCCTTAAGGTAAGGCTTTGCTGTTAATACTGCTCACATTTCCTAGAGGAATGCTCTGCACACATTGGCCCCGCACAGCAAATTTATTGAGCACTCTTTTAGCAAGTAAGAAAGGAGGACCTGGATTGTCTTGTCCCTTATGAGACCAGCTCTTTTCATTTTGGAGCTGACTGAGTGACTGAAAGATGCTGTGCAAGTGATTAAGAGTCAACGTGGAAAGACTGAAAACTTCCAAGAATATCCATATTGAATAGGATGTAAAAATAAGTACCACCAATATAAAATATTTTTATGAAAGTACTTTTTCATAAAACAGGTATGGTCCCCTGTAATGCATCAAATGTTGGAGGGGACCATTGTTAAAATATATTTAAGAAATATTAAGCTAATAGGATTATGGATACTAAGACAGCTAAAATGATAACATCTTAAGAGTTGCAGGTTTAGAAGTGGAGAACACACTTCCTTGATGTAATGTGTCAGCTGGGGGAGGGCCCTTAAGAATGGATCTTTTTAGCATAAATATCTTATTACTGTAATTTTGCTACTTGTCAAGAAATGGCTAAGTGTTCTAGAAAAGTTCCACCCATTATTTAAAGTATAAGGTTCAGTCCAGAAATCAGAAGTACCCTAAAAATGTCCTTGTTAAGGTCATTGTCAAATGGAATTGCCACCTCTTATAGTTATCTTATTTTTTTTCAGATGGATTACTTATGAATATGGCAATTATAGAGGCCGGCAGTTCCTACTGTCACCAGCAGAAGTACCTAACTGGTATGAATTCACTGGCTGTAAACAAATAGGTTCTCTTCGACCTTTTGTTCAGGTATGTTTTTCTTCATGCTGTAAACAGATTTTCTGTGAAGTTTTTTTTGTTTTTGTTTTGTTTTTTTTTTTTGTAAATGCAATACAACTTTGTTTTTTGGCACCAGGGATCAAACTCAGGACCTTGCACTTGCAAAGCAGGTGCAGTGCTACTGAGCTAAATCCCTGGCCCAATGCAATATAATTTTTAAAATCTCAATTTAAAGTTTGAAATTGGCTCCCTTCCTTCAGTACAATGTTTGGGCCTAGTCTGTGGCACCAAGAGTGGCTGTTCTAGAAATGCCATCAAACCCAACTTCAAACATTGCGTGGCACAAGCTCTGAGCTGTCCCCAGGCAGGTTCTCTGTCCCAGATAAGTTTTTTTTTAAACCAGGGATCGAACTCTGGACCTTGAGCATGCAAGGCAGGTGGCAGAACCACTGAGGTGAATCCCTGGCTCTGTCCCAGACACTATAAAATTTTGTCAAACTCTTATAATTGAGAAAAGATTAAAACCTGATAGTCTCATGGGTATTGCACTTTCCTGACCCATACCTTAGTTTGGATGCTTCCAAATACCCATGCTGTTCGGTGCTTCTAACAGCAAACCTCGTTTATGACTTGCTGGGGCTTTTGTCTTCTAGAAACAAATTTATTTCAGACTTCGAAACAAAGCAACAGGGTTGTTTATGTCAACCAATGGAAACTTAGAGGATCTGAAGCTCCTTAGAATACAGGTCATGGAAGATGTTGGTGCTGACGACCAGATTTGGATTTATCAAGAAGGATACATCAAATGCAGGGTGAGGTTTTGAGGTTAGATCGGGTCTCTGATACCTTACCATGCTTCTGAGTTTTCCTTAAATAGATGCTATTTCACAATTCCTGGAGCCCTGTTCAGAACCAGTCTTAGGAATTTAAAGAGAGAGAGAGAGAGTGTGTGTGTGTGTGTGTGTGCACATGTGAATGCAGCAGTGAACCAAGATAGAATATTTGTGTCTACTCTTGATTTTTATAACAGAATGAGTGAGGAGGCATCCGAGGGAACCCCCCACGGCCCACTTCCTATGGGCTCATGCTGTATATAGAAAATGGCCCACTGCTCTATCACATCACCCCTGCCAGGACAGACATTTAAAAGCTGACCGTAGTTGGATTTTATGAGAGAAGCTCACGCTTCTATTGTAGGTGTCTGTTTTCTTAGGCTTTATGGGCTTCACTTTTTGTGCCTGATATTTTAAAAATGTGGTGCTCCATGAGTCAGTAGAAGACTGCAGCAGCCTCATGAGAAAGACCACACTTGGGCCTGGGGCTGGTGTGCTTGAGGGAAATTCACCTGTGTAAACAAGGGTGCTGTCCCGATGTACACGGAAGAAAGAGCGTGACAAAAGAGGCAGGTGCAATACTGCAGTGTGAAGAGAATGGTGCCTTCAGAACTCACTTCTCACAACACTGCAGTGGTGTTATTTGACAACCTGAATTCAGTAGGCCGATGAGGAAAAATGGAAAAATCAAAATAGTTTCAAGTTTTTGCAGTATTAGGCATAAAACCCAGGGCCTTTGAGCAGTCTAGGCAAGCACCCGCAGCCCAGAATAGTTTTCTTTTTTGAAATGTCTTACTTGCACTCACAGTGTTGCCCACGCTAAACTTATAATCCTCCTGCTTTAGCCTCCTGAGTGTAGGATTCTAAATAGGCACTACCATGCCTGGCAGAATAGTAATAGTATACTTTTTTATTTTTTGGTACCAGGGATCTAACGCAGGACCTTGCGCTTGGGAGGCAGGCCCGGTGCCACTGAGCTCAATCCCTGGCCCAGAATAGTATACTTTTAGTATGTTTTTTAAAAATAACATTGTGTAAGCCAGGCGTGGTGGCGCATGCCTGTAATCCCAGCACTAGGGAGGCTGAGGCAGGAGGATCACTGTGAGTTCAAGACCAGCCTGGGCTTCATAGTGAGTTCCAGAGCAGTCTCAACTACATAGTAAGACCCTGTCTCAAAAAACCAAAAATAAATAAATAAATCAATAAATAAGACATCGTGTTATTGGCATATGATTGCCATGTAGTATTTATACAGAGTCTGCCAAATATTGTATACACACTTCATGAAAAAGAAACAGTTGCATAAACATTTTAATTAAAAAATGTATTGAAACATGAGATTAATACAAGTTACCTTTGGCCTCTGCAATTTCAAAAGGTGCTCAAAGTGGTGGCCATTAGCTTTCAGTCATTAGTAAGGCAAACTGCTGCTTGGGTAACCTTGGTCACTGAGACTGCTGCACCTGATTTTCAACTTCTTCTCTAAGAGCCAACAGTGTAGTGAGTTTTTTGCAATATACAACACCCTCTAGGATCCCCCATATGAGGGTAACAGCATCTGTTGAAAAAACAACATACTATTTTTCTTCCCTGGAAGTCTGTACACATTTTTTTGGTGGACTCTGTACATTAGAGGACTCTAAAAAGCTCTGCACTAAATGACCCTCTAGTGACCTGGATAGCATGCCTTCTTTAAAAAATTGGGACATTTCTCAGAAGGAAAGACAAAAGAAGCTAGTAAATGCATTTTCAAGTTTTACAGTGGTAGATGCCCTGCCAGTTTGAGAACTGCCGTCACAGCCCAGGGGTCAGGCTGTGGGGGGGGGAGGTTAAGCTGCACCCACACATCACGGTCACATCTGATAGGGGAAAGTATAGGTGGGCAGTTTTCATAATAGTAATACAGAGAATCTTGCAAAGGGCAGAAGTCTTATAATGGACAAGAATTGAGAACTTTTCAGCACTCGTGTTATCTGAATGAGCAAAAATACTTGTTTGGTGCTAGTGATACTGTCTTAAAGCTGAAATAAATGCCTCGTGGAATAAATGAAGCCATGAAAAGAAGCTAAGATAACTTAAAAATCATTAACTACTGTGAGACTTAAGTACATATTCTTCTCTAAGGCACTTTGCTTTTTCCACTAAGCAGATAGCAGAAGACTGCTGCCTGACCATCGTGGGCAGCCTAGTCACCTCGGGCTCTAAACTAGGCCTGGCCCTTGACCAAAATGTCGACAGTCAGTTCTGGTGCATGAAGTCAGATGGCAGGATCTACAGCAAATTGAAGCCAAACTTAGTTTTAGATATCAAAGGTAAGGATCACTTCTTTTATTGTAATGTGCTTTTTCTGTGGTGCTAGGGGTGGAACTTAGGGATGCATTCACTCGTGGATAGTGCTCTCCCACTTTCCATCCTAGCCCTTTTTGCGACAGGAGCTTGTTAATAAAATACTGGGCTGACTTTAAACTTGAGATCCTCCTGACTCCGTCCCCAGAGTAGCTAAGATAACAGGTGTCCACTATCATGACCAGGTGTCACATGCCTTTCTTTAAGGAAAAATCTTAACTTTTGAAAATTGAATGTACTATTAAGTTCGTGACCTGAGCCTGAGGTACCACTGTATTCTGTGCATGGTTCCCCAACAAACTGAACTGAACAAAAACTAAATCAGTTCAGTGGTTAGGCTCAATGTTGACCTTATGGTGAAATTTGATGCGGTTCTTTAATCAGGGCTCTAGGCCAAGGCTGTCCTTAAAAATTAAGAGATTAGGGTAAAGAAATAGCTGTAGTCTGGTTTTTAAAACACTTCAACAATGGAAAGTGAAGCCCAAACATTTATCAGGAATTTTGGTAACTACATTTGGGAGAAGTGTACCTCTAAGTTCTGGTAAGCTCTATATGGCTTAACACACTTACAAACATCCACAGTGGGATTAGTAATCACAAGTAACTTGAGAAGGTAGAAGGCACAGAGGCAGAATACTACATTTAGGGAACATAAATTAAGCAATGTAACTGTAGGCTGGATGGAGACAAAAAATTTAAAATGCAAGTAGGACCCCCAGATATGTGAAAATAAGTGCAGCATTCAGAAAGTGAACAGCAGTATACAGTATAACTCCATTGCATTATGTCTGGTACAGCCTTATACTGCAGACAGACAAAATACCCATTTTATAACATGACCACCCTAAAGTTCAAACTGGGTAAGAATCAGTGACCCAGGTCTTCATTTGTATTAACTTTGTGGCACAGGGGCTCCTTATTCTAAGATAGTTTTCAAAATCCCCAGAAAAAACAAATAGCATAAAATTGGGAAAACAGAATTTTTGAGGAAAAGTTAGAAAAGGTTAAAAAATTCGTGTTGTCCCACAAAAAGGCTGAGCAAACCTTCGTGTTTCCTACCAGTACAGCTGTAACCAACTTCCTTTGTCCAGGGTTAAGGCCACCAAAATCTTGGGTCAGAGCATTTCTTTCAGTGGTATTCACTGGGCACAACGTGGCTGCCACAGCGGAGAGAGAGGACCACTTCCCAACCCTGGCCTGTGCTGTGCGACTCCTCCCCAGGGTTTGCTAACTCTTCAGAGCTCCTTCCTACACTGTATTCTACATCAGTCCTGTGGCCCGTGAGCAAGGACAATATCCTGTACATGAACAAACTCTGTGTTTAGTTCAGCAGCTGCAGTAGCCCCTTCATTTCTTGTTACACTGTTTGAGTTTGTCAGAATGTAGGAGAAGGATGCCACCTTCTGGGCATAAGAGAACAGGGCCACACAGCCTGTGCCCTGTGCCAAGGAATGGCAAATACATTTGGTGTACTTCACAGAACTTTGTGGTTTTCATTAGCTACAACCAATTTGTTACGTACTGAAATTGTCATAAGATTTATTAGCCAGATGTGGTGGCACACACCTGTAATACCAGCATTGAGGAGGCTGAGGCAGGAGGATTATTGCAAGTTTGAAACCAGCATGAACCACATAACAAGATCCAGTCTCAAAAAAAAAAAAAACAAAAAAGAGGGCCAGGAGGGCCGGAGATTTAGCTCAGTGGTTCTGCCGCCTGCTTTGCAAGTGCAAGATCCCAAGTTCAATCCCCGGTACCAAAAAAACAAACAAAAAATAAATTGCAACCCAAAAGAGGGCCAGGGATTTGGCTCAGTGGTTCCTCCGCCTGCCTCACAAGTGCAAGGGCCCCAGTTTGATCCCTGGCACCAAAAAAGAAAGAAAAGAAAGGAAATTAAAGTGCCATATGATTATTAGATCTAGTATCTTTTCTTGGGTTTAAGGAAGGAGCTTTTGGGTAGACATTTGTGTATTCCAGACTGTGTGTTAAGACAACACTGGAAGCTGATTCATGGCCACTTTAAAAAAACATCAAAGGTCTGGCAGGATTGTACTATAAGCAAATGAATCAGAAAACTATGTAAATCAGATACTAGAATAAGCCAAAATGAAAAGATAACTTCCAAGTAGTATCTTCCTATTATCAACCAATCAAAGAAATACTAGTGATTTCTTTTACATAGACTGTAAAATTTCTTCACTCCCACTTGCCAAGAATTCAAATGTAACCAGCTCTGGGGCAGGTAAATGTTGGACCTCAGAACACACAGGTGACAAATAAGGTAGGACAAGCAGTAATGGTGAATAAATTCACACCGTTCAGCCAGTGCCATAGTGTCATCCTGTCTTCAGTACACACCAGGAGAGCAGCGTTTGTGCTGCAGCTTGAGTCACCCAGACTTTCTAGCCACCCCACACTGTCACGCTGTCACATAGTCTAGGAGAAACCCATCAACTCTCTAAAGGGAAGAAAGTCTGAAATGACTTAAATTTTTCCCAAAGGCAAAAGAACGAATCAAATTCTTTCTCAAAGAACTTTCTAGTCTTTAGGATTCAAATTAGAACTGATGTAATATATACAAAAAAGGTCTGTTAACATACTATAACCCTCAAGAATGTAAAAAGAAGGCATTGTGGCCTTTGCACTTTCTGAAATCTCAGGAGTAGGTTGTGTTGCAGGACAGAGTGTAGGATTTGCGGGTAGTGGAAACTTTTCTTACCCTCATCAGTGTACACGTAGAAGGCCCCAGGCGCCTTGCCCTTGTATTCCATACTGCATTTCCATTTCCAATTACCTAGGTTCATAAATTATCATAAATTATCTTCTGATGCATTAAAGGAGAAAAGAATGTCTGTTTCTGGTTGGCTTAAGGACGTATCCTGGGGAATTACAGCCTTGGTGCAGAGGCTTATGCTAAAAAAAAAAAAAAAAAGAATCTGAAGTATGTTTATCATA
>NW_022900926.1:71241038-71264024 GCF_012274545.1 Fukomys damarensis
ACAGCCTTGGCAGAGGCTTATGCTAAAAAAAAAAAAAAAAAGCATCTGAAGTATGTTTATCATACAATGGCAAAAACAGTACAATCAGATAACCTTTCGTTAATGACTTCTCCATTGAAAGAGGCCATGAGGCTTTTAATAATATAGTAGATGATGTTTCTAGTAAGTACCCTTGGAAAAATCTTCTTACATATATTCTGGAGAATTATGGATTCATGATACTGCTTTTACAGTGCAATGTTACTTAGCTTCTTAAATGATAGAATTATGTGCCACTTGCATTCTCGGTAGGGGGAGCGCCTCCTTGTCTCTCTGCTTGCTTCTTAATATCATTCAACCCTCCCTTTTGACCTAATGAAACCATTTTTTCATTACTCAGGTAAAACCGGTTGCCTCTGACAGCCACTGCTACCGTTCTTCCACTACGGCCAGGTTTGCCTGCTTACTTCTTGCTAGGATCTCAAATCCATGATTTCACTACTGAATACATCTTATAGCCTCTTTTTCCTTTTCTCCAGCTGCCCTCAATTTCAGGTATTTTCAGAGTGACTGATGACTTTGAGATGGACCCACAGGCATGAGGAGCATCCCTCCTTGCCGTTTCCATGGAGCACTGTTTTACATTGTTCACTTTTGCTCTGAGGTTGTTGGGATAAATTCTTTCTGCTGTTGTCCCAGCAGTCTGCAAGTTTCTTACTGTTCTTTCTTTCAGGGGGTTCACAGTATGATCAAAATCACATCATCCTCAACACAGTCAATGAAGAGAAGTTAACACAAGTGTGGGAAGCCATGGTCCTATAAACCTGAACAAAGAACAGAAGAGCAGCCTTTCTGGAAGACTCTCCAGCTGTCAGCCATGTAATTTAAGCAGCACAGGAGGGCAGTGGTGAGAGAGGAGCAAAGCAGAAAGTGGGCTGACTGTCTCCATCCCGTCACCCTGCCGTGACTGGGAGAATGACAAACCAATAATTAGTCCTCCCCTCATTTGTTGTTTTCATTGCCTCAGTAACTACTTAAACAGGTTGCCTCATTAGCAGTCTTTAAAAACACCTAAAGATGTCAAGACTTTGAGACTGTGTATATTTTAAATTATTTCCAAAGATAGTGACAGAAGAGAACAGGACCAAATTTACTGATTCTGTGGACCTACAAATCTTTTACACTTTAAAGGGAGTGGTAAATGACTCCATTTGTATGGGAGGATGTGGTTTACCATTTTAGGGGAATGCTTTATGAGGCCTGTACATTTGTTCTTGGCCTTAATGTTTTCTGGAATCATTAATTATGCTGGAAGGCAATGTGTTCAGAAATATAAAGCACTCAGTCAGTACAAACAATACTATTCTCTTTCAGTTAATATTGAAAAAGTAGTAAACTTATAAAAGTCCAGACCTGTATCTGCTAACATTTATTATCAGAATTTGGATTATTCTAGGAACTGTTCTAGAATGTCGCAAGTGCCTTTCTTACAGCTGCTGCTGGAACAGTATTATCACGGCCTAACTTACTCATCTACACCACATACTGAAGCCATATTCTATAGTTTTTTGCTAAACTCAGAACTTTTGGCCTAATTTCCAGCCACTACTGCTGGTAGGACAGGCAGGTACCAAGGGCACTGCAGCCCTGAGCTCAGTTCCTTCTAGTGGCAGTGTGGGATTCTTAGAGGGTGACCAACGGTCATATCCAGAAAGTGAATCCTGAAGGGCTGTGTGCCTAAAATGCACTAAGGGATTAGAGATGCAATGAAACCATTTAATTGTTGGCAATACTCTGGCCCATACTGTGCTGCTCTGTTAGTTCTAGTTTTCAACAAAACTGGTAAATATTTCCTCGAGTACATTCTTTCTCTTTGTCCTCAACAATGAATACTGGTGCTCTTGTCTCAAGTAGAACAAATCTCGTTTCCATTTTATCTGTTGAAGCATGTTTCTGATTCTGAAATGTGATTCTCCCTGGAGTCCACAGTAGGCAACTGTGACCATGAGAATAGTTTACCTTCAGTTCTAAGATGTTGGTATATGTACAACAGCATTCAACACGCCTGTCTTGTTCTTACCTGTCTGTGTAGCTTTCGTTCTAGGCCTTTTGTCTGTATCATTACATTATGGTGGGTTAAGATATTCTGACACAGCCTGTGGAGTTTCTCTGGAATAAACCTGTTTCTGGCAGACTCTGTTGACAGCATCTCCGAGTCCATTCAGAACCACCCACCTAACACCATCAAGAGAGTCAAGGGTCAGGTGGCTTAGGGAGAGGCAGGTTCAAGGGGTCCTAGTGTAACAGCAGAGAGGGTGAGAGCAGTCCTGGCTTACCTGCCCTCTCTGGAGTATTTAACTCCTCGCTGCAGCATGGGAACCTGAGGGACAAGAGCAGAGACCGTTCCAGATGAAGGTAAGAACAGCTGGTATCTAGAATAAAAAGGCATTCTTTTCCTTTTGAAGTAAATGTGTACTTGAGACAATTTAGAGAAAAGCCCACATTCAATATCCTTCCACATGAGTGTCTAGTAGCAATAAACTTAAGAGTATTTCTCAAAATAGGTCCATGTCAAAAGCTAGAAGCAAATATCTAAGGTGCAGTAATGGAATGAGTATAACAGTAAATACATACCTTAAACTCCTAAAGAGTAGAGATTCAAAAGTGCACACTGACAGGTTTATTGGTGAGATACTTAAATGCAGGCATATAAAGACACAAAATGATGGACTGGGCTCCACTGAAATGGTGGTAATTGACACAAAAAAGCTCTCTGAGAAGTATGCTTCAGTTACTGAAAGAGGCCCAACCTTTACACAAAAGGTAAGGGTTTAAAAAAAATTAGAGCCTTTAGCCTTGCCTTTCACTATTAAGAGAGCAAATAGATGAATCATAAGCCAGATTTTTATGTATTACCCTCAGCAATTCCTGTGTTACTCCCGATCAAAGCCAAGGCTCTGCACATTCTAGGCAAGTGCTCTAACACTGAGCCCTGAGATTTGGAACTTTGAGGACTATGATAACCACATTAGAGAGGGAGAATAAAAACAAAAGGCAATGTGTTAGCTTTCTATTACTGTGACAAAAAACACAATTTACAAGTAGGAAAGGCTTCTTTTGGCTCACGGTTTGAGCTTTTGGTCCACATTTCGTTGACTCTGTTGCTTTTGGGCCCAGGCAAGGCAGCACATCATGCTGAAAGCAAGAGGTGGAGGAAGAAGCTGACTTCAAGGCAGGCAGGAGGGAGCTGGGGTCCCAACATCCTCTCCAAGGACAGACCCCTGATAGCCTAACTTTCTCCCACTGGGTCCTGTCTCTCAAAGGTCTCATCACATCCTGACAGGGCCACAGGCTGGGGGCCAAGCCTTCAACACATGGCCTTTGGGAGGCAATTCCCAATCCAAATTATAGCACTGCACCCCAACCCCCAAAGGTGTGCATGTCACAATGCAAGATGCATTCAGTCCATCTCCAAGAGTTCCCAAACCTTAACAGTTCCAGAATTGCTCAAGAGTTGAAATCTGACACTTCAGACAACCCTTAAGCTGTGAGCCTGTGTAAAAATCAAGTTACTTACAAGATACAAAGACAGAGGGCTAAACATTTCCATTTCCAAAGGGAAGAATAGGGGCTAAAAAAGGAATGGAGCAAAACAAGACCAAACCCAACATGATCAACATTAAATCCTGTATCTCTGCATCCAGCATCAGTCCCCGCAGTGGGACATGAATAATACGAGCACTAAAGGCTTCGGCAGCCCACCTCTGCAGCCTTGCTGACCGCACCCCATGTGGCCAGTCTTCTGGGCTGCCTGCTGCCTGCAGGCCCCTCAGTAGGGATTCCACGTTCCTGGTGTCTCCACTGCAACTCTGGTTCCACACATCATCCTGTCAGGATGTTTGCAGGGACTGACCCTGCCACTTTCCTTAGAAATCTCGGAAGCCTCCATGACTCCTCGATTCTTGCATTTTTCATGGATGCAGAAGCAGCATCCTGTGGGCAGTGCCATGGTCTGCTGCCACTAGTAACTGCTACAGTGGCCTGAGTGCCTGACAACTGAGACCTGGGAAACAAACCTGAAGGAAACAATCTTTGAGCCTGTGACAGGTGGGGTCTCCTATAGTTCCAGCACAAAGTAGAGCGGTGCTCCCATTCACAAACATTATTCTTTCCTTGCTTCTGGTCATAAAATGAATTGGACAGCAACTGAATCAAATTTACCCTTAAGGTCAACACTGAACCTGACTACCTAAGCACTGAATTTGATTCAGTTCTCATCCAATTCAATATGCAACCAGAATTTTGGAAAGAAGTTTGTGAACTGAGGTACCAGTGTACGTGGCTTCTTAATAGTACCAATCTCTTTAGCAACTACCCACCTCCCCTTGGTGGCATACACTCCTTTTCTGGGAAACTGCAAGTTTTCCCAATTTTTCTATTGACTTTGGTGCTGATTTTCTATATAGATTTAGCTAAAAATAGCTAGCAAGATCCATCTGATGCCTGAGAGGTATGTTACCTTCAAATTTCTTCCAGCTGGGCAGAGTGGCGCACTTCTGTAATCCCAGCACTCAGGAAGCGGAGGTAGGAAGACTGGTGTGAGTTCCAAGCCAGCCTAGGCTATACAGTGAGTTCAAGGCCATCCTGAACTGCACAGCGAGACCTAATTTCAAAAAATACAAAAGACTCGGCACAGTAGCACACCCCTGTAATCCCAGCACTCAGGAGGCTAAGGCAGGAGAACCACTGCAAGTTTGAGGCCAGTCCGGCTACACAGACCCTGTCAAAGCAAAACTAAACCACCAAAAACCAAAATTTCTTCCACCACATAAACCCATCACCTTTAAATTCAGCCCCACACAAAAGTCTCAGGGCAGGGACAAAATGTAACCAAGTACCTATTTGCCAGGTTGCAACACAAGTAGCCTCTAATTCAATTTCCAATAGAATCTTTCTTTCCATCTCAACCGTCTCATCACCACAGCCTTTACTGCCCTCATTAGCACTGTGATCACAGCCCTTGCCAAAACAACACTGTAAGCTCTGCTTGCACCAGTTCAGGCTTACTGTACCCTGCTTATCAACAACAGGCAAATTATTGACTAAAAAAGGTATACTTACTTTTTTTAATCATGAAATTTATAGTCTAATATGGAAAAACGTTTGAGGGAATTGACTAATGAAAAAGTCTGGACCACAAGCACTCACCAAATAAGAGAGCCAACAATTACTAACTGCACAGAGCATTTATTTAAATGACATTTATTACAGTCTTTCCTCGTGCATGTCCTCTTTCCACCTTCAGGAAGGCGTCCGGAACTTTAGAAAAAGGAAAGGTTTGTTCAATAACTGGCTGAATCTGTAAAATACAAGATGAGATTGGTTAATAAGAAACCCATTCTACATCTTGCTGATGATGTCTGCAATTAATCTCTTCATGATATACTTTGAGGCCTGTCTTGGGCCTTCCTCCACAGTGCCGAAGTCAAGAGCTCGTGCCTGGCCATGACTGCCGCCTCTGCTCCTGTCCCTTCACATCTCTGAGGAGGCCCAATTCCCTTGTCCTCCACCCTTACTGCTGCTCTGCGCTGTCATGTCACTCTCTCATCCAGACCCCTCCAACAGCTCCCAAGCCTAGCATTCAAAGGCCAATACCACGCCAACCTCAGCCCTCCCGTAGGCCCTACACTTCACCAAGGTGGGTTCATCAGAGACTCTTCAGAGGCTGCATTTGCTATAACCAAATACACAGCTTGACCCACCCTGTTGTGTAAGGGAATATCAGAGGCGGTGCCCCAAAGTCCTTGCTGTTAGGCTTCCCTGTGGTTTCCCTACAGATAGAGCACAAAGTAGAGAAGAAATTTCCAAAAAGTATTAAATGCTTTGATTATTCATTCAACTTGAGTATAGTTCTCTGGTGTAGGCCACCTCTTTTGTATTCCTGTAGAACACCCAGAATAGGGCCAGGCACGTAAGATGAGTTTACACATGTCACTTGGGTGAAAATCAGCAAGTGGAAAGCAGGTATCTTATGTGAGCTCTCTGAGCTGGAGGAGAATTTGACCCAGGCTGGTCTGGGAAGCTCTGCTACACAGTGGTGCAGCTGGTTAGAGTTTGTAGGGAAGCTGTTCCAGCCAGCTCATCAGTTCCGAGTGCCGCTGGTCCTTTTCACCACACCATTAGCATGGCCAGCAACCTCCCTCCGATACTAGATCCCAGACCACACCCTTCTCCCCATGCCAAAATCTGACCAAACTCCCCTATATAAAACTTCCAGCAGAAATCTAACTGTCCACTGGGTACCTCACTGGGCTGCCTCCCCGCTCCAATGGCAGGGATGGGCCGCCAGGAGGCACAGGCCAATTTGCACACCAGCCACATTCAGATGCATCTGCCACAACTTCCTGTATGACTTTCACAGCCCCGACACCCAAGGAGCATCTCGGACTCTGAGTGTGCCCTTCTGCAAAGACTCAGAATTCTTTCCTATCCACAACTAACAAGTTCATGATAAAAGTAAAAGCTACTACATTCTGTCCTCACTATGTGCCAAGGATTGTTCCAAGGACTTTCTATATTTAGACCTCATTTAAAGCCCATAACCACCTTCTGAGGTAGGATTACCCTTTATAAATGAAGAAACTGAGGCACAGGGTTAAATATGTTGCTAAGTGCCACTTTAAGTGGTGACAGTGTGGGAAAGCCAGTCTCTGTGCGGAAACTTTTACCATTGTGTTGCTTTCCATCTCCACCTCTCGAAGAAGGGACAGGCAACCAAGAGTCATAATGACTTACGGCAGCCTGCATCTTGGCCTGCCTTCCTTGTGCCAGCTGAGGATCTGATCTGTGGGCCCTATGTCAGATGTGTGCCAATGCTCCCACCCGCCTGAGGAGCTGACAAGACCCTAGCACACTGCGCACAGCCTCAGGACCTTCCTCAACACCACAGCCACTAAGATCCAACCTGAGGGCACTTTTCAGATTTCCTGTGTGTCCCACAGCAAACCTGAACCCACTGCTTTCCATACATCTCCTGGGATGCTGTTTTCTGGATGCTATTTACCTACAGCAGGAAGTACCTGAATGCAGGCTTAACACACATTGTCCTGGGTCCTCTGCAGAACAACCCAATTGGACTCTCTAGGGGAGGGAAAGGACAATGCCTTTTAAAAACGCTCCCTGAGATGAGAATGCACACTGCAGTGGGGGTCCCCATAGCCTTCCGCCTTGCTCTTGGCTCCTCAGCTTGTAGCAGATACATCATCCACTCCACAGAAACCTACTAAGTGTCTGCCTTCCAAGCACAAGGCACTAACCCGGAGCAGGTACACAGAACAGGCTCCACTCCAGCGGGAGCCACTAAGCCAGCGAAGTGCGTTCACTTCAGTGCTCCCCCGGGAGCCACATAGGCTGAGCTGATGACCCAGCAGAGACTGCACACTTTCCTCTGGCTGGGCAGGCCCATTGTGGCAAATAACCCGAGAGGGCTGACCGCGGCACGATGAGTCATTCAGCAATTCCTGTAAGTGACCATGAAAAGGCGGCTTCTGAATCACAGGCAGGCTAATGCCACTGGCTGAATATGTGACAGCAAATGGAGATTAACTGGATAATGTGACGGCCTCACATCAGACCTAGAGTGTCTGTTTGCTAAGGGGAAAGGGATCAGAGTTAAAATCCAGAGAGGGGAAAGAAAGGTCACTCGCAGTGAAGTGGGGACATCTACGTGATGACACTGCAGAGGGAGCTGTGACACAGCGAGCGGGCCCAGCACCACACTTCCAGCTACAGCCCGGCCTGGAGCAGCAGTGCTCCTTCAGGCTTGGTAACAGGGACCGGCAAACCTCACCCCGCCTACATCGGGACGCCGTGGCTCATCAGGCAGGGGCAAGCTCCCTGGGCTCTGAGGCAGAAACCCTCTCTGTCCCATTTCTCACCACCTGGAACACAGGACTCTGGGGGAGAGAGGACATCGAGCAGGCACGGCAGGAGGCAGAGGTTCCCCTAATTCCCATAATCACAAGAAGTACAGAACAGCAGTGCCGAAACGGACCTCACTACCTGAGCAGCCTGTGCTGGAAGATCGGGAAGTCGACATGCCAAGGGGCTAAGCGGTATGTGCAGAGTCACAGCTGTCGGAAGCAGGTCCAAAATCAGGACCCAGGACGCCTGACCCGATTGCCAAATGGGATGGCCATGGTCTGGGAGTCAGGATCTGTTCAGTTATTCCCTAGACCCCCAGAGCACAGGGTGTGTGAGAAAACTGACAGACGACACTGACAAGACCTCAGGGTTCCACACACCCACCGATGGCACCAGGGCCGCAGTCCCAGCATCGCCTCTGAGGCGGGGATGCTCTGATCTCCTGGACGGGCTCAGCATCTTCAGGACTCATTGGTGCAAAGGGGAGGAGACTTCCAGTCCCCTGAGATAACAAGAAGACAAGGGAGCTTTGCTCCTGTTTGCAATTTTGTAGATACTTTCTGCCCCCACACAGAAAACTCAAAGCTGAAAAGACAGGTGCTAGGATAGGAATGGATTCAGATGAGGTTGCGCTCCAAGAAGTAAAGGTCTTGTTTTGAAAAGCATCCAGGGTTCCTAGGCACCCGCCCCGGAGAAAGAGCACTCCTCCTGCCTAGGTGGTGAGAGGAAAAACTCGGTATGAATTTCCTCAGGGAAAGAATTTCGGTATCATCAGAAAAAGGCTAGGAGATCAGGAGACACTCGCCATATCTGACAAGCCAACCCTCTTCTGGCAGGCCTTGGGATTTGAAATCTAATCATTACATTCTTTCCGGAGAGCAAAATCCAGGAGCAATATGGAGCTTAAATGTTTAGAATGCAGTCCACTGCTTAATTAGGGCCTGGCTATCCACAGGGCTGTGGGACGTTGCCTACCTTAGAATTCACCACATTTCCCACTAAAGCTGCAGTGTCCATTATGGTAGCTTCGACACGTTCGACTACTTAAATTTAATAAAAAATGAGCGAATAATAGGAAAGCTTCAGTCTTCCTGTTGCACCAGCCACATTCCACTGCTCCAGCCACATACGGTAAGTGGCTACCATAGAGGACATTTCCATCACTGCACAAAGTTCCAGAGGACAGCACTGCTCAGAAGGCCATTCAGTGTGGCCAGTGCATCTCTCCATCCCTTACCGGGTCAGGGAGAGTGCTAGAGTGCAGCAAATGTTCTGAACTGAACTCAAGTGTCACGTAGGAACCTCCTGATGCTGGCTAGCTGATGTGAGGAAATAAACTTATGGACATCTGTATTACTGTTCATCCAAGAAGTTCGGCTGCTTGTGTTGGATTTTTGGAGAGACAGAATGGTGACATGGAAAGGCTCTATTGGTGACATGAAGGGTATGTGTGTGCAAATAAACATACTCAAAAAGATAAAAGAGAGTTAGACGTATGCTGTGGTTCCAGCTAGAAGGGAGGCTGAGCTGGGAAGTTCACTCGAGCCCAGGAGTTCAAGATCAGCCAGGGCAACACAGCAAGAACCCATATACATATTTTTTAAAAAGCAAAAAAGCAAAAAACATCAGTTTCCCTCCTTAGGAGCAAACAGTATTTCCAAATCCTTTCATATACTTTTGAGACGTTTTATGCACTGTGGTGAGCACAATAACGGCCTCCAAAGATATTCATATCCTAGTCCCAATACTCTGAATACGTTACCTTACGTAAAAGGCGCCTAAGACAGATGCCATTAGGTGAAGCATCCAGAGATGGGGAGCTCATCCTGGGTTGTTCCAGTTGGCCCAACGACACCGCCCCTGTGTTCTTAGAAGAGGGAGGCAGAGGGCCAGAGTCAAAGGACACCTGATGAGAGAAGCCACGGCAAAGTGCTGGGGCCACAAGTCACAGAATGTGAGCAGCCTCCAGAGGCTGGAGAAGGAAAGTCAACAGTGCTCCCTAGAGCCAGCCTCCCACAACAACACAGCCCTGCCACCGCGACACAAGAGAATATAGTAAAATTCAAAGGGCACCTATGTAATGCTTGATATGTACACTAGCAAAAAACAGTGAGTGAGGGATTCAATGTATGAGGGATCATTATGTAACTCTTACTGCCTCAACCTTAAAGGCAGCCAAAGGTAGCGGAAGAAACTGCCCTAGGCGCCCAGAGACCTACCTGTGCAACCTCAAACATGTCATTTAAACTTTTACTCTCTTCAAGTGTGACATAAGAGCAGGGTGGAGATAAGAGACGAGACGGTAAACTCCAGGTGTACTAGGTTTTTCGGCTCACTATGCTAATCAATAACAAGCGTGGCCTGGATATGATTTTTGCGATGGGCCTCATTTCCCACCAAAAAACAGTTTGCTAAATATAAAACCAGGAAATGTTTACTGTGCTTAAGAAAAACTTCAAAAGAACTATAGGTACTGGGCACAATTTCCATGGCAGCCCCTTACCTGCAAGGTGCTAACTACACAGTATTCCCTTGGAGACTGCAGCGGAACCGTGGTTCCCTAACTGCTGGGAACCCGGAGTCCCCTGGCTGTGCGCAGCAATGCAGAGAAGGAGCACTGCGTGCAAGGGACGCCACTCCGTCCATCACCACCAGCACAGCAGCTCCTCCTCTGCCTCATCTCTGAACAGGGAGTGTTTGGCATGGCTGGGTTCCGTGGTTAAGAGACGTAACCTCCAGTCTAAGGCTGGCACTCTCTTTCAGTGAAGGGCAGGACAGTGAATATTTGAGGCTTGTGAACACACATAGTCTATGTTTGCTGAAAATGTAAAAAACTGCACTTAGCTCAGGGGATGTACAAAGATAGTCCTCAGACTGGATTTGGCCCACTGGTTGTAGTTTGGAAACCTCTGGCTAAGAAATAATGAAAACACTATATAGTTCTTAAAATCCAGACAAACTGTGCCCAGCTGGAATAAATATGAAATTAAAATCCCACCACGTGCAAGATGACCACATGATGACAGTTATGTGAAAACAGTGCCTAAGTCGGGATCTTGAGAGGACACGGACCGTGAAGTCCCCACACTTGAGAAGTTTCAGCTCCTCGTCACTTTTGGGCCTGACAATGGTGGCCACATTAAGGGCAACTCCAAAAGTACTTAGTTAAGTGCTATCCTGTGAGAAGGCCAAGGCAGGGATGAAGTTCATTACGAAAGCGTGAGGATGGTGCGATCACGGACTGAGAACACTCCTGACTATGGATATTCATCTGTGATTTCTGCATTTTCTACCACAGTAGAATACAGGGACAAATAACACTCCCCCGATAATACTCATTAATCCAGATACCAGGACAGTTTAAGTTAAAAGTGACCAATGCTAGACCTTCACATTCCCAAAAGCAAGCCTTTCATGAAGCAAAACAGGCAAAAGGGCAAGAAAAAGAAAAGAAACCTAGAAGGCAGGCCAAAAGAGAATTCCTGACACTGTATATACAAACTAGATTTTCAGAAGCTATTTTAGTACCTATTAAATATCAGTACAGATATCTTTGACTCAGTGACCTCATTTCTATGAATAGAAATAGACATACTCACAATTAGGTACTTAACACATTCTAATCTTTATTTGCAGAAGATTAGAATGAATAAATAAATGACAATACATCTGTACGAAGGAATATTATACAGCTGTTTACAAAACCAAGAATGAAAAAAGTTTTTATATCCTAAAGTGAAACAAAGTTCAAGGCAGCCGGGTTGCTTTAAAGAAAGTGAGGAAGCTGGGTGTAGTGGTATGTGCCTGTAATCTTAACACTTGGGACACTGAGGCAGGAGTATGTTGAGTTCAAGGCCTGGACTACATAGTGAGACCCTCTCTGAAAAAAGTGCAAGGCTCTACCCATTTGTGTTTGGAAGAGAGAAGAAACTGTGCTGTCTGGATGGACAGATAGCTCTGGAATACCCAGGAAACCTGTAACACCAGCCATGTCCAACAAGCAGAATCTCAGTGACTAAGGGACGGGAGTCGAAGGGCAATTGCTTGAAATACCTTTCCTACTTTTTTTTTGGATTTTGAACCTTGGGAATGTATTTATCTAAAATTTTAAATTAAAATGCTCTATAATAATAGGGTCAGCTGTTTACGACTTTACACTATCAAAAAAGAACTGTAGCTCTGGTATCAGACACCTGCTAATTAGACTCCTTAAGCCCCTGGCAGAAGCTTGAGAAGCTAAAGGACCTCACCCAGTGGAGCAAATCTCTACTAACTGCACAATATGTAATACGACTGCCATGCGGCTCTTTCAATTTCCCAGTTGAGACGGGCAATGGTCTCTCCCCATCTGCTGAGAAGCAGGGCATGATGAGACAGCTGTCCTTATCATGACATCCAGCGTCACTTACCAACTTGTACAGTTCCAGAGCCCTTGGCTGTCAGAAATGATTTCCAAGTCCCAGTAGCCTGGCTAGGAGAGCGGACAAAGAGTATTTCCTTGCTCACTCTACTTCAAGGATACTTTGAGGGCATCTTTTGGCTAACACTTCCTCTGTTCTATCCGTGATCTGCTAAATACCAGAGGTAAATACATACAAGTTACCTCTGATCTCTGTTGGATAAACAGTCATTTCCAGGTAGAGAGAGTCATGCTGTTTGAATACAAAAGAGCAAAGGTAAGCATGTGACTGCTTGGAGCAGATATCAGATGTACAATCATGGGGCAGGCTGCCAGAGGACAGAGACCCCACTAAGAATGGTGATCTAGCCATAGGCAGCACTGATGTCCTTTTTCCTAACAACAAAATAAGCGCCCCATGGGATGTGGGTGGACCCCTACACAAAGAGGCACTGACAGTCACAATGACACTGAGCCCATCTTTACCCAGGACACAGAAAGACCTAGGAGTCCAAGAAAAACCTCAAAAACTCAAAACCAAAAAATTTGGGAAGTACTAACAAGCCATATCTTATTACACAATTCCTTAGTTATAATAATAAACTGAAATGCATAAAAAGCAGCTAGTAGTTCTTAAAATAGTCTTCCTCAGGCCGGGGATTTAGCTTAGTGGTTCCACCACCTGCCTTGCAAGCACAAGCACCCGAGTTTGATCCCCGGTACCAAAAAAAAAAGTCTTCCTAAAAATCACAATGGAATGATGAAATGGGCCAGCAAAGGGCAGGTAGCAAGAGAAGAAAGCCCATTTTCTGGGGCTTGTTCCAACTGACGGCACAGGAGTCATGAGGTGGCTCTGCTGGCCCTGCTCCAACCCCTTTCCCTGCACACTGCAAAATGACAAGGACGAGCCAATGTACAGGAGCCCCAAATCAGCCCAGCCCCAGCCACTAAAAAGGCAGCCACGTGACGGCAGAGGGAAAGCACAGGCCCAGGAGTCAGGAGGGTGCGTTCTCATTCCCCTACTGCAAGCTGGAGAGTGTCCCTTTTTCTCTCCGAGTGTTTTCTCACCCACAAAATGAGAATCAATGTATCTCTGATCTTATGCAACCCTTTATGATACATATGATTCTCAATCCTATAATTCCATACAATCTCTCAGTCCAATCACCTGTACCAAAACCAGGATATGAATTCATCTCTGGCTTCCTAAGAGGAAGAACGGTCAGGGTGGTTGAGAGCACGAAGAACCCTAATAAGCAGGTGGTAGCTGAGGAGGCTTTTTACCCTGAGGAGCCTTCAAAGGCCCTCTGACACCCAGAAAAGGATGGCGAGGCTCTGGGCAACAGTCCCCTCCCATAACTTCCTTTGCAGGACAGACATCAGTATTCAGAGACCACCACCCAGCCACCTCCAGCCAAACCCCATCGATCTTCACCTGCGTCCGGCCACTAACCTCCTGATACACCACCTCTCTGTCCTGGATTTTATCACGCTAGCCTGGGAATCAAGAGGCTGGGGGAACTGCTTCTCACCCAGCTATGTTGGGGTTTAGATGCTATAGAATTTGCTTCCCTTCTTACGTGGAAAACAGCCTACCGCCAGTGCAACCTAAATCTCAAACTGAGTTATTTCCAGGAGCTGTTACTCTGAAAACTTGCAAGTGTATTATCATCATCTGTGTGCAGAAATGGCCTTCACAGTGCCAGCTTTTCAGGACTACTACCAAAGTATTAGCAGCCCAGTATGGATCCCAGCTCTGCTACAATCTGACCAAATGTCTTTGAGAAAATCATATAACACTCTGGGCCCACCTCTTCACCTATATACACCAAGGAAGGTGGACTAGACCGCATGAGCTCTTATTCAGATGCAGTGGTGTGTGTTTGATCCTGGTGGTGACAGAACCAAAAATACGACTTCAATTTGGCCACAAAAGACAGCGTGTATCTTAGCGAAGCTTGCTTCTGGAGAGTTCCCACAGCTGAGGCTGGTGGGCAGGTCTATAAGACATGTCTTTGCAATACAAAGGCTCCCAAATAAAAGGTTTTCAGATGCACCCACCTTTCCCGCATCTACGAGTTCTGCAATTTCATCTAGATGTACACCACTGGCCATGAAAAAGGCCCAGCGATAATGGACTCCTTGCCAGAAATGCTGAAAAGAAAACAAAACATGGTCAAATATGAATGATAAAATCGGACCTAATGAAAATTCAACGAAAGGTATTTTCTGAATAAATAAGACAGACAAACTGATTTTCCAATTTCACGTCAATAGCTTAGCACAGTGACTGACAGCAAATGCTCCATAATGTTTAAGGAATGAAATGAATAAACAGAGATGCAGCCCCGTCAGCTCAGGCTGCTACTCCCAGCCTAGCCCACAAACATGTCAATAGCAAGTGTTCTTTAATGACAGACTTACACAGTGGACTGTTTCCCTAAGAGGAATTACGGCCGAGACCTCTAGGCTTCCCCTATTAAGGTTTAAAAAGAAGCCTAAAAACACTAGAGAAGAGATCTTTACCAAATTCAAAAATGCTTCAAGACACAAAAAGGTACCAAATATCATCTTAGAAACTCAATCACACACTTTTTTGGGGGGCTCTGATAGGAACAGGCAGCTTTAAAGCCCAAACAAAGCTTGCAGTTCCTTATACATCATGACTGGGTCTTTCTCTACAGTTATAGTAAATACTAAGCCACCCAATTTATGAGGTAAAACTTCTCCATAGGAGAATGAGCAAAAATTTTACACAAGGAGGGTTTGACTCAAATGCCATACTTGCAACTGTATTATTCTTCCCGTTGCAGGAAGTGGTCCATTATCACCACAGCATGTGAACTGAGGTTCTTCGTGACCCCTGTCCTGCCCGACCGCAGGGCACCAGATGGAAGAGACCCAGAGGTCACATGGGCCCCTCATGGCAGCCACTGGAGCACCGGTTGGCCGTGTTACTTCAGCTATGCTACCACCCGCATCCTGGCCCAGTGCACTGGCATGACCACCTCGCTGGCAGCCTTGGAGGAAGGATTAGACAAGAGTGGACATTAAAGCCAGGGCTGGAAATAAAGTTTACTGAGGAAAGATTGGAATGCTACTACGTCAATCTCAGAATGCAGAAAGAAAAAAACGTTAACTTGTCAAGGCAAAGCCTCCCAACAAGGCGTGTTGAGAAAGGCTTACTGGTTGAGTGGCCACATAGTTTATTTTCCAACCGAGAAAAACTGTGAGAGTTGGGAGTCACCCTTAAGAACTGCCCCAGGCCAACAGTCAAACTTAGTGTGGAACAGGTGATGAGACAAGATTCCTTTTAGCCCTCAGGGTAGCACAGCAGAGCCTGTGCTGGCAGAAATCTCAAGAGAAGTTGCTCTTGGCCCAACACAGCCCCCATGTGCTGTTCAGACTATCGTTTTCTGTGTATCATGGAGTGAAGGAGGTTGGGGGGCACTGGTCTAGACTTTAAAATAATAGTGTTGCCTTCAGGCTTTTGTGACTGGCTACTAAGAGCACTGAAAATGTCACTAGTTTACAGGGGATGGGGGAGCGGTTAGTGACAAGCACTGGAGACCCGTTCAATTACTTCCCTCGAAGGTTTGGTCACGGGGACTACAATTAAACATCCTGGGAATTGTTTAGGCTATTGAAGAAGGAACAGAAATGGTGGCAACTGTTACGTGTACAATTCTTTTTTTAATGGCACGTTATTCTGCAAACTAAAACTCTTCTCTGCAATGGCAGAATTTTTATATTCTGCTATAAGAGGTCTTTTTACCCAGGGTGCCGCAGGAGAGAAAATAAAGCCAAGCAGGCAGGAGAGTCAGAAGCCTGACCGTGAGGCTTTAGCCATGCACAGCCTCAGAAAGACTGGACACTGCCTGCAAGGTCTCCACATGAGATTGCGGTTGCCATCTCTCAAGGAGGGAGAAAGGAGAGGAGGAAGAGCGCTGTGCCCTTTTTACTCTCCGAGCGCTGTTCCGACGCTTTAACCCGGATCAGGTCTCAGCGGAATACAAACTGTGCAATCTTCGGGGAAACACTGGAAAGTCAAAGGTTTTGTGAAAAGCACAAAAACAGACAAAGGACAGCTAAGCTGTCTCCACCACAGAGAACCCTGTCTGCAGCCGCTACCTGAATCAAGAGAGAATGAAGAGCGGGATTCGGAGCTTAAGTCTGTTCTTACACAGTTTTGTAAGGAGGAGAATCAACACATTTTATAAATTTAAGGGCTGCAACGAGTAGATGGTCTTTCCAGACAGTCACATGCCATGTCCCTACAGAAAACAACCTGGACGCGAGCAAGAGGTGGCCTTCCAGAAAAGTAGAAACGGACTGGGTGCTCTGTGCAATTGCTTTAGTTGTTTTCTTTTCTGTCCTCATACCTGTTTCATATGAACTATGTCACCGTCTTCACTGCTACTCTAAGGATTTAGTTAAGGCACAGAATTCAAGAGACCAAAGTCCTAAATTTCATCTTCCCTGAGAAGATCCCAAATTATTTTTTTTTCCTGGTACTGGGAACCAAAATGGACCTTGCACTTGCCAGGCAGTTGCGGCATCACTGATCTACATCCCTGGCCCTTCCAAATTAATTTCTAATATAAAGAAGCAGCTTTAGCTGAGGTATAGCTCAGGGAGCACTTGCCTCACAGGTGTAAGGCCGTGGGTTCCATCCCAGCACCGCAAAAATAGAAAAAGCAGCTAACAAAAATCTATTAAGTCCATCACCTCACAAACATGGGTCAGAGTTGGCTGGGCTAGGTGACTTTTACCACTAAGAAATTTCCTCCTGCTTTTCTTCCTTAGCACTGATATCTTATCGAACTAAAAACCTAGAATTTATCTTTATTTTTCTCTAACGCACGTTCCCTTTCAGCACTAATTCAATGGTTTAAAGTTACCAACAGTTTATAGCCTGAAATTACACAACCCTCTGTCTCCACTGTGGTGACGACAGGCTGTGGCACTGAGGGGCCAGCAGATGTACAAGCTCTGCTGTCAGTGCCGAAACTGAGGCTGACTGCACTCAACTCCACTCACTAGGTGTGTTCAGGTGAGGTGACAGCTGCACAGGGGCCTGGCCACAGTGGCTGGCTCATCAGTACCTAGTGTTTCTAACCTGTAGGGGACAGAAGTGCTAGGATGAGCTGTTATACTCCCGGTAAGTGCATGCTCGCTCTACTTGCCCTGGTAGCCTAAAAGTAACACTGCACTTTTCTTTAGGTTTTTGAAATTCAATGAAATGGCCAAAGCCCTCCAAGGGTTAGCAAGCCCCACCTGGGAATCACTGCTGTGTCCCACAGGAAAACAGCAGCTGTACACTTTTTGAATGAAATTTCTACCTAGCCGGGTGTGGTGGCTCACACCTGTAATCCCAGAACTCGGGAGGCTGAGGCAGGAGGATCACTGAGTTCAAGAGCAGCCTAGTGAGTTCCAGGTCAGTCTCAACTACACAGTGAGACCCTGTCTCAAAAAATCACCCCCCCAAAAAAAAAGAAAAAGAAATTTCCACCTTTACACACGAGAGATTATGTGCGTTGAGACTGGAGTGACAGAGAGACAGTCATTAAGTTTAGGCAGGAAGGAAGCAGACAAGGTGCCAGATAGAATCAAGAGAGGTAACAACTGATTAGGAAGCCAACATTTAGTAAGAGCTTTGTATGTACAAGGCGATATGCCAACTCACTTTGCTTATCTAATTTAATCCTACAAAGCATGAGGTAGGTGAATTATTAACTTCGTTTTACGGGTGTACACACTGGGCTTAGAGATGTTAGAAAACTTGTAGGATCACACAGCTACTCAGTTCGGTCAGATTGGAGACCAGCCAGTGCAACTCCGAGAGTACATGCTGGCAGCATGTGCTACGCTGCCTCTGAGGGGGGACAAAGTGGCCAGGGCTCGCGCCACTTTCCGGCAGCAGGGGCCACGTGCTTGCTCTTAACCTGCCAAGGCTCCTTCCTACCTTTAACGCTTTTGTGCCCACAGTGAGTCCGGTCTGCAGCATGCCGTCTGCTACGCCCAGGCGGTCCATGTTCAGGAGGAAAGGGGTCACCAAAGTCACATAGGTGGCTCCTGACCATTTCTTGAGAAATTCGAGAGCCCATGTTTCAGTGGATCCACCAACATTATCAAGGATAAAGTCAAACCTGGAGAGAGGAGCAACCACAATATCCTTGTCAGTCCCTTCAGTCCTGTCACCAGGTGGCCACCGGGTGTATCCTAGGATAGCTCAGAAGCCATCCTGAAGCACCACCCAGCTGAGGGATGGGGGCTCGAAGGACATACCCTCTTCCTCTATGGCTTTTCTCCAAGGTCAATCCAATAGGACTCATTTTTTGCCATAAAAACCATATTTTTAATACTTTAAACATGATCTAACCAAGTGATTCTGAATTAGAGGGGACTTTGGCCCCTGTGATGCAGAGAATAGACACACACAGAAAAGGTATCCTCACCAAAATATCAATAGCTGAAAAACTTGGGTTGCCAAGGTTGAGGAGCCCCAACTTGAGCTCTGTAGAAAAATGCAAAGTGATCCATTCAATATAAATCAAAGTATTATGTATTACATATGAACACTTGGAAAGAAAAAGCATGTAAGATTTTTACTCAAAAGAATGACTACTTATTTCCTCCATAGTAAAAAAATACTTGGGAGGAATGTCCTCTTCTCCTTCTAGAATTTTCTACTTTCTGGTTCCATGGACAGAATCGGGATGATGAATAAAGAGAAATCAACACCATTCTCCCAGTCTTCAGTTCTGCTCTAACATGGCAAAGAAATTCATCATATGGAACCCACAGGAAATAACAGATACTCAAATCCTTAAATCTCACCAAAAAAAAAAAAAAAAATGCTATAATCACTATGCTCCACTTAGAAGAGAGAAAAACCCACTAAAGCCTTAAATACTTTGGAGAAAAAGAAACTATTTAAGGAATGCATTGTGTAAATTAAGCAAATCAATTGAATCTCTCTTGGGTAAATCTTTTTCCCCTTCCAAATTCATCCTGGTGAAGTCAAACATCAAAGTTTCTAAAGCCAGCTTTGGCCAATTTCATGAATCTTGTGTCTTTCACGGGATTAAACTAAAGAAAGAAGAAAAAAAATCAAAGGATATGAATCACAGAAGAATGACCTTACTAGATAATTATTCCTCTCATTAGTAATAGTTTCTACTTCCTTCCCAATTTTGTTTTTTTGTTTTGTTTTTTCTGGTACCGGGGATCAAACTTGGGTCCTTACATTTGCGAGTCAGGCGGCGGAAAAACTGAGCTAAATCCCTAGCCCCCCAGTTTTTGAATAAACAAATGTGAGGATACTTAAAACTTAAGGGCAGCCTGGTATTATGGTACCAGCACTGTCTGAGAAGTCTGGAGGTCAGTTATAGACTCATGATTCCACTAATGATCACTGGTAGGACTCTGAGCACACAAAAGTTACGAAGTCCTCTGCCTCTGATCTTCTCAACTGTAACATGACTGGGACAGACTGAAAGATTCTTAAGTTTCTTCCCCGCCATAGAAGTTCAAACACTGCACAAGCTGCTACTTGAAAGAAGAAACAAATTTACTACTGGTAGATTCAAACTCTGGGAGAAATTATAAAAACCAGTTTTAACAAAAGCTGTCACAAAGGAAGAGGAAGAGAAGGAAATAGGGAGGCGGAGAGGTGGTGATGGAAGCCGGTGAGATCCCCCTTACTGGAAAAGCTTGAGCAAAGGGGCTGAGGGCATGTGGAGCAATGCCAAGGAGAACTGTAGCACTGGGCTGCACGGTCAGACTGAGGGTCGCTGTTCTCTGGAAACAAACCCAGACAAATAAAATACTGGAGGTAGAGAGCGGAATGGGCAGCCTCTGCTATCTAGAGACTGTTGTGCCCAAGTCGCGAAGTCCCCAAAGACCACCGCCAAGGAGTCAGGTCCGATGCAACTACACAAGGAGTTTATTACAAGCTCGAGCCTGCACCCTTGGATGTCACCGACGCAGCGGCTTCAGACCGAGAGCCCCGGCCCACTTTCAAAGCATGATTATATAGGGTTCGGGAGGCTTGAAAAGCTCTAATTTCTATTGGCTCATTATTACTTAAATCTTAATGTTGCTATTGGGTATCACTAGGCGCGCGAGGAAAAAAGGGCACACTCGGGCAAGGAGGTGGGACGTGGGAGGGGGGTCGGTTCAACTCTGGGCCCCTGAGCTCCCGCGCTCGGGCAACCACAAGATCTTCCGGTCTATATAGAACATCTGGTTCCTCTCTTGGTGGCCTCCTCCCTGAGGCCTCAATTCCTGTCTTTCTAGTTCAAATTCCTCTTGCTAGGGATCAAGCAAAGGACAAGTTTTACCCAAACTGGTGTCTAATTCTAAGATGGAGTCAGCCTGGCTTGAGAGAATTCAGGGACTGAAGGGTCTCGAGGGTCCCACAAAACCAGGTCCCAGACCCCTTTTACGTTCTCATTTCCTAGGAACCCACAGGGGCTGCCTAGGCCCTGACACTTAGGCAGGAGGTAGCTGGGAGTTCTCAACTGTGTCCTGATGCAGGAGCTTTAAACTTGCTGTTATCATTGCCCAGTTAATTCTTTTTCGATACCCTGAATAATTAATTAGATAGTATTGAGCACCTACTATGTGCCACACACTATAGTACCAAGCACAGGGGCGTAGCAGGGAACAAGGAAAACAATTCTGCTCGAGAAGATTGCTCACAGCTCTGCTTACTTGGAGAGGCGCTCTTCCATCGTTTGCCAAGACGACCTCCTCCTCAACCATCCACTGTCCTCCTTCCCTGCATGAATTCCCTCACTAGCACTGACCACCAAAACCGGCAACCAGAATGAAACATCCATTTTGGGGAAGATGTGTCTCTTTCTTCACTGTAGCTAGGCTTTGAACCATCAAGAAACTAGCCAATAACAAATGCTGGCAGGAATGTGGGGAGAAAGGAACCCTTCTCCATTGTTGGTGGGAATGCAGACTGGTGCAAACACTGTGGAAATCAACATGGAGATACCTCATACAATTAGGATTAGAGGTTCCATTTGACCCAGCTATTCCCCTGCTGGGTATCTTCCCAAAAGAATTAAAAGAATCACATCACAGTGATATATGCCCACCCATGTTTATAGCGGCACAGTTTGTAATAGCTAAAACTCAGAAACAACCCAATCGCCCATCAACTGGAGACTGGATAAAGATGTGCTTTTGTTTTGTTTTATATAAAATGGAGTACTACTCAGCCATAAAGATTGAGAAACTAGAGACATTTATAGCTAAGTGGATGCACATTGAGGCCATACTATTCAGTGAAATTAATAGGACACATATGTGTAAATACCAAATAGTTTCTCTGGTGTGCAAAACTAAAACTGTAAATAAGGATCAAAATATATAATTGACATTGTATAATAGGAATAAAAGGTCTAAAAGAGCAAGGGAAGTGGGAGGAGTACGGGAAAGGTAAAAAGGGAAAAGAAAAAATACGAGAAAAGGAAAAACATGGAAACAATGTCTTTGTAGACAGGGGAGGGTGGAGGGGTGAAGAGAGGGCTGGGAATGGGGAAAAAATATGAACCAAGATGTATCATGTAAAGGTACAAGATCCCAATGATGAATGTAACTGTATTGTATACTTAAAATGGATCAATAAACTTAATTTTTAAAAATTTTTAATTAAAAAAAATTAAGATCCATAGTCAGAACACAGGGTGCAAGAGAGCTCCTAATCTGTCCTTGCTGGGTCCAACCACAGTCTGAATTCAGACACATCAAGGACACCCATGGAGCTCCATTGCCAGTATCTACTTAGTGAACCAACACTTGAAGTGTGCTTACTGCTAATCAGGTCTCCTTGTGCACTATTTTATATTCTTCCTGTGCTGACAGATGCCACCAAAGGGAATGCACTTCCAGTCTCCCTTCAGACCTCTCCAAGCCAGCAATGAAAATACGTTAACTTAAAATCAGCGAAAGACCACACAAACAAGGTAACTTCCTCAATGCGGATCACGTTATGTTACCACACTGTATCAACCTCTGGGATTAGAATGGAACCCAATCTAAGTGGCTTCTCATGACACAGATCCCAACAAGACTGAAGCTGTCAGACCACCTCACTCGCGCATCAGCAACTGCCCTTGTGCCCACTGCCCAATGGGACACTGCTCTAGTACATACGGTTTTAAAGGTTTCAGCTGCTCTTCTACACGTCCAGATTTGTAATCAATTACATCATCCGCCCCAAGCTTCCTCACAAGTTCACTGGCATCTTTAGAGCAAACTGCTGTCACATGAGCATCCCACGCTTTCATTATCTGCCAGAAAAAAAAAAAAAAGGAGGAGAAAATAGAAAAAATGCATTAAAAATAAAATTGGCATCACATGTACCTACATCGGACTCATCTCTAGAGAATTCTGAGTGCCTCATCTTAACAAGAAGTATAGGAAGCCATCTGTGAGACTAGTAAAACTGATAAAACTCTTCATTCTGAAGAAAATCTCAAGAAAGAGACTCAGTTTCCACAGGGAAGCCAGCTAGTACCTCCACGGCATGAAGTTTTAACCAATCCACTAGGAAGAGCTCAGTGCCTCACTAGCCCAGAAAACACTGAGTTAATAGCCTCAAACTTAGTGCTTGTACTGATGACCATGGTAAGCAGCAAAAAAAAAAAAAAAAAAAAAAAAAAAAA
>NW_022900926.1:71264034-71291248 GCF_012274545.1 Fukomys damarensis
AAAAAAAAAAAGACACAATTACACATGCTCAAAAAATGGCTATCTCAAAAAATGAGAACCAAGACCTGTCATGTAAAGATACAAGATCCCAATGATGAATGTAACTGTACTGTATACCTAAAATGTACCAATAAACTCAATGAGGAAAAAATAAATAAATAAGTCACACATGTAAAAAAAATGACCATCTCAGCTGTGTTCAGAACATAAAAAGGCAAAGCTCCTTCATTTGCATCTCTAAAAAGTGTTGATGCCATGCAGCAAAACAATCAGCTATCTGGGGCTAGGCGCTCTTTACAAAGGGCAAGAAAAAAGTGGCCATTTTACTTTTAAACCACGGATGAGGTCCTCTCCTTTGAAGTAGGAAGACATAAATAAACAATTCCCAGATTTTAAACATGTAGATGAATTGATCTAAGAAAAACTAAATTTAAATAAAAAGGAAAGCTAAATTCTGATGATTCTGGATTTAGAATCAAGAAAGCATCCTGCTCCAAAAGTGCTGTAATTTTCCGTAGTATCAATTTGACAGGCTTTATTTTTATTTTTTTTTTATTTTTATTGAGTTTATTGGTACAATCTAGGTATACAATACAGTTACATTCATCATTGGGATCCTGTACCTTTACATGACAGGTCTTGATTCTCATTTTTCCCCTTGTCCCTGCCCTCCCTTCACCCCCTCCTCCCCTCCTCATTTACAAACACTTTATTTCCATTTTTTCAATTTCTCATATTGTTTTCCTCTCCCTTACTACCTTTCCCCCACCCTTCCCACTTTCCCTACACCTTTAGCCCTTTACTTCCTATTTCACATTATTAATTATCTCATTAGGATCCTGTGTACTATTATAGTTTTTCACACCAGAGAAACTATTTGGTATTTCAGTTAAAGAAATCTCTGTATGAACATTAAAAATAGGGAATCCTAAAATAAAACTAAAAAGGAAAGTAAAAGAGAAAAGGCAATGATATAAGATTAAAATAATCCTTAATTCTGAAGATGAAAATGGTCCCTTAACATATTTAAATTGCTTCTAGCTCTTGTAGTCTTATTCTTTTTTTTTTTTCATTATTTAGAGAATACTTTATTAGTTTCTGTAATCAAACTGATAGGCTTTCTAATGAGTTTTTTTTTTTTTTAATGAAAATGATAAAGCACTGATTACAGAAGAAGGCACGGGTTAAGGGTTAAGTAATGGCTCTCTAAACTCCAGAACACATGAGCCGTTGTTTTATTAATTTATTTAGGCGGTGCTGTGGACGGAAGGGTTCACCACCACTGGCCTAGAGTTTGACTACACACTCAGGATAGTTCTGCATGTTGCTCTGTCTTCTGTATTTTCTGCAACTTGGCGTATCTAGAGATTGGATCAGACTGTTTCCTTTAGTAAAACTGTGAAGGTGGTCAGGCAAAACTAGAGAAGGCGTATCATATCATGTCTGCTTGTTAAACTTTTTATAATCTTGGCAGCTATCAATGCTCAATATCTGTATCTGCTTATTGGTGGCTGCAAAAATAGTGATGTATTATTTCAATGAGTAACTGGAATACTTTCAGTATCTGTTCTACTCCCTTGCTATGCTTTTCACCAATCTTTGCCTGATTTTAATACTGGACCCTATCACCTGAGTATGTTTATACCTTCGATTCTTTTATAATTTAAATTTCCCTATTCTGTTTCTCTTAAGGTAGCATTATATATTGTGTTTATTTAAATTCCTTCTAGAACAGTCTTCATTACTAAATTTCTTTTTCATTTATTTTTTACCTTTTTTCCTAAGTTTTTCCAATCCTGATTTTTTTCCTTTTCTGTCTCACATTTTTAATACCTTTTAGCTTGTTGTGAAGTGGATTACACTTCCATTTCATGGACACGTTTTCTGATTGCTTTGTCTACAGATACGTTATTCTACTCTTTATTGTTATTTTCCCTGTGATAGCTTTCTATGGGGTTTAACCTCGACACTTTTCTATTACTCACTTTTCATTTTATTAAAATATTTTTGTTATGAAACATATATAAAACTGTATAGAAGAGCTGGGTGTGGTGGCGCATGCCTGTAATCCCAGTACTCGGGAGGCTGAGGCAGGAGGATTGCTGTGAGTTCAAGACCAGCCTGGGCTACACAGTGAGTTCCAGGTCAGTCTCAACTACATAGTGAGACCCTGTCTCAACCCCTGCCCCCACAAAAAAAGACTGCATAGAGTGTATGGCTTAACAAACTACTACAAAGCAAATCTCTAAACATCACTCAAGATTAAGAACTACAATACCACTCATACTCCTAAGCTTCCCAGTAAAAATCCCTTTATTCTTAGAATACTAATGATGACTTTTATTACAGGTTTGCCTTTCTTTAAAGTTCTACTACTAGGCATTCTGCAATACTGTTACTTAGTTTCCCTGTTCTTGAATGTAACTGAATGTAGTCATATGAGGGCCCTCTTTTATATCTGAATTCACTCAACATGTTGGCTGTGAAATTCAACAACTCCACTGTCTGTAACTATGGTTTGTTTTCATGACTATATTGTATCCCAAGGTAGGAATCTATCGTTTGTTTATTCATTTTACTGTTGATAAACAGTTGCACTGTTTCCAATGGAAGATATTACCAGGACAGTCTAGTTCTGAAATTCTGGTACATATCTTTTGGTAAACAATGCCTCATGTATCGGTAGGGTAATATGCCTAAGATTGGAATTACGGGGTTGTCAAAGGGTGATGTATATTCAAATTTAGTATGTGGGGAACCACGCCAATGATTGCACCCAAAGCAGGCTGTAAGCAATGCAGGCTGTAAAGAGCTAACCATGAAACTGGCTTATTTAAGGAGTCTGACAAAATCATACAAGATAATACACAGCCGAGAACAGAGCAACTCTTACTCAAATTCTGTTCCTAGCCTAACAGAAGAATGCTGTCACTTCTTTTACCAGCCTAGTTTGCATCAGCAATGTATCCCTAGCAACCACATGTAGCCATTCAAGCAGCCCCTTTACCTTAACCTAACAATGACTGTGTCACCAATAAATATTGATGGTTCTGGATGTTTAGGATCTTTGCTTGCTCAAGTCTTTGCTTGCTCAAGCACTGGTCATCCCAGTTCCTCGTCTCTGTATCTTTAATTCTTTTTTTTTTTTTTTTTTTTTTTGGGTGAGACAGAGTCTCACTATGTAGTTGAGGCTGTCCTGGAACTCACTATGTAGCCTAGGCTGATCTCAAATTCACAACGATCCTCCTGCCTCAGCCTCCCGAGTGCTGGGATTACAGGTGTGTGCCATCATGCCTGGCTATCTCTTTAATTCTGTAGCTTAACTTTTTCTTCTCACCATACATCATAGCACTGAGCAGATCGGGATCCATTGCACGGGTTTCCAATATTAGTAGATGGTACCAAGTCATTTTCTACATGTTAGCAATTTTTACTTTAACCAGTAAATACGATCTTTCTCTTCTGTTTTTTTTCTTTTATTTATTCATTGAAAATGTTTATTGAGAGTGTCTGGACTGAATCTTGGATATCTATCTAAGAAAGAAAAAAGGAAAGGAAAGGAAAGAAAAAAGAAAAGGAAAGGAAAAGGAAAAAGAAAAGAACAAACAAATGAAAGAAAGAGTAAAGATGTACCCCTCAAGGGAGTTCTTCCCCCTCTTTTCAAGTTGGATTAGTAGAGGCCTGGGAAGTGCCAATCACTCTCTGGGTCCTAAAAGCACAGCACCCAAGCCCTCCGTCTAGGAAAAGGATATGGCAGAGGCTCACCAGTGTCCATACCAGGAAGAGACTTTCTGGCTATTCAGGGTCCTTTGCAATTCCCTATGTGTTTCAGGGTTAGCTTGTCTACTTACACAGAAAAAGGCAACTGGTATTTTGATTGGTATTGCACTGAATGTATAAATTACTCTCAGAGAATAATGCCATCTTAACAGTATTTGGCTACAGCATTTCTACATATCATTTAGAATAACCTTATCTATGTCCATAAAAAGATCTACAGTAACTTTGATTGGCACTATTTCCTATTATACCGCAAATCTCCATCTTCTGTACTGCCCATGGTCTTCCTAAAAGCTCCCTGACATTTACTATACAAAACATTCACATGTTAAACCACTAGAAAGGTGAACACTTCCTTCTACATTAGAACATGTTACTCTGGCAAGAGCAATCTGAACTTACTATGAATTTATGAGAACCACCTTTCTCTTGGATTTTAAGAAAAAGTAATTTATAAATGTGAATGTAACAATGTAAAAAAAAGATCTTCCTATTTACAAGGTTAAAAAAAATTTTTTTACCTGTATTGCAAAAGTACCGACCCCGCCAGAAGCGCCCAAGATTAAAACTCTGCAATGCAAAAGAAACCATAATGAGAATCTTAAGGAGATGTAAGTAGATAAATGTTTTCGACATGTAACCGACTCAGTGACAGTTCCTAAAGCAAAGTCATTCTGCTTCCCAAGATCAACCTACATAGGACTTTAAGTTCATTAAAAAACTGTTAAGTGGGGCTGGGATTTAGCTCAGAGGTTCCACTGCCTGTCTGCGCAAGGACCTGAGTTGGATCCCTGGTAAAAAAAAAAAAAAAAAAAAACTATCGAAGAAGTTATAAGTACTTAAAATTAGACAGTAAATGAATTCTTGTAGAGAGCACGTCAATGTAAAGGATGCAGAGAACATAATGCCTCCCAGAGTACAGTGTCAGTGTGTTCCCAAGAGTGGAGAGTGAAAGCCACCAAGAGTGACAATGTGGGAAACCTGCTATGTGACCCCCCAAGACTGAGAGTGATATCTAACCCAGCAGATCACCCTAAGATGCGCGTAACCCTGTTACCTAAATTCAATGTGTGGAACCCCAATATCTACTCAAACAGCCCCAATATGTGTGAAGTGATAAAACCCAAACCAGTGCCACAGACCCCAGTTAAAATGGTATAAAAGAGAGAGCACAGAAGACCAGCTCATCCCACTTGGTGACCGATCCAGTTCAACGGCAACCTGCCAGACGAGATCTTGGAGGAGACCTCGGTCGAGACATTGGACGCCTGCCCGGTGTGGACCCCTGGATCAAGGAGTACACAACCGGATCGACAACTGCAATCACCAGGAAAGGAGAAACAAAGTCACGCTGCTCGGGCTTGTGCAGGTACAGGGAGTGGCAACTGGCGGGTATGAATGAACATGTTTGATGTGTGACATATATAAAATATATAAAAATCTAGTTGGCAACTACTATGGTCCTGACCTCCAGTTAGTGCACACGCCTGCTCGCAACAACTCTTTACCAAGAATATATAATCAATAATAATAATTTCTCCTTTTTTAAGTAGCTCAGGACACTTTGTAACATTTGTCTTACTGACAGGGAAAACTTTAATAGCGAAAACTTAGGAAATTGTCACAATGTAAGATAACTTTGCCCTTCGCTATTTAGTTCAGAAATAACCTGCACCAGAGGCATCTAGTCTCCCTAAAGTTTTGTAAGTGAAAAGAACCACTGTTAGCTTTGTTGACTAAACAGGCTCCCTTCCCCTTGGCTAGAATGGATAACTCTTAAGGTAACCTCCCTTAACAAAGAACAGCATCTGGGTTGAAATTCAGCTGCCTCTCCACACCATGTTTTGAATATCAGCAATATGAACTGTGAAAATGCAATGTAACCACCTGCATGAGATCAAGGCTGTAAAACCCTATAAAAGAAGGAGTTGTAACCCAATGGAGAATCAGGGCACTGCCATTAGGTGTCATTGATCCTCATCAATGGAGTAAACTTTATTTTACTTCCCTTCTGCTGCCTCTCTGTGGGTCACTTGCCAATTCCTTCCCTAACATTACAATTTCTGCAGACTAAAATTACCATAGCGTCTTCTGTAAGACAGAGATTTAATAATCCAGGCCCTTTTCGTATACTAGTTATCTTTACAAAAATCACATTCCTGACCACAGTCCTGATGACATGGAGTAAACATCTTGTGTCCAGACATGTCCTGCCACGCTCATCAACCATCACAGACATTAATTCGTCCTCGAGATGACTTCCTGTTAAAGCAGATGAACGCTTTCTATCAACACAATTATCCTGTGCTGCTCATTCTCACCATCCACTCACTAGAGCCTCCTGCCACTCAGGACAATGGTGCTTAGCTTATGGGTGAGTCGGGGGCAAGGGCCAAGAAGAGAAGTCATGGCTCCTTTAAAATTCTGAATTTCCTAAAATAACATGTAAAATTTGGTGTGAGTACGCGCTGGTAAGGAAGGGTATCTAGACCTAATTTCCATTTCCCAGAGAAGTTTGTGATCCCAAAAGAGAATTAATGGTCAAGAATTACTGCTCTATGCTTTCTGTGGGGGAGAGTGGGGTTTGAGATAGAGTCTTGCTGTGTATTCCAAGCTGGCTGAACTCACTGTGCAGCCCCAGCTGGGAAGTCAGTAGTGTGCCGCCGCACTTGGCTCGTCTTACATTTTATTATGCTTTACTCTTGGATTAAGCTAGCACTTTAGAGAACTGCCTACAGGGACCGCAAGGTTTCAGCAAGTTTGTTCGTAGTGAATTGCACTTTCGTAATTACGCTACCTATGGAGGTTGAGGGACGTTACAAAAAAGTAACTGTTTGGTATTTGAGACTCCATTGGCTAAGGAGATACTGTAGAAAGAAGTCCAAGTTGTACTCACAGAAGAACATTTTTCTGAAGACTAAGTGGTGGGAGTATCTGTTATTTATGTCAAAATAAACTGTCTTGGCTGCTACAAAGGTAGCATTCGCTACCTAGCTCTGGCTGGTACTCTGGATCTCAGAACATGTTTAAGAGCTACAAACTTAAACCTACTTTTATTTCATTTTCTTTCTCTCACCCATATCATAGAAGTCTGGTTATTACCCTTTATTCGACCTTAAGTTACTACTAAAATTTCTAAGCTAGCTGTTTCCTCTGGAATTAATATCATTAAATGTAACCAAAGTCTCCTTGTAAATTATGTTCCTTCTAGAATAGTACTAACTTCACAGAATCATCAATTGTGAAGAACAGAAGAAACTCTGAAGACCCACTCTTCTAAAACTCTTTAATTAACATATCTTACAGTTTTGGGGAAGAAAGCACTAAAACTGCCTCAGTGACCCAGCTAAAAATCAATTCACCAGTGAACTATTTTACCCTCTTATTTCACTGAAATGTAGCTAAACTCTCCTCCAAGCTCTTCTCAATCTAAATCTTAAACCTCTCCTTTTCCTCTATTTCCTAAGCAGAACTGTCCTGCTCAGACACCCCAGACCCCTTACGCTTTCCACTAAGCTCCATGCACTCATTCTCCAGGTCCCACACATCTTCCCGACCTGCTAAGCTCTTCGTTCCCTTGAAAGCCTAACTCCCAGTTTTGCTCCACAACACCCCAGACATAATCCAGAGCCAGCCACACATCTGGCCTCCATCACGCCGTTAAGTCGTGCAAACATCCTGCTTCCTAAAGGATTCTGCCAACTCTCAGAGACAGAGATTCCCAGTTATGCCCCGCGCAGGCCATACTACCTTAGATGTACCAGATGCACATTCAGGGTTCCTTGGCTTTAAAGATTGTTCAATTAGCATTAGATCCCTCAGTCGGGGAAACAATTGCTGCCACCTGAGAGCTGGAAAGACTACACCAAAGCTTCTTCCAGTAAAGAAAGTCTTGAATTTCTAGTTCCCTCCCTAAGAAGGATGGCTTAAAAAGACACTAAATACAATGGCTGTTTAAGGACTGACTGTCGGACACACCGCTGACCTCATTATTGTCAGTTCCTCTCTTCTTCGTAATTCTTAATCCGAAGCAGCCTCATTTCCTCAAATAAGAAAGCACAATAATGACTCACACTAGGGCTTGGCAGAAAAGGAAGTGGTGAGGCAGGAGGAGCTTCCGTTCTGGACGCTGCCACCTGATGGCCCCCCAAAGCGCAAAAGAGGGTTTGGTACAGAGAAGAAAGGTGTGCCGTGTTGTGTGCTGCTGGTCCATGTAGAAAAGGTGCCAGGAAAATACGACACTTGCAAAAAGCACTATAATTCAAAATTGCCAAGATTTTTAATCACATGCCTCTCTTGCTTCCTACTCCATCAACACAACTCCTCTGAAGTTAGTAGGGATCGTTCTAGTGGCAAATGTAAACAATTCCAGGGAAACATGAATAATAGTTACACTGCTATGCATTCTTAAACCAAATTCCAAGTTGCTCTGTCATTTCTGTCTAATCTGAATTCTCCCTAAACAAAAATTAAAGTACTAAAGCAAAGTTGGCTTTTTTTTCCTGTGACTGACACACTTTTTATTTAGTATTTTGGTACTTAAGTCCTCTACGATCACAGTTTTCAATATCATAATCTTATGAGGTAGGTCATTAAAATTTAAAATTTTTTAAAAATGAAACTAAGTGCAAAACAACAGGAGAACCAGAAGGAACAAATCATCCTTCAAATCTCTGTATTACTGCTTGGTCTCAGAGATCTTTGAATGTCAAGGCTGGGTATCCAGAGACTTTGATTCTGTTCTCTGCTCTCTCTCTCACTACTGAAACCCTAAGTTTCAGAATCCTCACCTATGAAACAATAATCAGAAAGGTGCATTCGGGGAGCCAATGAAAAGTAACTGGTAATTTAATCTAAGCTTATATTCATTTCCCCACCTTTCTAACATACAAGTACATGGCCTCCATGATTCCCATCATCACCACCACATACAGAGGGTAAAAAAGCCACAAGCTCCATCTGCTAACTCCTGATATCCTAGAAAAATGACTTAAATGCAGCTATATCTTCCACAGTAGAAACATATGGGCTTTAAGAAATAAGGATGATGCTGAAAAACATTTCTTCACGTACAATGGACCCTCAGGTTATGACCAGCCTGACATACAAACAATTGGGCTATGACCAGAATTCTAGTTTCAACTTATGAACAAAGTCTTGAGTTACAAAACTGTCTCAAACCACTACCCCCCCAAAAAAAAACATTCTTACAAGTACTAGATGTGGCTAAAGGGAAGGTGGTTTAGTGGTATCATAGTCTCCTATCTATAGTTTCGTTTGATCTTTCTTTATTTATTTTTTTGGTACCGGGGATTGAACTTGGGTCCTTGCGCTTGCGAGGCAGGCAGCACCACCACTGAGCTAAATCCCAGGCCCTTCCTACCTATAGTTTTGTTCTCTGCAGTTTCAGTTACTTATAGTCAACAGTGACCCAAAAATGTTACAAACAAAATTATAGAAATAAATAATTTATACGTTTTAACTATCATAGTAATTATATAACTATTCTATTAGTTATTGCTAATCACTTACTGTGCTTATTTTATAAATTTGATGTACAGAACAAAAAGCTAGTTTGTAGAAAATTCTTCCAATCAAAACATGTAAAAATTTCACATCCATCACTATAAGGAACACATTAACAACAAGCTAGTTAATAAGACTTGTTCATTATAATCCAATAGTATCTGAGGTTTATTCACTGCACAAGAAAACGTGGAATGCCTTGAAATCTTAGTTCATTGATAAAAGAAACTTGGAGGCACTGTTCCAAAGTTGACAACAATCCTAAGTTTTATATGATCTGACCAGTAGAAGAGAGGAAGCAGGGTTTAGGATTAATCACAAGTTTGCACTCAAGGTAAATCGCAATTAACTGACATTAGGATGAGAGTTGGGGTGACAGTCGGTTAAGTGTCATTTTCCACAAATTGAGTTTGAAATACAAAGGAAACAACTAATTGGAACTCAGTAAAGAGGTTAGGCTTAGAAATATAGATCTGCAAGTTACCAAATTCTAAGTAGAAACTGGGGGCAGATGAGAGAACTGTGAGAAAAACAGGAATGACAGAGTGGGACACTGTGAAAAGAACTTATTTAAAGGGCTAGAAGACAGAAAGACTTTTTTAAAATGACAAGAAATGGTCAAGAGACAAGAAGAAAAGTAAAGAAGTCTGGTGTCCATAAAATACTGCCAGAAACTATTTGTCAGAGAGAACAAACTAGAAAAAGAATTTAGAAGTATCAGTCGGTTTGGCAACTTAGCTCTGACCTCACAAGGGTACCTGTGTAACTAAAATGTCCAGGAGTGACGTTTCTACTCTTCTGTTAACTGAACCTGTCCCCAACCCTAAACAACTTGGTCAGGTACAGATGAAAAGCCAAAGCCCACAGGGGTTGCAGGAGCAAAGTGGGGAGAAATTATGTGGGTGGGGAGGTAAAGCACAGGCAGTGGAAGGCATAGGAAGAAGGAAAGCTCCTGGGATGGCCAAATGGCCATTTTAATTTTAATATGAACATACTGGGAGGAGGATCGGTGTTTTTAAGTTTGAGCCTGTTTATAAACAGAATAGTCAGATACCTAATTTACACTTATATGACAAACTTCCAGTCATAGAGACCAATGTCAAAAAAGAAACTGAAAAATGATCGCTAAATTCACTGTATTGCGTTTCCAGTGTACAGAACTTAAAAGTGAAATTTATTTTGTGGAAGTGGAATGGTTCGATTTCTAACACTTTCTAATACTTCTGTCAACAGAGTGAAGTACAATTTTCCCAGAAAGAGATGAATTTCAGGCAGAGCATGAAATATTTAAGGACACAGAAGATACTACCAATAATTAAAACCTTCAGACTGTACCATATTCAGGAAGCATCGGATGTAACAACTTTTTAAAATATTTCTGTTCATCTTTAGAGCCCTAAATTACCTACAAATAAATCAAAGAAACTACAGACATGTTGATAACAGGGAATAATTCAATCTGGCATGTTTAGTGACACCAAAGTATAGAAAAATTGACATATGACATCAACAGTAAATTCCTCTTGGTTCACCAAGGCTCAGTTGTTACACAAACATAATTAGAGAACTAAGAAAGAACAAGTAGGTAAACACCACTGAACTCTTAGAAAGCACTGTCTTAATTTCAGGAAGTTGCTAGTTACAAAAGAGCCTATAAAATCTTTCAAGATGCTAATAGTGAATTTTTTCATTTCTTTACATTTGTGGCAGTATTGGAGATTGAACCCGGGGCATTCGCCACTGAGTCACATCTTCAACACTTTTTATGTTTATTTTGAGAAAAGGTCTCACTAAGTTGCCTAGGCTGGCTTTGAACCCGTGATCCTGCAGCCTCAGTTGCCCAAGTAGCTGAGATTACAGGTGTACATCATTATGCTCATCTTATTACCACTAGTTTTTGCTTTTTCTCTTTTTCCTTAATTGAATGGTTAAAAAGCAAAACATACAAGACTTAGTACATGATAACAAATATTGACCTGTTTTGTACAAACTAAAGTGTGCGTTTATGCTAACACTGTAGGTTACAGAAAAAGAAAAATTATTGCTTAGAGAAGCCAAAATATGTTCCATCAATCATAATGAATAGTCAGAGTGAAAAAAAAAGTTCACTTAGGATACTGGAACCTCTGAGTTTAAGTACAATACAATGCCACTGTATAATGTCTTCATTAGAACTCCTATTGGGTTGGGGATGGAGCTCAGTGGTACAGCACTTCCCCAACAGGTGCCAAGCACTGCAAAAAAGGAAAAGATGTTTATAGTTCTTTAAGGTGCTCATCTCTCATAATTCCCACTAATAAGTAAAGAAGAGGTGGGCAATTATAGTCCATGAGTAGCGACTTCAGTAAACTGACAAGTGTTAAGTGCTAGCACCCAAATGATGTCTGAATCTGCCCAAAATCCAGGTGTTGAAAGTATAACCCACGTAATGGTATGGAAGTGCTTAGGTCATGCAGGTAGAACCCTTAAGAATGGGGTCAATGCTTTAAATAGTAACCCACAAAATATCAACTGGCCCCTTCCGGCATGACAGGGAAAGCATGAACACACTGTCCAGGAGCCAGAAAGCTGGCCCTCATCAGACTTGGAATCTTATCTTGATCTTGAACTTTCCAGCATCCAGAACTGAGAAAGCCACCAATTTATATTTTGTTATAGCAGCCTGAAGAGATGGACATCAGGATCTCTCTACAGCTCACAACATATGCATCCCACAGGTCACCATGCATATGAGGGTACAAGAGAGGTTCACGATGTAATGACCAAGTCGCTTTACAATGAATTCTACTTTAGGTTGACTAACATGGGAAAATCAATGAACAGATCTAACTATATAATATAGTTAATGGCCTCAATAAGGTACAAAATTAGCCACTTCTCAATCAGACTCACTAACTATACCAGTGGTGGCAAATCTTTTAGAATTTTCAATGATATAAACAGCCCACGGTGACACACATGCCACAGGTTCACATAGTGCCCTATACGCAGTGACTAGGAGGACGCTCCAAAGAGACCAGACATTGTATGTGATCTCCTGCCTATGTGCTGGCAGAGTGGAGGATATGGGGCTCCAGTTTCCCAGTTCAGGCCATGACTGCCGAAATAGACCACAACAGCATACCAGAGAATTATCCACAAAGCCAACAGCAAGCCAGGAGTTCATACCTACATTCAAGGACAGCCAGCCAGATTTTTGTCTTAAATTACTTTCAACAGTATATTAAAAGTATTCCTAGAGAGCCTTAAAACAAAGGAATGCAAATTCTCTGACCATAGTATATATGTAGTCATTCAGGCACAGAAAGGCTAATGCTTTTAAGCGGGGGATAAAACAAAACATCAATGTCATTGCAAAGCCTACAACAGCAACAAAGGTCTAAAAAACCTGGAGTGAAAATAGCTAAAAGTAGGAAACAGCCCAATGGCTCATCAAATGGAGACTGGATAAATAAGATGTGCTGTTTTTTTTTTTAATAAAATGGAGTACTACTCAGCCATAAAGAATGAGAAACTAGAGACATTTATAGCTAAGTGAATGACCATTGAGGCCATACTCTTAAGTGAAATAAATAGGATACACATGTGTAAATACTGAATAGTTTCTCTGGTGTGAAAAACTAAAAGTGTAAGTAAGATTCAAGATATATAATTGATAACGTGTAATAGTAAGAAAATACCTAAAGGAGTAGGGGAAGTGAAAGGAGTAGGGGAAATGAAAGAAGGGAAAAGAAAAAATATGAGAAAAGGGGAAAATGGAAAAAAAAAGTATTTGTAAATTGGAAAGAGTGGAGGGGTGAAGGGAGGGCAGGGGAATGGAGAAAAAATAAGAACCAAGATACATCATGTAAAGGTACAAGATCCCAATGATGGATGTAACTGTAATGTATACCTAAAAGGTACCAATAAACTTAATGGGAAAAATAAACAAATAAGTAATAAATGTGCAGTCGTATCAGAAAACAAAATCTGGAGTGAGATTTTTGCATGGTTAAGAGTAGAAAAATTAGAAAAATCTGTGGTCAAATACATTTAATGCAAACAGTTTGACCAAAATGGCAACTTCAAAAGATAGGACAGACAACATAAATAAGGTTGACCTTTAAATATTTGCTTTGAATTATATGATAAATGATAGTACCTCATTAAATGAACAGTCTTCACAAGGCTTTCAGAAACATTGTTTAAACTTTTACTAAATTTAGCACTTTATCCCTCAGTACATTAAATGTAAAGTGCACTATTTCATAACAGGAACATACAATGACATAGACTTTAATTTACCTGCAAAATCCCTTAATAAAAAAGAACTATACTGGACCGGGGATTTAACTCAGTGGTGCTGCCACCTGCCTCACAAGTGCAAAGTCCAGGGTTTGATTCCCAGTACCAAAAAAAGAAAAAGAACTATATTGTTTTAATTTACTATAATTTTATCTACAGCTCTCCCCTCCCTTACATTAATTGAATGATTCTTAGCACAGCTTTCTCAACAAGAAAAAATGATCAGTTTTTTCTACGGTACCAACTTTATAAAGCAAATATTATGTCCTTGCTAACAGCCACCATTTTCTGAGTGCCTATGTGCCACAACCCGTGCCACCAGTTTTATGTGTCATTAATCTTCAAAACAAATTCATAGACAAAAAAAAAAAAATCAATTGAGTAAGTCACTGAGCTAGAAAGCAGCAGAATCTGGATATGATCTCAAATACAACAGTCCCCCTATCCACAGGGAATATGCTGTAAAACCTCAGCAGACACCTGAAACCACAGGTGGCACTGATCCCTGTATCTACTTTGTTTTTGTTTTTTGGTACCAGGGATGGAACTCAGGACCCTGCACTTTCGAGACAGGGAGCAGCATCACTGAGCTAAATTCCTGGCACCCCGCTGTATCTACTTTGTTTTTTTTTTTTTCTATACCTATGGTAAAGTCTAATTTATAAACTAGAACTAGTAAGAAATCAACAAAAACGTAATAATATAGCGCCACATAACTACAGGTCATAAAATTATCTGAACATGGGGTCTTCTCCCTCTCATTCTCAGTTCCTCTAAAACATCTTACTGTGCTGTCTTCATCCTTTCAGACCACAATGGACCACAGGTTACCTGAAAGTGAGGAAGGTGAGCCCGCAGGTGGGAGAATGACTGTACATCTGAGACATTTCTGGACAATATGTTGGCACCACTTAAATAAGCATACATTCAAGTCTTCAGAGCATCAGAATGGGCCTAAACATCATGAATATTCAACAGTGGTTTGCAGTCCCCTCATATTTGCTTTTCACAGAAATGCACAAATAAAAGCAGGGCATGGTGGCGCACGCCTGTAATCCCAGCACTTGGGAGGCTGAAGCAGGAAGACTGTCATGAGCTCAAGGCCAGACTGAACTACATGGCAAAACCAAATCCCTGTCCCAAAAAACTAAAAAAAAAAAAAAAGAAGAAGAAGAAGAAATACACAAATGTGAGAGCAGCTCCTGGAAAGTGTATGAATAAAACACCTTCGGGCTGGGGATTTAGCTCAGTGGTGCTGCCACCTGCCTCCACAGTGCAAGGTCCCGAGTTTAATCCCCACCACCAAAAACACAAACACAAACAAAAAAAACCCTTCACCTTGACATCATTCTTAGAAAGTGTGTGGAATAATTTGTAACCTTTGTAGGAATATGATAAACGCTATGGACCTTGGATGCTCCCACTCTACATTGTACATTAGTTTAGAAGGTTTGGACTCCTGGAACCCCTCTACGCATTTCAGTTCAAAGAGTTCTTTGGAACTTGCTTCCAGTGCCAGCAGAACTTCAATCATGTACGTAATACTCATCTTAATGCTTCTGATAAACCTACTGCTCAGAACTAACAAAGGACAGAAGGCGTGCGTAGATGCCGCCGTTAGGAGACTTACCGTTTTCCCATGCAGTTCTTGTTATTCAGGCCACCAACCTTGTTTATGGCAGACCAGGCTGTGAGAGCCACATATGGCAGAGAGGCAGCTTGAATATGAGCGAGTGACTTGGGCTTGTGAGAGACCTGTATTTGAAGACAACGGTCACAAATAAACAGGGACTTGTAAGCCCATGAGCATAAGTAAGCACCTCTACCTCCTTACAGTCCTACTGTTTTCAGAGATAAATCTATAAAAATCTTCCAGGTTCAGTGTTTATTGCACACCCTATTCCAAGATTATCCCTAAGGAATATTCTCTCCAAGTAGCTCTCTACCCACCCACCTCACAAAGGCGCAGTAATATTTTGCAGGATGCATTATCCAATTTAGCTATTTCATCATTTATAAAAAGGCCACATGCAATATTCTCATTAGTCTTAACTATATCTAAAAATAAAACCATTAAACCTTAAATCTTCAAACACATTCTAATTTGTTTTGGGGAACAACTACTTCCTTTGCTCACCTTTTCTGAAAAGTAATTTTCCCATATTTTCTCCAATCCTAGTGATACCCTTTCCCCTTTCTTGCCTTCCTTTGGTGACCAATTTCCCCAACGTTAACCTCTCCCTTTCTATTCAAAATGCATACCTGATTACATGCCTCTTTTGGGGGGTTCTTTGAGACAAGATCTCACTGTGTAATTCAGGCTGGGCTTGAACGCACCGTGTAGCCCAATCTGGCCTCAAGCTCACAGTGATCCTCCTGTCTCAGCCTCACGAGTGCTCCGATTATAGGCATGTGCTACCATGCCAACTACACCTTCGTCTTTAAAGTTGTTCAAAACAGCTTGACACTTGCATAGCTCTGCTTATGATTAACCCATACTATCCATGGGATAAATCTGTTTTCAAACTGTTTACACTTGGTAGAAGAAACAAACAAACAAACAAAAACACAGCACAGTTCTAGATCTCATTCCAAATTTCTGTCCCACAAGACGGAGACTCTCTGGTCACCAGTTCTGTTAAAGTGACATCAAATGCCTTTTTGCATCTTTCCAAAATTCCCGGTCTTTATTTTAGCTTTTCCAAAACTGCCCATAAAACATGAGCATCATCTGAGAAACAACCAGTGACGTCAGACATTTGTCAGCCTCTATGTCCCCATGGTCCTTCAGCAGAGATCATGAGTTACCTCGTTCCCGCTGACCACAACAAATTCCGAGAAAGTGCCTTGTTTCCAAGGGGGAACTGCAGCCCAGACCTGAAATGCACACAGACACACAATTTCACTACAGACAGGGATTTTCCGACCCAAGCGAAGTACGAAGGTGTTCCCTAACACAACTTCACTCTGTAGTACACCAACAAAGAATCATTCTCACATGATACAAATTTCTTAGTATGAGTCAGGATGTATCAAGCCAAACCACTATGCAAGCAGATGCCGGTACAATATGCTGGACTGACTTGAAGGCTGCCGTCTCTGGGGCTCTACCACTAATTCGTTGTGGGACCTTTTTTTATAGCTTGGCTTCCTCATCTGTAAATAGGGCCCGACTGTACCCATCTCTTAGGGATTAAGTCAGTTATTTTATTTAAAAAGCAACCAGGACACAACTGGTTGTAATTATGGGCTCCCTACAATCTCCTGGCACAAGGGTTCAAAGTGACAAGTGAAAAAGATTACACCAAACCTTAGCTATTTTAAAACAATCTCATCCATGAAGTAAAAATTGTCATTTAAAGGCTTTTTCCAAGAAAAATCAAACAGTTCAAAAAGTTACTACAGCGCAAGTTTGTGGATTTTTTCTGGTTCTGTTTTTGCAGTACTGGGGATTGAACCTGGGGAGCACGAAGTTACATCCCTAGCCCTTTTTACATTTTCATGTTGAGACAGTGTCTCATTTAATTGCCCCAGGCTGGCTTTTTAAACTTGTGATCCTCCCACATCAGCATCCCAAGTATCCAGGATCACAGGTATGAACCATCATACACAGAAACTTTTTAATTATTTGAAAAAAAAAAAAAGTAACAGAATCAAGAACATGAAGGTTCCAGCCAAAGGTCAGTACCTTTATTGAAAAGATGACAAATGGTCAATGTAAAATACACTTCCAAAAGAATCACATTTGTACATTTAGAAATAGAACAAAGAATTTAAAACAAAAGAATTAACTCACCTCATCTCCGGGCTTGAAATACTTCACGTCAAGCCCACACTCCATCACCACACCGGAGACATCCCGACCTAGTGTTAGAGGAAATTCTTCCCCTTTGATTTTCACGTGCAAAGGATCACGCTTCATGTTCAAGGCTGTTGCTCCGTAACCACCTACAAAACGCAATTTATCTACTTATTCCAGAAGGACAGAACGATTTAAAAATTATAGGGTTACATGCCAGATATAAATGTTAGAGTCTTACAATATAGGTTATAAAATAATTAGCTAATTGATTTTTTTGCCATTTCACAGGAAAACATAAAAATGCATGTTGTTCCAGTCAAAGAAAATTACTTTGAAAGTCACAATCGCCCGTCCATACCAACACCACCACTGCTCAAAATCTCTCTGAAACTCAGCTTTTGAAACTGTCCTCAAAATTTTCGGTATTTTATAAATTTTGCGCTTTTAAGATGACATCATTAATAATGTATTCATTCATGAACTTTTTAAATAATAAAGACATCTGGTGCCAACTTTGGTAAAGAAAAGCCCATTAATAAAATGTTGGTATAAAGTACTTGATCCTGACAATGGTCATTGAAAACTAGTCCCCACCTCTGAAAATAAAATCTTTCTAGAATAATAACTTTAGGGTAAGCACAGAGATTCCCGAGTGCTTAAAATCCACTGCAATCCACCTATTCTGATACAGTAAATCAGGACACTTGCTCTGTGTTGTATCTTTCTTATTTTTAAAAATATTTACATAAATATCAGCTAAATAAAGCTGAAAACATTTTTGTAATAAGGGGTTTTGTTCAAATAAATTGGCTATTCTACTGCAATAATCCAAAGTAACTTATCATATAGCTTCAATATATAAAGTGACTTTTCTAAAACACAAAAGAATCTTGTTTTCTCTTCTGCCTGACATGCTTCTGAGACCAGTCCCCTTCTATGTGAGGCTCTCCTGAGGCACCCCTGCCTACCTTTCCAGGGTCATATACCTCTCCCTATTCCACCATGGATGCCAGAATTACTGTGAGGCCTCCCCTTGGCCCTCGCCCACTCCTGGCAGGCAGCGTGACGCTACCTCTGGAGGATGAGGAATATCCTAGGAACAGATGCTGCAGTATGGTGTGCTTCAGGGACAATGGGAAGGAACCAAACTAAGAGCCAGCTCTTCCAGATAGTTAAGGAAAGCAAGAAAATAGAGCTATAGGAGGGGACAACGAAGATGAAAAGAGGGTTTTTCAGTGGCTTTTTTTTTCCAAGAGGGAAAAATTGAAAATTTGTATGTCAATGGTAACAATCCAGTAAAAAGGAAAAAATTGATGATGCAGGAAAGCACTGCTGCAGTGATGCCCCAAGTAGATGAGAAGGGATGGGGAGGAGGGAAAATAACACAAATAAGGGGTTGGCCTTGGGAGCAATGAGAGCTAATGCAGAAGGAAGACAGAGACAGGGAGAGACACTGACAGGTGGGTAGTTTGCAGAAGATGTTTTTCCAATGAAAAATCAAGACACACGGGATAAAGTATTTCAAAGTTGGGACATCCCAGAAAAGCTAAGCTGACGGTCATTATGCCAACATCACACATTGCCATCTGGCTAGTTAGGACTGTACTACATAGGGGACAAAAGAAGTTCATTATGGGATACTCACAAAAACCGCACGCTCACTTCTCCTGTCTTACATCCCTTTTCCACTGCTAAAATATAAACAATTACTCACAAACCTGTATATGACTGAAGCAACAGAGGTGGACATTTAGCCATGAAAAAGTTTAGCTACAAAAAGGTTTCAGTCCTAAGGTTAAGGGCTGGCTGCTCAAGATTGTTTTTCCAATGTTCTTGGTAACCCTAATACGCCAATATATCAACTATATAGCCCTGGCTAATAATGGTAATGAACTTAACCCCAGATCCAGAATGCAGCAGCTGGCAGTTAGTAACTAAGAACCTGCTTGGTAGCACAAAGGAATGGGATCCTTAAGAGTTTCATTCCACAGGCCTGATTTGTTCAGAGAGTTGAGCTGATTCGGAAAACCCTAAATCTGTCATTGGTTTCAAAGACTTTAATCTCATGCAAAGAAACCAAGTTTGTTGGCTGTATTATCTTTCTATTTTAAAATTATTCATTGCTTTAACCATTTCTATGATTTATTATCTTCTAACAGTAATGACCATCTTCAGAAAAACAGCAAGCTTTCATCCTTCAAAAGAGATATGTCTCTTTCTTTCTTGTCAAGGGAAATGAGCGCTTCTGAAATTTTACAATCTTCTATTTCTTATTTTATTTCCCTGAGTTCTCATTTCACATATATTCTGCAACAACAATAACACTTTCTCAAAAAAAAACTCATAACGAGGATAACTTGCAAATAACATTACCCAGTCAAGTTGTAAAACACTAAGATGTCTCAAGAATACTACACAGAAGCAAAATATGCTACAGTATTATATTATTAAGCAGCAGCTAAGAAAAGTCCAGATGCATTCATCCTACTGAAACAAAGGCATACTTCACAGACTGTATATGTGGATCTTATAAAATGAAATTACCTTCAAGCCTGATGTAAAAGGAAACAGATTAAAAAAATAAAGCAAAACAGCATGCCCAACTAATAGTAACAATTATTACTTCAAAACAAAATTACAGGGCTGGGGATACAGCTCAGTGGTAGAGTGACTGGCTAGGATGCACAAGGCCCTGGGACTGCCACCCAGCACTGCAAAAGCAAAATATTCAAATGCAGACATCATCAAAACAATCATAGTTCAATTTTTTGGTGTGTGTAGGGGGGTTGAGACAGGGTCTCACTATGTAGTTGAGACTGACCTGGAACTCACTATGTATCCCAGACTGGTCTCAAACTCAGAGCAATCCTCCTGCCTCAGCCTTCTGTGTGCTGGGATTAAAGGCATGTGCCACCACACGCAGCTTCAATTAATTTTTAATAGGGCACTCTAACCACAAACACAGTGACTCCAAAATCTAGCTGAGCATGGTTGTGCACAACTGTAATCTTAGCACTTAGGCTGAGGCAGGAGGATCACCATGAGTTTGGCCTACATAGCGAGTTTAAGACCAGCCTGCACTACATAACAAGACCTGGTCTCCAAAACAAAACAAAACAAAAAAACCCTCCAAAATCTTTTGCCAAACCTCTTTCCTTAAAGAAATGTTTAATAGTTATTCCATCATATTATCTGGATAGGCACTGTCCAATAGAAATATAATGCAAGCTACAACAAAGATTATCAGATTAACATGTAATCAATACATAATTCTCATTGGCTTTTTTGTAGTCCTGGGGATCAAGACCAGGGCCTCATGCACAGAAAGCAAGCACTCTGTCACTGAGCAGTATTGCCCCAGTCCTGATATGAAGTTCTGAATAGACTTTTTTACTCTTTTTATCCAAGTCTTTGGACTCTAGTATTTTACACTGATCACCCTCTCAGTGAGTACTAGCCACATTCACTGCGTATGGCCATGTGTGGCTAGGGACTACAATACTCAAAGCACAGGTCTAGATAGTCACTAAGTACAGCACCATTTGAAACTGGAGTAAACAATCCAGTACCAGTGAATCTGATTTTATCTTATTTCCCTAATCCAGAACTTCCCCTCCAAGTGTGGTATGACCCAGTCTTCTCAAGGACTCTAGTCAGTTTTTCCTTTGCAATAATCTTTTCGTGGGGCTGGCTTTTCTTCGTTACTTCAAATAACATACCATAACAGATGGAATATAGAAGCACATATGAAAACCCAGCTGCCTTGTTAAACCATACAGCAGAGAGATAAAAAAGTGTGAAACAATGCTAGTCACACTAAATTTTTCTTCTGCTTATTTTTCAAAAGTTATTTTTAACTGTAACTTTCTGAAGGCAGATCCAGGTTCTCTTACTAGCTACTTCCAGTTTTGGCCTTTCGTGGATGTAACTGTCTGTCCTTTTCATGTCATTTTACATTTTTCTCCTGATCTCATCTTATAATACTACTGTATATTTATTGATAGTACAGCTCAGATGATAATCCAGTAATTTTAAGTTTTGACCAAAAAATGTGAAAACTGCTAGTAATTTAATATAACTTCTGGAAAACAAGAGAAGGAAAAGGAACCAAAGTCTTAACATTTGTATAAGCTTCTAAATTCCACAAAATGGCCAAGATTTTATCATTTATCTTAATTTTACAATTGAATACACACAAAAAATTCACCATACATCAGTCATATATGAGAACTGTTACTGAGGCAATCTGTTCAATGTAACTATAGTTCTACACACAAACCCAGAAAATCAATAACCAAGGGCTAAATTAAACTGCCTATGTAAGCTTACTTAAAACACTAAAGCAAACTGCTTTGTGATTAACACTGAGGTTAATCATGCTAAAAGATGTTTTTCAGCTTCAGAAGACCTGGATGAGTTTCCATAAGCAAGACTGACAATATTTTGTTAGTACTTTCCAAACTTGAATTCAAATATTTTCAGCAACATAATACAATTATTATACAGTATATATTTAAAGAACATATGGCTCTCCAAGCTTTGTCGGTAATCCCAGCAGGAAATAAGATGATCAACATTATTTCAGTTTGGAAAGAAACATAATGGGAAAGTGCTGAGGGCAAAATGCAGTAACAAATGAGCAAAGTATTGTGCCCATACCCTAGAGTCCAGCTGCTTAGTATTCTGGACCAATAAAGAAAGTTGTTAGTGATGGGAGAGCAAGAAGGATGGAAATTACTGTAAAAATGCACATTCTAGACTGATGTGAGTACATACTACTGTGTGGGGCCTCAGATTACTACAAAGTTCTGAGAAGCACACCAAGTTACCCATTAGACACAACTATCAAGTCCCAACTTAGCATTTTAAGAAAGCATAGAGAGAAATATTCCCTAAAAGATTAAAGAATAATGGCTATTGGGATTTCAAAATTCTTAGATAACATTTGCAGAGGTGTTATAAAAAACCTGAATGATTCCAAGTGTTAACCAAAGCGTAGTCAAACATTTGATTTTTTTAAAAAAACTAAGCACTTAAAGATTTTTTAAAGATAAGAAAATGTCTTTTGAAAACTTACTTCTCATATTAACATCTATAGGATTTATACTTGCAGCATGGACTTTTATAATAACTTCATTTGGATAATGTATGATAGGTAACATCATGTTCTTTGTGAATCGAAGGACTTCATTCTTCCCGTATCTATCTATCACCCAAGCTGGCATGACAGTACTCCTTGGAGAGGTAGTACTAATCTTCCTAACGGAAGGCTTCTGTACAATTTTGCTTCTCCAGAAACAAGCCGCAGTACATGCATTTCTTCTAAGTACACAAGTCTTCAAAACCTCCATCGTGAAAAGTGACTGAATAGCGCTCAATAAAATGCACTTAGATGTGTCAAACGCTCACCCCTGAACTCGATCAAATTGTTAAACACACTAGCCAATTTCAAAATTGAGCATTCAAAAGTGAAGTTAACCTAGTGGAGCAACAGAAGGAAGAGTATGGAATTGCTACTCCGTTCTTCGTATCAAAAATTAACGTTTAGTCGGTATTCTGTACATTCTCTTTCCTGCCTTATCCCCCTTCTCCCTTTGAAAAATAAAAGGAAAACGGAGCTGTGCAACCCCACCACCGCACCCCAATCCCTGTCCTGGGAGCTTTCAGCAAGACAAGTAGACCTGGCTTCCGAGTCCAACGCCACGCAAAATCAATCACTTCTGAATTCCCGGTGCGACCGTAGCCCGGAGTCTCCTTGCTAGCCCGCTCTCCTCTACCGATGAGGGTTTTCAGCGCCAACCAATCATATGCAAAGATCTTGTCCTCGGGTTGTAGTTTGACCAATCCAAGCGCTCGGTGTTGAAAGGTCCTTTGACAATCAAAGATGGCTGCGCCCAGTAATACCAGCTGCAGCTGTTGACCTCTTTTTCCTCTTTGCTACCTGGTGTCTGGGGTAACAGGCTGAACCTGAGAATCATGTTGGGCCGGACCCTTGGAGAAGTGAGTGGAACCGGCCTGATGGGGGATTCGGGAGGGCTGAAGGATTCGCGGACTCGGTGCACGGAAGTCTCCAGGTTTAACCAAGCATCCTGGTCCGCCTAGCCGCCTTCTTTCCTTAGACGGAATGGGGATCTGGCTCTTTCGGTTTCTGGGCTCTAATCGCCATACCCGCTCTGGAGTGAGGATCCCAACAGAGGAGATCTCTGTACTGTGGAGCTGTGAGGTGGAAGTGTACGTCCATCAGCGTTCTCCGTATTAGACTTTTGCTGGGTCGAGATCCTAAAGAACAGGATCAGCATTCAGAGAATGCTTTGCCAGAGAAGGGAGATTTAGCTGGTTCACCTGAGCCTCTTATCCCAGCTGATGCATTTTCGCGCTGATGGGAGTGGTGAATCAGTAGCAAAATTTAAACAAATACTTGTTGGCTTTTATTTTTTTAAAAATTTTAACGCTTCAGCTATCACCAAGATACCTACAGTTCCCCTACCTCTGTCTGCATTTCTTGCATATCGTTTAACACTAAGACTATTTGTGAGTGCTTTCTGGACATTTCTTTCGAAGGTCCTGTATGGCGAGCCATTACGGTGAGCCTTGACACAGGCCTAGCCATGACTGAACTTTGCGTCACCTGGCTGGCACGGAGGTGCTCTCGCCCATAGCCACGGGCGAGTTCAGCTAGTAGCAGATGTAACCCATAATGGTCGTTATTGTTTCCCTCTGGAATGTGTGGGCGGTACTCTCGCTCCCGTGTAGCCCTCGCTCCCATGCAGCTGGAGAGTATAAAAGGAAGAGGTTCTGTAATAAAGCAAGCAACATAAGAAGAAAGGTGCCTCCCGTCTCTCTGTCCTCATCCTTTCAGGTTTAGGACCTGCTGGCAGGATCCTGACGTCGCGGCTCGCGACAGTCCTGTAAGCTGTCAATGTAGCCAGAGTTGAAGTTAGCATTTTAAGAACCATCCTACTTCTCAGCATTCATCTTCAAAACAAAACTCCAATGTTTCAGAATTTTAATACAGACTTTTAAACATCACAGATATAATCCTGGTAGACTCTCGATTCTTTTTCATCTTTCATGTCCAGTAAAGCAACAGTCTGTTTATTTCTTAAATTTGGCTAGGATTTGTTCTCTCACTTCTATTCCCTACTTTGGTGTTGATTTGGGTCTTTTTCCTTTGCACGCAGCTTGCTCAACCTTTATAACTGTTTGCAAGCCCATTCCTATCAGAATCACCTCAGGCAATTGTTTAAACTACAGCTGTTTCACCCTTTAGAATTAATCAGACAGATCGTGTGGTAAAGCCAAGGGTACATGGTTTAATGGTGTCTGCAGGTGCTTTCTGGTGCTAAGTAGAGATTGAGGACCTGTTTTGCTTTCCATCTTCCTTTGTATTTCCACCTGGGAAGTCTCTTTTCTTTCTCAGCTGCTGCCTTTCAGAAAGCTACAAAATTTGAAAGCTTTTAAATCCGCTGGCTTTAAATAACAAATATTTCTTCTCCAAAATATATTGTTTTTACTGTCTTAAATTGCACCTGGCTTTAGTACTGTTAGTGATGAATCAAATTTGTTCTTTAAAAAAAGCCCAAAACTTACTTTAAAATATTAAACTATAAACTATAAAAATATTTCCCTTTTCTGCCTTTCCCCCATTGAGTACCTTCTTTTTTACCCTTTTCTGATGTTGAGCGAGCCCTTATTAAAAATAACTTCTGCCTCATGGGGGAGAAAAGAACCATTTAGGGGAGCTGACCCAAAGAAACACTGGGACCTTGCTTTCGCTTAATCAATCCTTTAACCAATATTTATTAATGCCTAATATGTGCAAAAAATGATTGTGGTTATTTCTTCAGCCCAACAGGTATTTTGTATTCACTCTGTATTTTTTCCACATCACTGTACAGATGCCCCAAATCCAATTATAAATTATGTATTCAGTACACATTTTTTTAAAAAAATAGGTACAGATCGTGAAGGGTTGCGATAATCAAAGAAAAATAAATTAGGGGAAAGGGCTGGAAACTGTACATCTAAGCCAGTTGGACGGGTTCGTAAGTGGAAGCTCAGGACAACGTAGTGGCAGGAGCATTAAAAGGGGGTAAAATGCCAAATAGGTAAAATTCCTATTGTACATTTTACCCAGGTATTTTCAGGAAGTATCTCAGTTACTTTCTCATAACTGGGACAAAATACCGGACATCCACAAATTAAAGGAGGGAAGGTTTATTTTAGCTCACAGTTGGTAGAGGTTTCAGTCCATAGTCGGCTGGCTCCAAGGCAAGATCGCATGCGAAAAGGAGGTAGTAGGCAGGACTCTCCATCTCCCTCTATATTCCATTCAGGCTACAAGCCTATTGGTTGGTGCCACCCACCCCAGGGGTGGGGCTTCCCATTTCCCCACCCAGAACTATGTGAAACCAATATCACACCCATGATACAATATTGCACACCCATGATCCAGCCACTTCCCAAAAGTCCCACCAATGAACACAGAAGGCTCTGAAGGGAGATCTGAGGGATATACCGTGTTTCCCCGAAAATAACCTTACTGGAAAATAAATTTCACCTATAAGTAATAGCTGATCATTACCATGGTGATGGCCCATGTCATGCAGAAGATTATACAGTACCTCACTATTCTCTTGTTCATTGGCTGCTCTCATGGCAACAAACACAAGGATAGGCTGATCGGGGCTGGTGTTTTTTATCTCTAGTTAGGTCTTATTTGGGAGAAACATGCTGAGCCACAACTGGAAGATAGAAGACTCTCATTTTTACCTTTCTTGTAGCATGATCCCAGTGTTTCTAGGAGTTAGTTCTAGGATGATATTTGAAAGTTTAACTAATAATATATTCAGTTGGCTTCATAAGAAGTTTTAATGACTATAGAGAAATAGATTCCAAATTTTAAACCACTCATTCAGTTAACATTCATTGATTTGCTTTTGCTTTTTGAGACAGGGTCTTGCTGTGTTGTAGTTCAGGCTGGTCTTGAACTTGTGGCCATCTTTCTGCCTCAGCCTCAAGAGTGCTGAGATCACAAGTGTGCGCCACCACACTTGGCAGCTAACATTCATTGAACACCTCTGTATTGGAGGCTCTGAGGATTAGCACTGACAACAAGCTCCTGCTCTTATTTTTTCATTTGTTTTTGGTAGGAAAGTAGGCATTAGATAAGCTAAAGGAGGAAAAAGGATAAATGGTATAATTTCAGGTAGCACAAGTACCATGAAGAAAAATTAAGCAGGCAATAGAATAGTGTGCCACGCAGAAGGAACAGTAACAAAGACCAAGAAGCAAGGGCAAGCTTCACATGTTCAAGGACTGCATCAAGGCCAGCATGCAGGTAGAGAAACTAATGAGGGGAGGTGGATGATTAGAGAGGCGGGCACCAGATCGTGGAAAACCTCTGAGGCCACAGTAGGGTTGGAGATTTTATCTCGAGTGTAACAGGAAGCCTCTAGAAAGTCTTGAGTCTTTGGACATTCCAATTTAAAATAGTTAATGCTCTTTCAGGTGATTTTTAAGGAGCAAGGTCTGTAGGGAAGCAAAGGTGAGGAAGCAGGAAGACTTGTTAGCTGCTGCATTCACAAGAGATTGCAGCATGGAGGGTGACGGCAGCAGAGGTAACTGCACAGGTATTGTTTTTTAAGTCAGGGCTGGGTGATGGATTGGATGTGGGATTTGAGAGAGAGAAGAATGAAGAAAAATATTTACATTTTTGACCAGTGACACTGGGAAAATGGTTAATACTGGAAAGACTATAAAGAGAACATGTTTAGAAGGAGGTTCTTAAGAGTTCCTTTTTTTTTTTTTTTTTTTCTACAT
>NW_022900926.1:71291377-71307781 GCF_012274545.1 Fukomys damarensis
TTTTTTGCTACATCTATTCTTTAATTGAAGGATTGGTCAATGAATTTTAAGTATATAAAGTGCACAAATTTTAAATGTAAAATGTATGTATTTATATTAATACACAGCAGTAAAACTACCACCCACATCAAGATACTGAAAAAAACCTTACATATGAAGGCCACATAAAGCCTCTTAAATGTGAAATATCTTATAATAGCATTATTTCTGCCTAATAAAAACATCGCTCTCCACTTCTATAACCTAAAGAGTTTCTGTTACTTTTAAACCCATTTAACCTTTGTTTATAGAACTGTGAGTATCTGTAATCAGAGATTGATTTTTTTTTTAACTCTATTGAGGGTTGTCATCATCACCATGTGGGTCCCAGCCCCACACCTCTCCACCAGGTTGAACTTGGGACCTTGCACTTGTCAGGCAGGCAAGGTGCCATGGAGCTCCATCCCTGGCCAATTGAGATCTTATTAATTGAGAACTTAACCAGTTTATAATTCACCTCTAGCTCTGTCAATATCTTTTATGCAGATTTTAACTCTTCCCAGATATTTTTCTTTTCTTTTTTCTCACCAGTAGTATTTATTAATAAAGTGAACCGCTTTACAAAAATGGTATCACTCAATTTGCTTAGCACATACTCATTTACAGCTAATTTTGAGTAGCACATTGTTACATTTTTGAAGTGACTTGTGCTCCGTGGAGAAGGATACTCCTTTAAAAAATAGGGTGTCTGGAAAATTAGTGAATAGGAAGAACTTTTACATATTGGAATTCTAGCAACCTCTGCTCACTAAAACTCTGATTTTGTTTTATGCTGTTATGTAATCATTACTGTTGATATCAGAAAATTCCCTAAGATGATCAAAAGTAATCATCTGACAGGAAGTACTTCTATTCCCTGGTTTCTCACTAGCCTACCTACCACACAGGCCCAAAACTCATCAGCCTGGCAGATTTTTCATAGCTTTTTATACTTTGCTGTATAAAGGGAATATCTCTGCATGGAGGTATTTTTCTTTTGTTACTTTTTCTTGCATTTTCATTCTTTTCGATCCCCGAAATTTGGAATGTGTGGCTTCTATTTTTGTCAACAACTCAATGACAAATTGACTTACATGAACTACCATCTGACATAGTAATTACTGGTTTTCCCTTTCAAGTATTTAAACATATTCACACCTCTCCAACCAGTGCTGTGGAAATTTCCTCCTTACGTTTTTCCATATTAACTTTATGAACATGCTCGTTTTTTTTAAGGAAAATAAAAGTATACTATTTCCCAGTTTTGCCATATTAACATTTAGAATGTCCTTATTGTATTTGGCCTGTCCAAAATGACAAAGCACTTTTGTGTAACATACGTTTGGCTTAACAACATGCATTTTTATAATATAACATGGAAAAAATAAAACAGTATATATTTGCCCAATACATTGAATATTTGGCATGAACTTTGACAGTTTAAAACTACATAAGCTGAAAATTTTAGATCTAGCTTACAAATCTGTTTTGCATTTAGGTTTATTACCCTATATGTAACAATTGTAGACTTCATGCTTCTTTTAATGATTACTACAAAACCTTTCATACAAGTGTTCTCTCAACTCCTCAATTTTTCTATTGACTGCAGTAAATCACTTAGCAAAATTTTCAGCAAAGATTCTTGATTGATATACTTGCTTAACCCCTTGGTATCTGAAAATATCTTCCTGTTGCCTTTATATAAAAATACTAACTTGCCAGGGTATATAATTCTTGGTTCAAAATTATTTTCCCTTAAAACTCTGTAGACATTGTTCCATTGTCTTCTGGCATTTAGAATTGTAAGAGAACAATCTGATGTCAGTCTGACTTTTGCCCCTCTATAGGTAACCTACTTTCCTCATCTGGATACCTGCAAATTTTTTTCTTTATCCTTGAAATTTTAAAAAGTCATCAGGTTATGTCTAGATGTTGTTTTCTTTTCATTAAATTTTCAAGGTACCCATCTTCATTTGCAGGCCTGCTTCATTCGTCAACTCTGGAAAGTTTTCTTCAAACACGTCTCTTAATCATTGCTTCTGCTTCATTTGCTTTGTCTGTTTCAGGTATTCCCGTCACCCATAGATTGTACCTCCTGAACAGGCTCTCTACATGTCTCTTTTTCTCTTCTCTTCATATATTAATTTCTTTGGCCCTTTCCTCTGCTTTCTGTGAGCATTTCTCTTTTCTGCATTTATGTCAGCAATTTTATTTTGTGACTGACCCTGCTTACTTGCTCCCTTTAACTTTCTAAAGTTCAAGAAATCATCCGTGTACTCTAACACCACCTGCTTTACAATTGAGCACACACCACTGAACTCTCATATGATGTGCAACACTTCATAGCTCATTTGTGGAGACCAGTACATCTATTTTAAGAGGAGGCATCTTCCTGATTACTTATTTCTGTTCCTTTCTTCTGAGCTATGGTATTAAGAGCTTTTCAATGGCTCCTCTTGCAATGGGGTCCAAAAACTCAGTTTTCCCAAGCACTAAAGTTAAAGAACCAAGATTTCTGTTTTAGAGCTGTTAACTTTTTTTTTAGTACACGTTTACAGTACATGAAGTTTACAATCATTTGGGGGAGTGGTACATGTACATAATACAATTTATTTCTTTTTTTTTAATACCTTTCCCTTTTCTCCCCCCACCCTGTTCCTCTTTCCCTGTTTTCATTCTGTTGATATTATTAATCCTAGCTCATGTTTATGGAATATAATTTTTATATTCATTGAGGTTGTTAGGTTCCTATACATGGCACATCTTTATTCTACTTATTTCCCCTTTCCCTCCCTCTTCCCTTTTATTTGTCTCTTGAACCTCTTCCCATTTGCAAGAAATCCATTCCCTTGACTCCTATCCATCTATTAATCTCTTTGTACTTTGTCTTACTCAAATGAGAGATACTATATGGTATCTGAGCTTGTGTGTCTGGTTTATTTCACTCAACATTACATTTTCCTACAAATGTCTTAAATTTGTCTTTCTTTATAGTTGAGTAGTATTCCATTATGTATAATACCACCTTTTCTTTATTCAGTCATCTGTTGATGGATATATAGGCTGCTGCTAGGATTTAACTATTATGAAACATTTATATTTAACTATTAAGAAACATTTATATTTAAATTATATTTGTAAATGTTTATATTATAAACATGTATATGCATGTATTGCGGTGATGTGGTATCTTTAGCTCTTCGGGGAAGACCTGTAGAAGAGGGTTAGCTGGGTCATATGGAATTTCTAATTTTAGTTCTTAGAAATCTCCATATTGATTTCCATAATGGTTGTACTAGTTTACATTCTTTGTGTTAATACTGTTCTTTTGTTGCTGATACAAAAATACCCAATGCCCAAAGTTAAAGAGGAAAAGGTTTATTTGGCTCATCCTTTGTAGAGGTTTCAGGTCATAATCTACTAGCTGCAAGGCAGGGTAGCAGAGGGACAGCAGTTCAGGGGGATGGAAGACAGCACAAACAACCAGAGAGCTTAATGGTGTCTCTGCCCCTTTTATCTTATCCAGACTACACAGGGCAGATAGCACTCATGTCACATCCTTAATCCTAGTGCCCTTAGGCCTAGCATTACAGCATTAATCAATCATATACTCTAGATCCAGCCGCCTTTGAAAAAGCCGACCCTTTGAGGCTTTAGGATGACATCTAAAAGCAAGCCCATAACACATTCCTATCAACAGTGCAGGAGGGCTCATTTTTCACCACAGCTTCAGCAGCATTTGTTATTTTTTGATTTCTTGATGATTGCCATTCTTTCTGGAGTAAGGTGGAATCTTAGCATTGTTTTAATTTCCATTTCTCTAATGGCCAGAAATGTTGAACAGTTTTTCGTATATTAATTGGCCATTTGTACTCCTTCTGTGAGTGTCTGTTAATTTCTGTTAATTTTTGTTGTTGCTGTTGTTGGGGTTTTCTTGTCGTTGTTGTTTTGTTTTGTTTTTTGGTACTGCGGATTGAACCAGGGACCTTGCGCTTGCAAGGCGGGCAGCAGAACCACTAAGCTAAATCCCCGGTCCTGTAGCCCATTTCTTGATTGGGCCTTTTATTTCAGGTGATCTAATTGTTTTGAGTAATATGGAACGCTGCATGAATTTGGGTGTCATCCTTGCAGAGGGGCCAGGCTCCTCTTCTCTGCACCACTGCAACGTTAGTATATGTGCTGCCCAGGTGAGCAATAGAGCTGTTAATTTCAAAATGCCTCCTAGATGTCTAGAAGATGTCAGTGAGGCAAGTAGATGTAAGAGTATACAGCTGAGGGAAGAAGCTAGATAGGAAAATATAAATGAAAGAGTATAGGAGATACTGTGATTAATCTCCATGGCCAGACGAGTTCCCCTGGGAAGACAAGTATAAAAGTAGAAGTAAAACTTTCCCATATTACAGGTCAGCAGTAGGAAGTAAAGCCTGTAAGAGATCTGAAGGAATAGTGAGAGAGGCAAGAGGAAACCTAGGATGGTATGGTACCTGAAAGTAAGTGATGCAAGAGGGGAGCAGTCACTTGTGCTACTAAGAAGTACTATAAAACGAGGACTGGGCATTGATTGGGTTTAGCAGTGTAAAGGCTGCTAGTGATCTTAACACACACTTTCACGCAACGTAAGTAGGGTGTATTAAAGAGCGAATGAGTACCCATCAGCTGGACACCAGTCCCAAAGAGCTCTCTTATCTTTAGCATTTATCAAGGCAATTCTTGTTGGAAAGAGTCTCCTTTCCTAAGTGAACTTCTGATATTACCTGGAAAGTTAATCACAATGTTCTTCAGGGCCAGGGATTTAGCTCAGTGGTTCCACTGGCTACCTTGCAAGCGAAAGGTCCTGAGTTCAATCCCTGGCACAGAAAAATAAATTAATTAATTAATAAAAATGTTCTCCATTTTGTTATAGGGCATAGATACCATAATGCCTTGGATAAAGATAAAGAGAAATGTTACAGTTTAGTGGTGCACAGCATGGATTTTGAAAATGAGAGCAGGCTTTGATTGAATCCCAGCTCTGCCTCTTTCTAGCTGTGTGACCACAAGCAGGAACCTCGTTCTTTATCTGAAAGATGAGCAAAAATATCAGCCCCTAGTGTGGACATGATGATTAAATGAAAGAGAAGTATCTCAGACAATGACTAGAACTAAGTGTCAGCTAATATTAATTGTATTGCAGGGACAAAATTATTAAAGTATACATATTTATAAGTTTCTCTTCCCTTGCTTTCCATGAAGTGGTTCTTGATGGAAATGTCTTACTTTTTCTAAGGTTCTATTTTGTTTTCTATTACTGCATAACAAATGAGTATAAACTGAGCAGCTTAAAACCATGCACTCTTACTGTCTCAGTTCTGTGGGTTAGTAGTCCATGCATAAAACAGCTGAGTTCTCTGTTCAATTTCATAAGGCTAAAATCAAGGTGTTAGCCAGGGCTATAATTTCAGGAGTGTGGGGTCCTCTTTCTACCTTAGAGATTGTTGGCAGAATCCATTTTCTTACGGTGGTGGAACTGAAGTCACCATCTCCTTGGGGGCTGTGTGAGTAGAAAAGTAAATGCGTTGAGAGGACAGGAAATGCGAGATGGCTAAAACTGAGATTTAGGAGACTTTAAAGATAGGAGTAATGATTTCCTAGTCTGAGCTGTTCTTGCCAGGTGAGCTGGTTAACGGGGTGAGATGAAGGGACGGTTTGGGTGTGGTGAGGTCAGGTGTCAGTATATGTTGACTTGACATTTCATGTGAACCTGACAGGAAAATAGTAACAAAGATGGTAGTGAGCCTGGCACTAAATCATCAATGAATGAAAAGGGAGCACCAGACAAACTAGCATACAGCAGGAGGAAGAGGAAGGAGAGTGGTATCTCCAGGGTGTGTGGGTCAGCTGAGCGGGGGCTTCTGAGGGGAGGGAGGAGAGAAAGGCATTGAGTCAGGAGGACACCTGCGCGTACCCCCTCCACCAGTGGACCCTGTGGTACATGGTGTTAGTGAAAACAGGAAGCCGTGGCCTCAGGGGAAGGCCCAGTTTCCACAAGAGAAAAGAAATGCCAGGAGAGCAAAATTTTTTAAGAAAAATTTGAAAAGTTGACTGCTTTGTATTCAGACATGACACCTGCAGTTTTGTCCCAGAGGAGCTGTATGATTTACATTCCGAACTCTTTATGCTCAGTCTGTTGTAGCTAATAAGCATCTTTGTTTTCACTTCTCTTTTCCAATTCCCTTACTGATTTTCTCCAATATAAATTTCCTGAAAATGATTCTCATGTAGATCTCCGTTTAAAATGAGTGTTCCTCAATGATTGTATTTCTTGCCTTTCTAATCACACTGTGAGTCCTTAGCTTTTATTCACAGACCAGCTAGCAGTCAGCATTTACGGACAGCAGGCATTAAACTTGAGGGGTCAGGGGAGGAGAAGGTGGCAGACACATTTCCTTGTTCCAGCTTTGCCGTGGGATAGGCCTGCTTGTGTACTGCTCTGTCTAACTCTTGCAGCCTACCGCTGTCTTCTTTTTGCCCATTCTCCATTCACAATGTTGGAATACACAGCTATCGTCTATTTCTTTTTAGCTTCTTTCTTCTAAGGAGTTTACATTTCATACAAACCAGTTAACATCTCTTCCTGTTTCTAAGTTACCTCTGTAAACCAAGCCTATCTACTGCTGCCCATCCCATCACTCCTGCAGCCTCCCTGCCAAAGTCCTTTTCCTCCTGTCAGTGACTATTAGGGCTCCTCCCAACAGCCTCTTCCCTCAACTTGGTTCATTTAAAACCCTCAGGCCTAAGAATGTTTAATGACTTATTCAGTAACTAATTTCTCCCTTAAACGCTCTTGCCTGTTGCTTGATGCATATTGAACATGTTAAAATACCACCAGTTTGAAGGACAAAGTAAAATTCTACCAGAGATAGAAATGATTAAAAGGGCTAAGGGTGTAGCTCAGTAGAGGATCACTTACTTGCCTCGCATGTGTGAGACCATGGGTTTGATCCCTAGCAACACTCGCCACCCCAGGAAAGAGATGATGAGGAAGTGATATTATGAAGTTACTCTATCCTTTACTATTGGATGTCGCAATGTCTCAGCTTCAGTTTCTTCATCTCTAAAATGAGATTATAATACCTAATTTGTGTGGTTGTTTTAAGGGTTCAATGAATTAATAATACATACACAACAGCGATACTTGGCATTTGGGAAACGCTCAGTATTATTCATTTCCCTATCCCCTTTGTCTTTGAACTCTAAACATTGGATAATCCAACTCTCTTTTTATATAACCTCCAAAGCTTTGGTGTCATCTGACTTCTTGTTATTCATTCTTTCTGTCTGATTAGTAAGCAACCTATTGCTTCCTATAGGAAATATTAAACAATCACACCTCATCTGCACTCTTACTTCCTATCAGTCGGTACATATGAGTTCTGGTCACTTCTCATGTAGTTTTGTTTGTTTGTAGTACTGGGGACAGAACTCAGGGTTTTACACCAAGCTACATCCCCAGTCCTGCTTTTATTTCTTATTCTGGGTCAGGGTCTCACTAAGTTGCTCATCCTGAGCTAGAACTTGCAATCCTCTTGGCCTGCCCCCACCCCCAGAATGCTGGGGTTACAGGTAGGTGCCAGCGCATCCAGCTTCACATAGAGTTTCTGTGTGATAGTGCTGAAGATTGAATGCAGGCCTTCATGCATGTGGTCTGTCACTCCTAGCCCATCTTACAGTTTATTTTAATGCTTTCTGTAGTAGCCTTTCTAATGCACAATAAACAGAATTTCAGAAGTTTTTTTAGTTGCTTTGAATCTGTATGAGCATTCCTCTCACGTCATAGCAGTTCATACTTGAATTCCACAATAATTATACAGATCTTAAGAGCCATCAGGTCCTATGGTACCTTATACAGTTCACTTTTTTTTACTCTTGACTTCTTACATTGCAGCCAAGCCAATCTTTGTATATAATCTCCCCTAACCCATTCTTTGGTTTTTTTGTTTTGTTTTGTTTTGTTTTTTGGGTACCGGGAATCGAACTCAGGTCCTTGCACTTGCAATCCCCTAACCCATTCTTTACCAGGCTGGACCTCAACTTCTGGCCAGGATGATGTTCCTAAACTATCACTATCATTTGTTCAAGCCTAACTTAGGAAATTAGCTATTAGGGAGAGGAATGCCATGTCCCCCAACTCATTCTCATTCTCACTCACGGCTCTTCATTTACCAAGTGTAGGCCGGGTGCTGTCCCTTGATGGTGAACTCAACCCTTGCTTTAAAATTGCTTAGCCACTCTGTTGACCCCTCAGTATAATATTGGAATGTCTGCACACTCAGTTGAAAGCTTTTTAAATTGTTTATGTTGTAGGTTTCTGTGGCACTGAAACAAGGCCAAATTACACCAACAGAACTCTGTCGGAAATGTCTCTCCCTTATCCAGAAGACCAAGTTTCTAAATGCTTACATTACAGTTTCAGAAGAGGTAGCATTAAAGCAGGCTGAAGAATCAGAAGAAAGATACAAGAAAGGTAAATTACTTTCTTTTTTTTCTTTGTATTTCTCTTTTTTTTAAATCTTACTGAGTTTGGTACTTTTTAAGTATACAGTACAGTTACATTTATCATTGGGATCTTGTACCCTTACATGACAGATCTTGGTTCTCATTTTTTCCCCATACCCCTGCCCTCCCTTAACCTCCTCCACCCTCCCCTATTTACAAAGACTTTGTTTCCATTTTTTCATTTTCTCATATTTTTTCTGTTCCCTTATTTTCTTTCCCCTGCTCTTTCCACTTCCTCTACACCTTTAGCCCTTTTCTTCCTATTTCACATTATCAGTTATACAATTTGTATACAGTTATACAGTTTACACTTTTAGTTTTTCATGAGAAACTAGTCATTCAGAGGAAAATGGATGCACATTGAGGCCATGCTCTTAAGTGAAATAAATAAGACACATGTGTAAATACCGTATCATTTCTCTGGTGTGAAAAACTAGATTACTTTCAATATTACTTAATCTCCAGAGAAGGAATTTAATTGGGTGTAGCTGTCTCCGTTTGGCAAGTGAAGGTTTAAACATAAAATTCCCTATTTAAAGGACTTGGCATGAAGTATAATAAAATTGAGGCTAATGGCTATGTGATGCTTTATAATGTCCAACTATAATAATTTACAATATATATTTGATTTCTGAAAAAGTATAAGTGCCAAAAATTAGTGGTGGTTATAAAAGTTAGTACCAGGTTAGTGTATCTTTATTTTTTGAACCCTTGTCCCCTAATTCAGGTCAGTCACTTGGGGATTTGGATGGAATTCCTGTTGCAGTAAAAGACAACTTCAGCACATCTGGCATCGAGACAACGTGTGCATCAAATATGCTAAAAGGTAAAATGTAACTGATCAGAGCATTAATGGCTTTATAAAAACAGGTACTTTTTAGTTTAAAGATACTGAAGAACCATTAGGTAGAGATTACATCTTTGAAGGAAGCAGAGCAGTTTTTTACAGTTTGCTCTTTCAGAATGCAGAATTACTGTTAAGAAGTAGGCAAGCTTAATAAAAGAATGCTATTTCAAAAGTTTTAGAAACTATTCTTATTTAAGAAGATTATATAACTGATCCCCACAAACACACTTAAATGACCTCTCAGTCAGCATATTGAGAGCTGGGAATGCATCTGAGCTGGCTGTCATCACCCTTTCCTTGTGGATGAAAGGATTCATTAGTGATTGATCACTCACCGGTCATTTGCTGCCTCCGTAGCACTCCCTGTCTTACAACACAGTATGCCCATGCTCAGCGTTATTCTCACAGTCTAGTAAGTCAACAGCTAGCATGTTTATCAAGATACTTGGATCTCAGGAGAAAAAAGAAATGGAGAAAAGGTTGTTCAGAGTACTACACACTAAAAGTGATATTCCACGAGAGCTGTGCCCAAGTTTCTCTACTAGGTGGACTATTGTAAATTGCTTTGGAGTGTACACTAAGCTTTTCACTAGATAGGAAATTGTAATTGCAAAAAAAGGTCTATTCTAATGAGAAATATTTTAAAATTCCTGTATAATATCACCTAAGAAGCCAGATGTGGTGTTGCACACATGTAATCCCAGCACTTGGAAGGCTGAGGTAGGAGGTTCACTGTGAGTTTCAGGCCAGCCTGGGCTACATAATGAGTTCAGAGCCATCCTGAACTACACAGTGAGACCCTGTCTCAAAAAACTAAGCCTCCCTTCCAAAAAAATTAACCTAAGAAAAAAAATCAAGTACAATGAACAAACAATTTGGAATTACAAATTTCAAATGAACTGGTTATATCTCTATTATGCAATATTATGTAGTGCTGTTAAAATCAGTGTTTTTAGATTATAAAAGTAGTGAATGTAGACTGTCTTTGGAAAAAATACAGTTGGCTAGAGAAAAGATTAACTTTGAAAAAGTACAATCCACTGTTTAAGTTAGGAATAGTGAACACTTCTCATTTAAAATCTTATTTTCTGTATATAATTTACATCTGCTGTTTTCTTTCCTATGATAAATATAAATTTTTTTAGGCTATATACCACCTTTTAATGCTACAGTAGTTCAGAAGTTGTTGGATCAGGGAGCTCTACTAATGGGAAAAACAAATCTAGATGAGTTTGCTATGGGGTAAGTAAAATCAAAATTTTCCTTTCTTGTATTTCTTCTGTGCCTTTAATTTCATTAAATGGAAGTCTAAAAGCATTGATGTGATTTCTTGAGGATCCTAATGCCAGTTTCTTAGTTTTTCAGTGAAATTATATTGTTATTTAATAGATACACAGTCTTAGCTCATTTTGATTTTAGTTTAATTTCCTTCATGAACAATGATGCTAAACATCCTTTCATGTTTATTTTTCCATTCATATCTATTCAAATCTTTTGCCAGTTTTTAAAATCGTGTTGTTTATTAATAAATTGTAAGAGTTCTTCCATATACTTTGGATTCAAGTCCATTATCAAATAGGTGAGTTACAAATATATCCTCCAAGCTTTAGCTTTTCATTCTCTGAAAATGCCTTCATGCTTTATATGTCCTAAGAAATCTTTACCAAACTCAAGGTCACAAAAATTTTTTTCTAGATGTTCATAATTTTAGCTCTTACATTTAAACATGTAATCTATTTTGAATTAAGTTTTTATATGTGGTGTAAATAGAGGCTTTGGTTATTGTTTTCTTGCATATGAATATCCCATCATTCCAGCGCTCTTGGTAATAATGGCTAATCCTTTCCTCATTAAATGGCCTTAGTTTCCTTTTGTCAAAAATCAAACACATGCATGAAGTTCTATTTCTGGACTCTTCTATCTTTGTTTATTCCTGTATCACGTCATCTTGATTATTGTAGCTTTTATAAGCCTTGAAATTAGGTAGTGAGAGTCCTCCAACTTTTTCCTTTTTCAAAACTGTGTTATATATATAGTCTGGGTCTTTTGTATAAGTTTTAGAACCAGCTTCTTCTACTAAGGAGTCTATGGGATTTTTTCATAGATCAGTTTGGGAAGAATTGGTGTCTTCATGCTCAGCGTCTTCATACATGCCTTCTCATCCCAACACCTTACAAGTATCTCTGTGCTAATTGAAGTTGAAATTTTTCTCAGCAATATTGTGATTTTTCTGCTAAGCATTTAATTTTTGTCTTTTTCTATCTATAAATTGTATAATTTAAGGTATTCCCAAGTGTCTTATGTTTTTTTGGTTTTTGGTTTTTGGTTTTTTGAGACAGGGTCTCACTGTGTAGTTGAGACTGATCTGGAACTCATTTTGTAGCCCAGGCTGATCTCGAACTCACAGTGATCCTCCTGCCTCAGCCGCCCGAGTGCTGGGATTACAGGCAAGAGCTACCACGCCCGGCTGAGTCTTACGTTTTTTAATGCCATAGAAAATGGTATGGCCAGACGTGGTGGTACATGCCTATTATCCTCAGTACACCAAAGAAAATAAAATGGTATGTTGTTCAAATTTTGAATCTTTATTGCTGGAAGATAGGAATATAATTTACTTTTCTTTATTGACCTCATATTCCATGACCTACTTAAAGCTCATGTATTAGTGTTAATTGATCTTTGTGGATACCTTGAACTATTTTATGTAGATTATATTGGAGTCTGTAAATAGAAGCAATTCTCATTTCTTTGTCTTTCCTTGCTGTACCAGTTAGTACCTTCAGTGCAATGTTGAATAGAAGTGGTAGGCACAAATATCTTTGCCCTGTTCTTGTTCATGGGGAAAAGCATTTATTTAATTTTTCACCAAAAGCACTCTAGATTTTTCCCTTTTTAATACTTGTGATATTTACTGATTCATGTTTCCAGTTTCATAGAAACATAGCACTTGATTCATTTTCACATTTCTTGGTACTGAGCAGTATATGGTTTGTGTTTTTTTGTTTGTTTTTTTGTTTTTTGAGACAGGGTCTCACTATGTAGTTGAGACTGACCCGGAACTCACTATGTAGCCCAGGCTGGTCTCGAACTCACAGCGATCCTCCTGCCTCAGCCTCCTGAGTGCTGGGATTACAGGAGTGTGCCACCATGCCCAGCTCTGAGCAGTGTATATTTAATGAACTCAACTATGGAAATAAGCGGAAACATAGGGTTTTTTGTTGTTTTGTTTTGTTTTTACTGGTTCTGGGGATTGAACTCAAGACCTTGCACTTGCAAGGCAGGCACAGTGCCAATGAGCAAAATCCTCCTCCCATGGGTTTTTAAGTCACTGCCTTCATAGCTGATGAAAATGAACATCACCAGTGAAGGCAAAGTGGACTTGGACCCACTATCACCTGTGTGATATTCCAGAGACTGTGTAACCTGAACCTAATAACAAGAAAACATATACAATCAATCCAAAATGAGAAACATTCTGATAAAATGTCATATACAGCCGGGGATTTAGCTCAGTGGTTCCACCACCTCCCAAGCACAAGGTCCTGACTACTCCCTGGTACCAAAAAAAAAAAAAGTCATGTAAAAACAAAGGATATGAAAAATGTCCAAATTAAAAGAGGCTACAGAATGCAAAACCTGAAGTTATAAAATAGGGGAAAAACTTCGGAGAAAATTGTTGTGACCTTAAGTTTGGTAAGATTCTTAGGATACATAAAGGATAAATCCATTTGAAAAATTGATAGATTGGACTTCATTAAAAAAGAACTTCTGGCTCTGGATGTATTTCAGTGCTCAAGTGCTTGTCTGACCTGTATAAGGCTCTGGTTTCAATTCCCCAGCACCTCAACAGAAAACAAAAATTTTCTATTCTTTGAAATAGACTAAAACTGAAAAAGCAGCCTCAGATGAGAGAAAATATTTGTAAAACATTTGCAAGAACTGGTATCCATCGCTTCTCGGCCTTTTGGCTAAGATTAAGTGTAAGAACTGGTATCCAAAATATACAAGACTCTTTTCCAACACAATAAGAAATCAACCCTATGTTTTACAAAATGAGCAGAAGATTTAAGCAATGCTTTTATTAAAATGACAGATACATGAAAAAATACTCAGTATCATTAGCATTTAAAAAATGCAAATTTAAACCACATCGAATCATGTAACACTTATTAAAATGACCAAATCATCTGGGTGTGGTGGTTTATGCCTGCATTCCCAGCACTCTGTGATCGCTTGAGGCAAGAGGGTAAGTTTGAGCCCAGCCTGGGCAATTAAAGAAACCCTGGGTCAAAATAAAAATAATAAAAATGGACTGGGGATTTAGCTCAGTGCAAAAGCCTTGGGTTCAATCTCCAGTACCACCCCCCCTCCAAAGGAAAAGAAAAATATGCAATATCAGGTACTGACAAAGATGCAGAGAAAACTGTATTTCTTATACGGTGCTGGTAGGGACTGCAAAATGTACAGCCATTTTGGAAAATAATTTGGTGGTTTATTATGAAGCTAAACACATATTGACCATATAACCTCATAGTCCCAGTCCTAGGTATTTTCCCAAGTTATTAAAATTTATTTTTACATAAAAGCTCTAGTTTTCAGTATAAAACCTCTAGTAGCGTTATTCATAATTGCTCCAAACTGGAAATGGCCCAGTGTCCATTAACTGATAAAGACAAAATAATGAAAAAGAAAAAGGAGGCTAAAGAGACAATGATAACTAAATGTAATACCTGACTCTAGAAGTACATTATTGAACCAGCTGATAAAATCAGACTACAGTTGGCCTGATGGCACACACCTGTAATCACAGCACTTAGGAAGCTGAGGCAGGAGGATCACTGGGAGTTCAAGAACAGTCTGGCCTACATTGTGAGTTCAAAACCAGATTAAACTATATAATGAGACCCACTCTCAAAATATTAGTCTATATACAGTATTGTACTGATGTGAAGTTTTTTTTGTTTTTGTTTTGTCTTTGTTTTTTTTGGTACTGGGTATTGAACTCAGGCCCTTGCGCTTGCAAGGCAGGCAGCAGTACTGATGTGAATTTTACTGTGATTGATAACTATCCTGTAAGCAAAATGTCCTTTGGAAATTCATACTAAATACATACTACAGTATTTAGAGGTAAAGGGCCATGATATATATAAATTACTGTTATGTTGTTCAGGAAAATAATGTGTGTATAGACACAGCATACAAATGATAAATGGAATGCAATATTAGCTATAGGTACATGTGAGTAAAGGATATAAAAGTGCTTCATTTATTTTTATTTTTGCAGTTTATCCTAGAATAACATTTTTCTTAAATTTCAAAAGTTATTAGTATTCCACTTATAATACTTTTCTTAAAGCTTCTGATTAAGGGAAGATTTCCTTCAAAATGTTCTTGACTAGTGGACTTGAATGTCTGTGCCTCTTTCCAACTGGAAGACCTTAACTTATGGGAAGTCATTTTTAGTTCAACTGGATGATCAACTGGGATAAAATCTTCTTCTCCACTTTCTGAATTGCTTTCCCTTCATCCACCACCACCTCACCTAACTCTGTAAAAGTTACATCTGAGCAGGCTTCTTTTCCAGTGCCAGCTACCGTGGGATATGAAAAGCTCCAGGTGTCAAAAGCAAATAACAGACACTCAGGAGATGGGAATTTCACATAAAATTACTAAGGCATCTCGTTTTACCCTTCATTTCAGATCTGGAAGCACAGATGGAGTATTTGGGCCAGTTAAGAATCCCTGGAGTTACTCAAAACAGAGAAGAGAGAAGAGGCAGCAGCAGGCCCAGGGCGAGAGCCAGGCTGCCGAGTGGCTGATCACCGGGGGGAGTTCCGGTGGCAGCGCAGCCGCCTTGGCAGCGCTCACGTGCTCGGCGTAAGTTGCTTTCTCCAGGCGCGGTGGCCAAGCTGACCCCATTTGTGTAAAGTTGAGCGATTCCAGGTGGTTGCCTTCCCCTTCCCCTCCCCTTGGAAGCCCCTCTGTTAATGCACAACAGACCACTCCGTCCTGTGTGAGTCTGCACCTATATGGTATCTTTGTGACCTTTCGGCGGAGCGGTCTGCAACTGTGTTATCTACTAACTTGTAAGCAGAAGACTCACGCCTGTGTGATACTTTGTTTTAATTAACCTGTGTGAAACTGTCCCTGACCCTCACAGACTTGGCAAAGTTCTGCTCCTGTGAAATTCCACTTGTGCTCCCTCTCTCTCTCCGAGCCCTCCCCAAACAGAAGCGCCCTTAAGAGGACCCTGCAAACTGCCTTTCCTTTGCCCAGTGTTTTCGGAGCCTGAGCCCACTCAGGAACACCGGCTATAATAAGGAAGGGTTCCATTTAATTCAGAGAGTGGCACTTCTCTAAAGTTCCATATCTCCTGGCCCTACAACAGTCTGTACTTTACAACTCATCCTACTACATACAGTCATAAACCTTGTGCAAAGCCAGCAATAGAATAATCCATGTGCTTGGATTTTTAGTTCTTTTTTAGTAAGTTCTCTGTCCTCGAGGAAATGTCAAAATTATATCTGATAGATACACTCACCTGTACAGCATATGATGTATATACTTTATACAGTGAACTTTAATTTGAAATAACATTTAAACATTAACTCTGTAGTATTTGGTTATTTTGAAAACAGGATTTCACAGATGTTGCAGAATAAAGCATTAAGCATAAATGGACTTTGTTGAATTTCATTTTTAAATAGTTTATTCAAATGTCTGCTCTCTGTAGAAATATTTATAGACTCTAATCCTGTGACTGTAGTTCAGTACTGCTGAGCTGTTAATAATGGTTTATCTTTCAGCTAAATGACTTTAAAAAGAAAAAAGTTCCAAATATTTATCAATCAGGTATTTATAATAGTGTTTTCAATAACTGTACAACTATGTATCTGCATCATTAAGAATTTTGGAGCTGGGGATTTAGCTCAGCAGTTCACCACCTGCCTTGCAAGCGCAAGGACCTGAGTTCAATCCCCAGTACCAAAAAAAAAAAAAAAAAA
>NW_022900926.1:71307812-71346151 GCF_012274545.1 Fukomys damarensis
AAAAAAAAAAAACGGAATTTTTCAGCCTTGTCAGGAGCTGATTCTTTTTGTCTGTTATACTTTGTGTTTGGTAAGAATTCATTGGTTAAGTTCCATTTTTAAAGCATTTTTTAGCCCCCTAAAGAAGAGTAGTCTGGTATGTATTTTATCAATCTCAATGTAACCAAATTGAATATATTTCTTCGACAATTTTCTCTCTCCTTAATTATCCACTGAAACTAAGCTCTTTCACAAGTATTGTAACCAATAAATTATATTTTTTAGAGTTATGGAGCTTTAGTTTCTTTCAATTTTCCTGAAATCTTGTTAACAAGTAAAACCATTTCACTTTATCTCTTTGGGATTTTATAGCATGGCATAAATATTAATGAGAGTTCTGACAAGTTAGAACTGCAGGATTCGATGCCTTTTTTCTTCCCTCATCATCCCACTTAGCGTTCATCTTTCTGAATGTGCTTTGAGAAGATGGCATTTTGACACATAATTCCTATGGAAATGTAGGTTTTACTTTTACACAGCCATCAGTGAATGCTAATAAGAGAATGTACCTTTTAAAGCTGTGAAAGCAACAGTCTGATTTTGTAGTTTAAATGAACTTGGTGAGGAAACATAATTTGCATTTTCTGTAGAGCACAAATGCCATGTTATTGTTAGGAGTGTTGCTCAGTCCAAAGCTGCACTTTAAATACACTCAATAAAAGCACGAGCCAAAAGTAACTTCAAATTGAATGTATCCCAAACTGTAAAGCATTCTGCTTTGGTTTCCTCCCTTTTGATTTGTTTCTTTTATAAGTTTTAAAAACAGGAAGGTTCTTAGGAGTACGACGTGGCCGCTACATGAATGAGCTAGGGCACTGTGTAAGTGACAAAGGAAGTTACTCAGGGTAAGTTGTTAAGTGAAAAACAAGTGCAAAACAGAATGGATGCATGGCCCTCTTTCTCTTAAAAGTAGTAATTACCGAGGTGTGGGTAGCAGTCATTACACAGAAGCGTCTGGCTGTCTGGATGGAAGTATATCAAAATATGTGACAGACTGTTACAGGAGCTGTGGTAAGAGAAATTTGGCTTTATCATACACTGTATGATATTTCAGTTTTTGTAGTAGATATATACTATGTTCCTACCAAAGATTGTTATTTTCCTGGAGTTGTTTAAAATGTCATTTTAATTGGGGCAAAATAAACATAAAATTTACCATCCTAACCATTTTAAAGTCTACAGTTCAGTAAAGTACATTATTGGGCAAATAATCTCTGGAACTCATTTCATCTGACAAAGCTGAACCCCGCTCACCCTCCTCCCAGCCCCTGGTAACAGCTCTTCTACTTGTTATCTCTGTGAATTTGAATATTCTAAGTGTGGTATCATACAGTATTTTTGTCACTGGCATATTTCAAAGTTAGTTTGTTTGGTATCAGAGATCGAACTCAGTATCTTGTGCTTGTGAGGCAGGCGGTGGAACCACTGAGCTAAATCCCCAGCCCTTGTTTTTGTTTTTAAAATAAGAACAGCACATTCTCTGGGCAAAGAAATGAATAGTCACTTCATAGTTAGGTAATACAAAGAAATATGAAAAAGTATTCAAAAATATGCATTACCGGGCTGGGGATTTAGCTCAGTGGTTCTGCCGCCTGCCTTGCAAGTGCAAGGTCCCAAGTTCGATCCCCAGTACCAAAAAAAAAAAAAAAGTTTCTAAAAAAGAAAATGCATTACCAAAACTTTTTTGGTTAACAAAAAATTGTAAAAACTACTAGTACTCAGTGATGGTACTGCAACACTAAAGCACAATTGGATGCCCTGTAATTGGGAATATTTTCCTGACAGTTTGATCAAGTGTATCAAGAACTTTTTAATAGTAAGCAGACCCTTTCATCCATTAGCTCTGCTTCTTAGAAGTCAGCCTAACCATATATGGGCAAAGATTTATGTTTAGTAAAAGTGTCCAGTACAAAGTTATTATATACTTATTATTACCAGCTAGAAACCACATCAGTGTTTATATAAATTATAGTACACCTTTGCCCATCATTCTACGTGGGGTGACAAAAGGGTTGTATCTGAATTTTGGGAGAGGTGTTTAGTTTGTAAAATTATCATTAATTTGATTCATTTTAAATGTCAAGTAACAACAAAGAAATGTATATAATTTATATATATGTATACATATATATGTGTACACACACACACACATATATCAATTGGAGATTGTACTTTTTTTTGGTATCAGGGATCGAACTTGGGTCCTTGCGCTTGCAAGGCAGGTAGCAGAACCACTGAGCTAAATCCCAGGCCCAATAGGACATTTGTACTTTACAAGATTTATATTATGGAATCTTATACATACCTTAAATTTGCAGTAATTTTAGTGATACGATAAAAGGCACATGATAAGCAAAATAGGGATTGAAACTTGTGATTGCAGAACGATCTCAACTGTGAAAAAATACATTTTTAAAAAGCAGTTAAATACGCCAAAATGTTAACTGTGTCTGCCTTTGGGTAGTAGAATATTTAGTTAACCTTTTTATATTGTTCTATATCAATTCTCTGAGATGAGTATGTGGAACTTTTTATAATTGGGAAAATACACAATATATAGATATTTTAAAGGGTAGATTCCAGAAACAGTTAGCTATGTCATTCTTCTAAGAATTCTACTTAAATTCCAGGGCTTTAGGATCAGACACTGGAGGATCAACCCGAAATCCTGCTGCCCACTGTGGGCTTGTTGGTTTTAAACCCAGCTATGGCTTAGTTTCTCGTCACGGTCTCATTCCCCTGGTGAATTCGATGGATGTGCCAGGAATCTTAACCAGATGTGTGGATGATACAGCAATTGTATTGGGTATTTATCTGACTCCTTATCATTTGAAACAATTTCACTGTGAAACAATTTCGCTGTAAAACAATAGGCCTGTTGCACATAAATATTTCTTACAGGTGTACTGGCTGGACATGACCCCAAAGATTCTACTACAGTGCAAGATCCTGTTAAACCATTTACGCTTCCCAGTTTGACAGATGTGAGCAAACTGTGTATAGGAATTCCGAAGGTAACTTCTTTCTTTCGTAACTTTTTAGGAAAACTGCTAAATCAAATACATAGCCAGACTTGGGAAGCAGATTGGCTAAGCTTGAATCTGTACACTGCCACTTTTATTAGTAATTAAGCACATGACCCAATCTCTCCAAACACTATTTCCAAAGTGGGAATAATAAAAATATTGCAATAGAATTATGAACATTAGAATATTATGTAAAACAAGGATCTATAAACTTTTCTGTAAAGAGCTAGATAATAAATATTTTAGGCTTTGTGGATCATATGGTCTTGTTGACTCAGCCACTATAGTGAAAAAAACCAGACATAGACAATATGTAAGGAATACTAAGTGTGATCAAAACATATAGTGAATGTTTAAGGCTTTAAAATTTATTACAATAAAAGATATATTGCCATTAATTACCCTCAAGATACTCTCCCTCTTTCAGACATACTAATCCCATCATAACTGGCACTTTCTGAAGCAGTTCTGGTAATCTTTCATGAGTATCTTTGAGGTGTGATAAAAAATATAGTGAATGGCACTGCCATCCAATGAAAAGGCAGATTTATACAGTTATGGTGTGCCCCCATCCACCTTATTTATTGGATATGGCACCTTGAAATTTCTGGCTCATCCCCAAAGTCAAAATGGTCATGGAGAGAGTAAATGATTTCAATCGAGGCAGCCAGGACAGTGCAACTAAAGGTACTCAAAAAAGGACTTCTAGATCTACTTCAGAAAGGCCAGTGTGAAATGTGTTTGAAGCAAGGGAGAATATTTTGAAAGGGATTATTGGCAATGTGTCTAACTAACACTTTTTAAAAATGTAAACATTCACCTTATCTTCCAGTCATACTTTGTATGATTGTACTGTATAAAACATTTTTTAAAATATGTGACTGGCCACATCTTGCCCATGGGCTAATCCCTGATGTAAATGACTTAGCTGCCAAAAGCATACAACACATCTGGTGTATGGCCTCACTAAATGTTATCTTTACTATTATTATTACTGCTGCTGCTACTCCATGTGTTACAGTAACAACCCATACGTGGATATATTAATGTTAACTTGTTGGCTTTTCAGAAATTAAAAAATTTAAACCTAGCAATATATTAATGATTAAAACTTTCTGTAAGTCTTTTTGGAAGATAAGTCACACTTCAGAATAAGAAGTTTCTTAGCCTCAGCACAGCTGATGTTTTGGGGTGGGTGATTTTTTGTTGTGAGGGAATGTCCTACATATTGTGAGAAGTTCAGCCACATCCCTGGCCTTCACCTCCAGATGCTGGTAGCACCCCCACCACCAATCACAACCCCAAATCCCTTCAGACATTCCCAAGTTTCCCTTGATCCAGAAACATAAGGCAACATTTGCTCCCGGATGAGACCATTCATGTAGAGAAATGCTACTTTCTTCAGTCTTTCTTTATGGAAATCATCTGTGCCTTCTTTTAAAGACAGAGAGATCACAAGCTTTAGAAACAGAACTAGTTTGGAATCCTACATCCTCCACTGACTGGCCATATAATAGCAGAAGAGTTAATAATCTTCTCTAGTCTCAGTAGTTCTCATTCATAAAATAAGGGATGGTAAGACCTACTACATAATGGGTTAGCAAGGGCATTAAGTGAGGGAATGTTTGAAAAGCATCCAGCCAAGTACCTGATACTTATGGAACCTTTAAGAGATACAAAGTCTCCAACCAGATCTCCAATGTTTAAATTGTCATATCCTGCTAATGATGTCTAATGCTGTGCTTCTCCTGCCATAAACACTCTCGGTTTGCTCTTTTATCTTCCTACCAGCAGTAGTAGCCTTTTTTCTAGTATACTGCCAAAGTTGTGATGTACAAACTGTGAAACTATCTACTGTGTAGCCGTTCCAGTTTCTGTGCCTTGACTTTTACCTATAAGGAATATGCTGTACCTGAACTATCCAGTGAAGTACGATCTCTCTGGTCCAAAGCTGCTGGCCTCTTTGAGTCTGCAGGAGCCAAAGTGATAGAAGTATCCCTGCCTCACACCTCTTGCTCAATCGTCTGCTACCATGTATTGTGTGCCTCAGAAGTGGCATCGAACATGGCAAGGTTTGATGGGCTAGAATATGGTAAGATGGCTGGGTTTTTTGCCTGTCTTGTTTGTAACATAATTGTATCTCTGACATTTGAGAGATTCCTTTATTAGTGATAAAATTTTTTTTTCCTGAAGTCAAGTTGATGATTGAGAAAAGCAAGTAAGGGAATCCTTCTACCTTTGTCATTGTAGCTTTGTGTTATGCTATTCATCATAAATCTCTTCATATTTTCCACTCACTTCTCTGGACTGTAAATATTTTAAAGGAATAATATCTTCTTGTCTGTGTGTTCCCCGGCCAGTGTCATGCCTGAGACATAATAGGAGCTCAGTAAACGTTTGGCTGGGTGGAGAGACGGATGGATAGATGGATGAGGGGACAATAAATAAAGTTTTTCTTGGTTATTTCCTTTTCTTTCCATGATCAGACAGTAACAAAGCAGATAGACAAGGCAAACTAGTAGGAGCAAGTTCCCTGACTTTCAGTATTGGTCACAAAAGTGTAAATCTAGGCTGTTTTCAGCCAGAACTTTACTGCCTTTTGAAGTAATACGTGTCTTTTTTTGTTTCAGGTCATAGGTGTGACATTAATGTGTCTACTGAAGCCATGTATGCTGCCACCAGGCGAGAAGGGTTCAGTGATGTGGTGAGAGGGAGAATTCTTTCAGGAAACTTCTTCTTACTAAAAGAGTAAGACGATTAGTTTAAAATTTTTCTCTGTTCTCGAAATTTCAAGTGTAAAGCAGTAAGTAGCACATCCATCAAGTCTTACCAGTCAAGGTAGTAAAATACTTATGATTTGAATTAGAAAAGTCCTGTTTATGACACTTTTGCTTCCTACTTATTCAAAATCTTAAAAGAAAAAGGATCACTATAAACCAAGTAGGAAGCACTGAAATATTGTAGCTTCCTTAATTGTCCTGTGCCTGTTATTACCACATTGGCTTTTTGCTGTTGGAGCCTTAAGCAGGGAGTTATATTATTTCTTGAAAAATTTACTGAATCAACTTAGTTTTTTTCCCTGCATTATGTGTATTTTTCTTCAAGAAAGAATTCCACTTACCCAGGTGTGTTGGCATATGTCTCTCATCCCAGTTCTCAGGAGGCCGAGGCAGGAGGAGCACCATGAGTTTTGAGGCCAGCCTGGAGGACTACATAGTGAGGCAACACTGTACTAAAAAAAAAAAAAAGAAAGAAAGAAAAAAAGAAAAGAAAGAATTCCAAATTCTACGTAAATTGTCTTCAAGTTTATTCAAGAGCATGTGAATAAGATTCCTCTTACCTACCAGTCTAAGAAGACAATGGAAAGTAAAAAACCAACAGTGGCCTAGCATGGTGGGGCAAGCTTATAATTCCAGTAGCACTTTGAGAGGATGAGGCAGGAAGATGGCAAGTTCAAGCCCAGCCTGGGAAACTTAGTGACTGAGACTTTATCTCAAAATAAAAAAGGTCTGGGAATATGGGGATATAGCTCAATACAAAGCCCATGGTTCAGTCTCCAGTACTACAAAACTAACTAATATTTGTAAATAGAGAAGGGAGGAGGTGAAGGGAGGGCAGGGATAAGGGGGAAAAAATGAGAACCAAGACCTGTCATGTAAAGGTACAAGATCCCAATGATGAATGTAACTGTACTGTATCCCTAAAATGTACCAATAAACTCAATGAGAGAAAAACAACTACATAATAATTAATTTTAAAAAGGCAAGTGGTTATTATAGACAAGTCACTTCCTAAAGTTTTTCTCCATGCTTTCCAGGCCAGAAAGCATATGTACCCATCTGTTTATCCACTCGTGGCCAACAGTTAGGGTTTACTTTTTCCAAAAATATGATGTGATGTTATTCCATATTAAAAGACTCTTCTGCATTTGAACAGGTGCTTGTAATCACTTTTGAGTATGAAGGATGAAATATTGCTAAGAAATTTTCTAAGTTAAGACTTTATTAAGCTAAAGGTATTACATTTAGCTAGGCATGGTAGCACATACTTACAATCCCAGCATTTGGGAGACTGAGGCAGGAGGATCTCAAATTTAGAGCCAATTTGAGTTACATAGTTAGGCCCTGTCTCAAAAAACAAAATAAATAAAAAGATGTTATATTTGCCAACTATTACTGATTAGAATCATATTGGATATGTTAAGGCACAAGTTGATGGATTGTATCTGTCACTGTAATAGCATAGAAAGAAACTGAAGGAGAGGAATTTGAAAGCATCTTATATGATCACCAAATCAGAAGACTAAGAAAAAATGGAATTACTGCTGGTACCAGTAGTTCTCACCCAGTTGTAAGTGGGATCAAGTTATTTGTTTCTTGTAGTTTTTTTATCTTGTGGCAGGAATGGTGGGTGAACTTGAGTGATAGGAAAAATGGGATCGGGATACTTTTTTTTTTTCCTGAAGTGCTCAGAACTATAAAAAGTCTTAACATTTTTATTCCTCAGATAGCTTAGAATCTTACATTCTTCTCTGAACTTTTATTCCATAAACATAAATTTATTGAATTAGGAATCTGAAGTTTATTTTTAATTAGCATAAATGTTTCTTTCTGAACCACATTAAGTCTATTTGTTGCACCTGTTCTTTCTCTCCTTTAACCTTTTTTCCTACCTTCTGTTATTCTTTCTATAATATTTTTTTCTCTTAGATATTTTTCTTGAATTTTAAAAAATGTTACTAGTACATGTTTGCACTAGGGGATTCAGTACATGTGCCTAACACATCTTAGTTCCCTTTACTGTCCTTGTACTGTTCCTTCTGCTCCCTCCATCCCTTGGTCCCCTTTCCATTTGATAAAGATCTATCTTCCTACTGCCTATCATCCATTTTTTTATCTTGCTCTTTAAATTATTTGTACTTTGGGTCTCTCTAGACTATATTTGTGTCTCATTTATTTCATTTAGCATTATGGGCTCAAGGCACATCCATTGTGTATAGACACTACATTTTCTTTGTCCATTCATCTGTTGAAGAACATATAGGCCACTTCCAAGATTTAGCTATTATGAGCCATGCTGCTATAAACATGGGTGTGCATGTATCAGTATGACATGATGTCTTTAACTCTTTCAGAAAGATACCTAAAAGGGGAATGGCTGGATCAAATGGAATTTTTAGTTTTAGATGTTTTGGGTTTTTTTTTTTTGGTACTGAGGATTGAATTTGGGTCCTTGCGCTTGCGAGGTAGGCAGTGGCACCACTGAGCTAAATCCCCGGCCAGCTAGTTTTAGTTTTCTGAGAAATTTCCATAGTGGTTGTACTAGTTGACCTTCTCACCAACAGTGTAGAAAGATTCCTTTTCCCCCAAAACCTCACAGTGTTTGTTCTTATTTGATTTATTTTCTTTTTTTTTTCTTTTTTTTTTTTTTTTTTTTTTTTTTTTTTTGGTACTGGGAATTGAACTCAGGTCCTTGTGCTTGTGAGGCAGGTGCCGGAACCACTGAGCTAAGTCTCCGGCCCTTGATTTCTTGATGATACCTATTTCTTCTGGGACAAGATAGAATCTCATTTCTCTAATGACAAGCAATGTTGAACATTTTTTCATGTATTTATTAGCCATATTAAAGAGATTTAAAATAAAGTAAAAAGGGGGCATTATATTTTGCATTCACATATACTGTTTCTGGTTCTTTGTTTTGTAGCTCCAGATTTCCATGCATTATTATTATTTTCTTTCTGGCTAGAGAACCTCCCCCAAAATATCTTAGCTTCAGCTTTTTTGTTTCCATGTTTAAAAAATTGCCTTTAATTTTGTTTTTAATTTTGCCTTTAAAGGTACTTTCTATATAAAATTCTAGGTTAATAGTATTTTCCTTCAGTGCATTAAAGGTTGTATTCCTGGCTTCTGGCCTGTAGTTTCTAGAAATTTATTGTGTTTCTCATATTTGTGTGATTTTCTTGTGTGATTTTTCACATTTTCTCTCTGTCATTGGTTTTCAGAAATTTAAGATGTGCCGTAGTGTACTTTTCTGAGTATTTCTTCTGCTTGGGGGTTCTTTGAGCTTTTTGGGTTCTCTAGATGTTCCAAGTAGGTTTTCTTATCCCTCCATTTCTTCATTGTTTTCTTCTATCTTGACTACATAGAATACATTGGGAGGCCTTTTTGTGTTCTTAACCTGCTAGTTCCAATATTGCTGTCATCTGAATCTGTTTGTAAACAATGTTGAACTTTGTTCTAGGGCACAGATTTATGGTTTGTCTCTAGGTGGCCCCAGGAGTATCCTGTGCTCAGGGCAGGGCTTTGGGAGGTGACTGGCTTCTCTGTGGCGGAGGGCCTGGTCGGAAGAGGAGGCTCACTAGGGACCTGACTGGAAGGCTCTGTCTCCCTTCCCGGCTCCTGCCGTGCCCTCTGCTCTCCTAGCCAGCAGGAAGTGGGAAGCTTCTTCTGCATGTGTTTCTGCTGCTCTGTTTCTTTTCTGGAGACCACAGACTGAAATGTGAATGAAAATAAAGCTATCCTGTACATTGTGGCTATCAGGTATTACATCCCAGCAATGAGAAAGTAACTAAGACAAGTTACTTGGAATATATTGGAGCCTTTCAGCACTTTCTTTTAAGCTGTCTGAAGTCCAAAGAAGCCTTTGGTTTGTGGCTAATTTAAGTCTAAGGCAGTACCACAAAGATGCTCCCAGAGTCTACATCTATTACAAGGTCTTTCCACTTTGCAGCCCTATATGAGCTGTGAGAATTGTTTGACCTCTTGTTCTTTGAGGGATTCTTTCCTCACCCTGGGGCTTTCTTTTCTTCCTTGCACAGATCAGTCAATACTCAACCAAAGACTTGAGGGACATCTGTATGTCTCTTCAACCCTGTTTGCTGCTCTCCTTTCAGACCTCTAGAAATTCCAGCTTTTTTTCTCCCTGAACTTTAGATTTTTGCCATCTGACTTGCTGAGACCCACGTCCCCTCTAGAAACACTGTCTAGGTTCTCTTTTTGGATTGAGCCATGAAAATTACCTCTGGGCGTTAAACTGGAGAGATGACAGGATTAGCTTCTTGTTTGCCTCTCTCAGGACTCTCCTGAAGGCCTTTGTTTAATGTCTGAAAATGACCGTTTCATATATTTTATCTAGTTTTCTGGTTAAGAAGGCAGGATAAATCTTATCCCTATTGTTTCATTATGTGTGGAAGCAGAAGTTCTATTTCTGAACCATACTTAAAGTAGGAAAAATTAAATAGCATTAGTTTTATAAAATTCAGGTTTGGGGAATGTTAATACAATAAATTGTGTGTGTGTGTGTGTGTGTGTGTGTGTGTGTGTGGAACCTGAACTAACCTTCAAACCCAAATGTAATAGTTAAACCATCACCTCTCATTTTGTCATCTGAAGTGTATGTGAAGCCCAAATTCATGTCTGTATAGACTCTAGTCAAGTGGTATTGAGGGTATCTGACATTCACATCGCACTGTGTAGGGTAAAAAAAAAGATTTTAGATGTTTTATTTCATTTGATTCAGTCCTCAGTGGGACTGGAGTGATTATATTCCTTTCTCTAGTTGAGGAAACTGAAGTTTAGAATAATTCTTTGTTACCCTTCTTTAACCAGTTTCAGAAAATCTGAAGTTTTTTTCTTCCTTTTCTTTGTATCACTGACCTATGTTCATTTTTATATCTCTTTTCTCTTAACCTGTGGTAAAGTAAGTATCCTTTAAGATCATATCTCCACTCCTGGACCATGCTATCCATAAGATACAAATTTGCAAATACTGTATGCTTTTCCCAGTTTCTGTTTGAGGAGTATTTCTTAGTGTCTAATTCAGACAACATGTTAGAATTTTGTCAGACCTCAGCCCCTTGTAGTAATTTAGCTATCATTACACTGTAGATGAAAGAATAGAAGATTGGATGAGCCTCTAGAGGCCTGTGTTCTTTTCCATTCTACTGCCTGTTTTTATAACTTTCAGAAAGTTATTTAATTGCTATGCATCTGATTTTCCTCACCCAAAAGTGAACTTTCTGGTTTAGTGTTGTGATTATAGGTGTAGAACTGTATCTAGGAGTGAAATCTGATTAATTGCCAGATATACAGACTTTCAGAATGACAGCCCAGTGAACACAATTCACCTTTATACATTATTAAGAATCTCAAGGGTGCTGGGCCTAGTGGCACACGCTTGTAACCTCAACTACTCTGGAGGCTGGGCAACTGAGAACTTGTCTCGAAAAGAGCTGGGGTGGGGTATAGCTTAGTGACAGACTCCCTCCCTGGTGTGCACAAGGCCCTGCCTTCCATCCCTAGCACTGCAAAAGAAGGAATCCTTGTAGCGCATGTCGTAAAAGCTGAGAAACCTGTGGTTCTTTAATATACCTAATGTAAGAGAATTGATTTGAAGCGAAATATCTTCTATTTTTTTCCCACAGAAACTATGAAAATTATTTCATCAAAGCCCAGAAAGTGAGGCGCCTCATTGCAAATGACTTTGTGAATGTGTTTAACTCTGGAGTGGATATCTTGCTAACTCCCACCACCTTGAGTGAGGCGGTGCCTTACCTGGAGTTTATCAAAGAAGACAACAGAACACGAAGTGCCCAAGGTGATATTTTTACACAGGCGGTAAATATGGCAGGTGAGCATCACTGAAGGATATTCTGGCTTTCTTAAAATTCTTAGGCAGTCTCCCTGACCCTCAGTTAGGCTCTAGATAGATGGTTCCCTGAAGCAATAGCCTATCGTTCTGGAATAGTAAGGAGTGTGTGTGTGTGTGTGTGTGTGTGTGTGTGTGTGTGTGTGTGTGTACACTCTTGTTTTCACACACATACACATATTTTTTTTTTTTTTGGTACTGGGGATTGAACTTGGGTCCTTGCGCTTGCAAGGCAGGCGGCAGAACCGCTGAGCTAAATCCCCAGCTACATCTATGTTCTGAACCAGTACATTTAATAGTATTTTAAAATTTTATTTCAAGAATGTTTAGCTGAATGTGGTGATACACACACCTACAATCCCAGCACCTGGAAGGCTGAGGCAGGAGAATCACTGTTTGTTGGAGGCCAACCTGGACTATACAGTGAGACCCTGTCTCAAAAAAGTTTAAAAAAAAGGTTAACGCAGAAACATTGAAAAAGCAATATAATGAACACTGACAGATTTTTTTTCACCTGGATTTGTCCTTGTTGACTTTTTTGTTGTTGTTGTTTTGTTTTGTTTTGGATTTTTGAGACAGGTCTCACTATGTAGTTGAGACTGACCTGGAACTCACTGTGTAGCCCAGGCTGGTCTCGAACTCGCAGCGATCCTCCTGCCTCAGCCTCCCGAGTGCTGGGATTATAGGCATGCGCTACCATGCCCAGCTTCTTATTGACATTTTCTGCCTCCCCCCGACCCAGACACGGGCGCATACACCCCCCCCACACACACACACATCACATTTTTTGCTATCATCTGAAAGTTTCAGATGCTGTGACACTTTATACCTAAATGATTTAGTACTGATCTCTAAAGACATGCTCCTACATAACCACAATCCCATTATCACACCTAAGAAAACTAATATTAATTCAGAAATAATGTGACTATATACCATATTCAAATTTTTTCAACTGTTCCAAAAATGTCTTTTTAAGTTGTTTTTTCCCTATGTATAGTTCGCTTGTTTATATCTTTTAAAAAAATCTAAGACAGTCACCCACATCTCTGGTGATTTTGTTTTTTAGAGCCACATCAGGCTATATAATTTTGCTTCAGTCATCAAGCGTACTATAACAAATTCAAGAAAAAAAGAAAAAAGTCTGTTGTGTTGGCCCATACTTTTGCTTTCTCTGTTTATTCCTCCTTCCTGAAGTACCAAGATCCACTCTTTTTTCTTTCCTGTATATTGAATTTCCTTTAGTTATTTTTCCAGTTTAGCCTGCTGGCAGCAAATTCTCTTCTCTTACCCTCTGAAAATGTCTTGATTGCTCTTTCCTTTGTAACAGTTTTTTGTTTGTTTGTTTCCTTTAAGTTTTTGGTTTTGTTTTAGCTAGATATCAAGTTCTGGTTTAACAGTTCTTATTTTTGGCACTTCAAAAAGTTGTGCCACTTTCTTCTGTCCTGCTTAGTTTCTAATGAGAAATGTGCTGCCTTTCATTTTTTCTCTTAATGTTTTTTTTGGAATGAGTTCCATCCAATTGTTCTGTGGGATATCCCATGCATAGTCTGCTTTTGTCCAATGATTTCTTTATAATTGGGTTGAGTTAAACATTTTTGGCAGATATACTACAGACATTTCATGCCATTAAACAGTTAATAGCATTTATCCCACTCCTGGAAGCTAAATTAATTACTCGGTTAAAGAAGTAACTGACAATATTTTTTTTCAATTTTTTCCCTTTAAAAGCACATTTTCCTCTTAATCATTTATAAGTAACTTGTGGAGTAATGCTATGAGATTAGTGAATATTTCATTCCCTTGTAATCTTGAGGTCAGCTTTAGCATCCATTGATGATGCTTACCTAGAGAATTATAAAATGTAGATTTCTCTAATTCCAACATTCCTTCTACAGCTACAACAACATTCTTTCTATTAGGTAGCAGCCTTCTCTAAATAAGAGCTTTCATCTTTCAAACAATTGGATCTGTTTTGTTTGTTTGAGACAAGGTCTCACTATGTAGTTCAGGCTGGCCTTGAACTCATAGCAATTCTCCTGCCTCATCCTCCTGAGTGCTGGGATTACAGGCATGCACCACCAATTAAAAATTGGATCTATTAAAAGCAGTTACTGTTGTTATTGTTTTCAATGCCCAGATTATCCCAAATACAGCCAGAAGGAATCTCTTCAAGTTGCTTGTATCCTTTAGATCTGTTCTCATTTTAATTTTTGAAAACTTGTGGCATAACAAGATGTCCTAGAATCTTGTACTGTCTGTCCCAAACCTAAAATTAAAATATCCCAGCAAATGCATTTAAAAACTAGAATTCAAACAATCGTAAGCTAGTTTCTTAAATATTGAATTGACAAACATTCAAAGGCTCAAGACACATGCTGTTGGCAAGACTGTAGGAAAAGAAACACTTGTTTCGCTGATGGGATTTCAAAATGGTACATCTTTGAAGAATTTCTAATTATATAAGTACTTATCACTTTACTTGATAAAGCAATCCCCTAGATCTTAGAAACTTTCAAGAGTAACAAAAATATATGTGTAAAAATTGTGTACTGTGGCATTGTATAAAAGAGCTAAATACTGAAAACAACCTAAATGTCTAACCATAGAAATTGTTATATAGTTTTACCATAACTTATTTAACCAGAGAACCACACAGTTGTAAAAAAGACAGTGAAGGTTTCTATGAACTGAAAAGTGATTTCCTTTTATTAGTGCCTATTAATTTCATGAAAGCATGTGAACATACATATTTTGATCACATCATTCCTTTCCCTCACAATCCCTTCCTCCGTATTCCCCTCTTCTTGTCTCATAATAGCTTCTCTTTTACCTTTCCATTGCCTTTTTTAGATTCCACATACTAGGAAGAACATACAGTGTTTGTCTTTCTCAGCCGTGGCTTATTTCGTTCAATATGACGATCCCCAGATCCATTCATTTTGCTTCAGATGACAACATTTTGTTCTTCATTATGGCTAAATACTATCCCATTGTGTACATATACCACATTTTCTTACGTTGATGGGCACCTGGGTATTGTGAATTGTACCACAGTGAACATGAGTGTGCAGGTGCCCCCATAGGGAGCTAACTTTAATTCCTTCCGGTATATACCAAGGAGTGATAAAGCTGGATCAAATCTAGTTACAGTTTTTTGAGAATACACCATACTGATACCTTTAGTGGCTATACTCATTTCCCACCAACAGTATAGAGTTCCCTTTTCCCCAGATCCTCATTAGCATTTATTTTTTGTATTCTTAAAGAGAGCCATTCTGACCAGAGAGATGGAATTTTAGTGTGGTTTTGCTGCATTTCCCTAATGGCTAAGGAGGTTGAACATTTTTTATAGTCACTGGCTATCTGCATCTCTTTTGGGCAATATATGTTCAATTCATGTGCCCCTTTATTGATTGGGCTATTTAACTTTTTGGTGTTAAGTTTTCTGAGTTCTTTATATATTCTAGGCATTAGCCCTCTGTTGGAAGAGTAGCTGGCAAAGATTTTCTTATTCTGTAGGCTCTTTGTTCTGTTGTTTCCCTTTCTGTGCAGAAACTTTTCAATCTGATGTAGTCCCACTTCTTGCTGTTATTTTCTGTGCTACTGGAGTCCTGTTCAGAATGTTTTGGCCTATGCATATGGCTTCAAGTGTGTCCTGTTTTCTTTTAGCAGTATCAAAACTTCAGATCTTATACCTATGAAACAGTGATTTCTGAGGTACACTGTTAAAGGAACAGAGCAGGGTGCAAAACATATATACTATATAGTATAATATTTCTGTTGTTATTTTAAAGCCTTATTCTGGATCGGGTGTAATGGTACACGCCTGTAATCCCAGCACTCGGGAGGCTGAGGCAGGAGGACTGTTGTAAGTTCAAGGCTGGTGTGGGTTACAGAGTGAGACCGTCTCAAAACAAACCCTCATAGTGAGCTGAAGTGAGATGAAGTGAGTTGCGACCCTGTCTCAAAACAAAACAAGAAAACCTAAAAAAATCCCAAAAAACAAGAAAACCTTATTCTGCCCTTGCCTGTTAGCCCTGAAAAGCAGCCTAGATCTGAGCTTCTTAGGCTGGAGAATTAATCAGCTAATGAGTTTCCTTCTTTCCTCAGGGCTGCCAGCTGTGAGCATGCCGGCCGCCCTGTCACACCAGGGGCTGCCAATCGGGCTGCAATTTATTGGACGTGCATTTTGTGACCAGAAGCTTCTCACAGTTGCCAAATGGTTTGAAAAACAAGTACAGTTTCCTGTTATTCAATTTCCAGAACTCATGGATGGCTGTTCATTAGTCTTTGAAAATGAAAAGTTAGCTTCTGTTTCTCTACAACAGTAGTGATAAATGTGTCATGTGCAAATTAAAATGATTTTTAAAGATTGTGTATTTAAAGTATCAAATGATATTGCTCAAGTCTTGTAATTCGGTTCATTGTCAATGGAATCATTCCTTGGATTCACTTTTTAAGATTCCTGTGATAATTATAAAACTCAGCATTTATTAAACAGCTGCTAAGTGCAAAGCACAGGATTTCTACTATAATATAAAATACATGTTCCTGAAAAACAGTATAGCACAAAAATGTTCCTTAATTAGAAAAGAACTTGGGTTGGGGGGATTTAGGTCAGTGGTTCTGCCGCCTGCCTCACAATCACAAGGACCCAATTTCGATCCTTAGTGCCAAAAAAAAAGAACAAGAAAAGAACTTAAGCTTGGGAATAGACTTTTCAAAATTTTTATATCTTTATAACTAAAGCCCTCAAAAAACAAAAAATAAGAGCTGTACCTCCAGACATAACTTGTGTGGCCCAGGCAGGCAGCTCATCAAGGAGGTGGAGCCTGCCATGTGGGGTGTTACAAACGTACAGAAGCGGTCACACAGCATGTTTCTTGTGAACACTAAGCAAAGCAGGTGGTAGAGGCTGAGCATGGGAGAAAGTGCAACCTACAAAGGGCCCAGATTCATGCAGGACTGGAGGTCCCCCTCTCCGGGGAAAACCCCAAGTGCAGGCCCACTTTCTCTAAAACTAGAGCCAAAATGACAGGACTTTTTATTTTTCCTTTCCACCTTACTGCCCTGGGGCCCATAGGGGCCAGAACAACTATTAACGTGAGTTCATTCTGTTAACCAACCACAAACAAGCTCTTTGATGTTTCAGGAGCATTTGTTGTGACCTAACAGACAGAATGTATTGGATGGAAACTCGATAGATGGTAGAGCATGGTTTTAGTGAGAAAGGTTGAAAAATATACAAATAACAATCTGAGAGGGCTGGGGATTTAGTTCAGTGGTTCTGCCACCTACCTTGCAGGCACAAGATCCCAAGTTCGATCCCTGGTAACCCCACCACCACCACCAAACAAAACAAAACACAATCTGAGAAACTTGCAGACAGTTTGGTGAGGAAGCCACAAAACTCTTCCTTGACAGAGTCTCTTCCCTGTGGACTCCTTACCCTCCTGTCTCTATTATGTTCCTAACTTGGGCCTGTTAAGCCCAAAGAGACATTACTAGAGATATCCATTCAGTATTTGACCAGATCTAATGGAGACCATACATTTACTCTCCAAGGCCATCGCTGACTTTGCTAGAACGCCACTCTCATGTTATCCAGGCATTCTAATTGGGCACTTATATTTTGTTGATAAAAGTAGAAGGCCAAACTGTTATTACACATTAAAATCATACTAGTAAGAAAAAAGCTTTTCTAAATGAAGTACATGAGTCAGGGGGTTGATGCACACCTGTAATTGCAGCCCTTGGGAAGCTGAGTCAGAAGAATCCCAAGTTTGAGGGCAACTTAAGACTGTCTCAAACTTTAAAAATTAAAAAAGGGCTGGGGTTGTAGCTCAGTGGTAAAGAATCCTAGGGTTCACTTTTCAGGACCACAAAACAAATAAAAGCATGGAAAAATAAAGGCAGGATCACTGGAATGTTTTGGGAGGCGGATTTAACCTGCCTGTTGCAGTTCATTAGTAAGTTGCCTTTGGTGCATCCCTGAGCCCCAGCCTTGGTCCTTTTTTTATGAGACGGCCTCTAAGTTGCCAAGGCTGGCCTTGAATTTGCAATCCTGCTGCCACAGCCTCCCAGTTAGCTGGGATACAGACGTGTGCCATTGTCTCTGTCTCTTATTTTCCTTTGGGTTTATTCCGTGGTTTTGTTCCTTAAGAAACTTTCTGCAGGGCCGGGGATTTAGCTTAGTGGCACCACACCTGCCTTGCAAGTGCAAGGTCCTGAGCTCGATCCCTGGTACCAAAAACCCCAAAACTTTCTGCAGTACTAAGGCTTGAACTTAGGAAAGGTAAGCGCTCTACTGCAGAACAACACTCCCAGCCCCTCCCTAAGTTCTTCCTCCTCCCACTCTCAAATACTCAATCTGATTACATAAAAGCTTAATGTGCCAAATAATGGGAACGGAAATGAGGGAGGGAGAAAAGAAGGAAGGTACAAGAAAAAATAAGTGACAATAGAAGGAAAAAATGGAAACAAAGCTTTTGTACATAGGGAGAAAGAGGGCTTAAGGGGGAGAAAGAGATAAAATATTTTTTTAAAAAGCTTAATGTGCCAGGCTCTTGGAAATATTGAGTCCAAATCCTGAAAGAAGTCCATAAGAAAGAAAATTATGTTACAGTTGGCCTTCCACAAGGGCAGGTACAACCGACCACCGATGAAAAGTACTCCAAAAAGAAAAAAAAAATTTTTTAATTCTAGAAAGTTCCAAAAATCTAAACTTGAAAGTTTTGCCTTGTGCTGAGTACTAAGCTGAATGCATGCAGATGAAGAGATGTACAGGTATTAGATATTCTAATCTAGAGATGGTTTAAAGGAAGGTATATATATATATAGGTTATCTGCAAACCTGTGCCATCATAGGTAAGAGAGCATCTGCGGGGATTGTGTCGGGGGTGGGGGTGGGGTCCAGAAACCAATGTCTGGGATACTGAGATGTGACTAACAAGAGGAAGCCATCTTAGTTGAAGGAGCTAATATGAAATAAAAAGTAAGATAAATCTGCCCCACTCTTTTTTTATGTGTAAATAATTTGGAATGAAAAAACATTTTCAAAAAATATTTACTCTTTTGTCCCCATATCTCAACTTGGGCAGCATTAATGGTTCTGAAAACAGAAGTGCAGCATTCTCAGAATACTATCTAACCAGTGTGAGATGACACCTCATTTGTATTTCTCCTCCACTTTTACCCTAAACGTAGTAGATCTCGTCTTGCCAAGTCTTGGAATTTAAGTGGCAAATACTTTCTGTGCCTCAGCTAATTAACCCCTGAGCTTGTCAGCAACACAGTGCTTCTGAAAGGCAAAGCTGGCTACAAGTGTAAGCTGTCATTTCATAAGACCCAGCCAATGAACCAAACAAAAGAGTAAAAGTTAGAGTCCACAGCAAAGCCCTGCCAGGTGAAAAAACGTTATGCCATAGAACTTGGTACCCTCACACCAGCGGAGCCAGAGGAGCAAGTGGAAAAACCACTGTCACATGCTGGCCTGTACTTGGCTTTACTGAGAAAATCACTTGAAACCAGGGAGGCAGAATGTTCCCTTTGAATGGCTTTTTTTCTTCTTTTTCTTTTTGGTACTAGGGATTTGAACTCGGGACCCTGTACTTGTAAGGTAGGCACACCGCCACTGAGCTAAATCCCCAGCCCCTTGGAGGGCTCTTTGATCACAGGTCCTTTGCTAGTGACAATGAACTTGGGCCGTCTAGAAAAATGTTGCATATCTCAGAAGAGGAGCTTCCAAAAATGACAAAAAGTGATGATTTCTGTTAGGAAAAAAACCTTGTACCTTCTAATGTAAACAAGTGCCTTCAGAATGTTAGACTATCCAAGCCAGGTGTGATGGCGCACGCCTGTAATCCCAGCACTTGGGAGGCTGAGGCAGGAGGATCACTGTGAGATCGAGACCAGCCTGCAGTCATCTCAACTACATAGTGAGACCCTTAAAAAAAAAAAAATGTCAGACAATCCAAAGTACAGTAAAAGAAGGTTCCAGGGTACCAATCAGTGTATGTCACAAGGTGTCTACCACTTAAAGCAAGGGAGCAAAATAATGCAATTGTAAATTACCTTTATGATGGACATTCATTCCTTAACTTGAAACCTCCTTCCCCCTTCCTTGGATACATGATTACCTATACTAGGATTAAATGTGTGTTACCCTCATGTGAAAGCCAAAGGTACAATTTATTCACTGCATTTAGCTTTCCTCAGTTATTTCATAGCTTAAACAGTGTGTACATTAGAACAGAAACCTAAAAATGTAATAAAAGTATATGAGAAAAACCCAGCCAACATCAAGTAAAAGTATTTACTACAGAGTTTCAGAGTGTCTTTCTTTCTTTCTTTCTTTGTACTTCAGCGGAACATAAATCCAAAAGGATCTTAGGCCATTTATTAGAAATATTACAGAGGTTTAAAATCAAACAGTTGAGGAAATTGGTAAAATGATAATAAAAGTAAGGATGAAGGGTAAAACCAGGACCAAGATTAAAGACAAAAGTGCTCATTGTGGTACGTGTACAGATGCTTAAGGCTGTGTAGTGTGTGGTATAGTGGGCAGTTCCCCACTAGCTTTCCCAGTGTGGTAAGGCTGTCAGACTGAATAACCAGGCAGACCCTGGTTTGAATCTTATCACTGCCATTTACAAGCGGTGTCCTTTGTCTGAGCTGTGGTGTCCTGGTCTGTAAAATAAGAATAATATGGCTTCCATGGGGTAGGGTTAGGCTTAAATGACTCACCCAGAACACGATGCCTGACAGAATAGGCACTCAATAATTTGTAACAACAAATAAAGGCATGCAGTCATGAATTAAGGTTACGGTAAACTAATGGCATATGGCCAAATTATAATTTACTAAAAGCTTATTCTAGAGACCAGTTATATACCTAGCTGATGATGTGGCATTCTTTGAAGACAAGGCTTAAAATATCTAGAAGAACTGATGCATTGCATATTTCAAAACTGATTTCCATAGCTACCACATTGTTCCGAAACCTAGTGGCCGTCCAAGGCCCTCACGCTGTGACAACCAGATGAAGAGTGGGGCTGACTGGGCCCTTTAAGAATGAAGGCTCTGCAAAGATGGTCACCCCCACATTTCATCAGAGAAAGTGTTTTTGACAGAGCCAAATTCTTCCTCATAAAAATCAGTTCCATTCCAACATGCAGACAGCTAATTGTGGCTCCAAAATACTATATCCCAGGTGCAATTACTTTGACAAGGCAAAATTCTAAGGTAGATGCTATCAACAGCCCATCCCTATATCGATCTAGGAAAAGATGTTAATGAAGTACCCATGGGGCATCTAATTGTAAGCAATTTCACTCCCTGGTGAATCTCTCAAGATAAATTAATTGCAAAATAGGCCTGCAGATAAATGAATGATATGATAGGCTTGGTGGCAGATATCTTCCAAAATGATAACAATTTCGGCATAGGTCACTTAGCAGGACCAGTTGTCTGTAAACCACTGTGTGTATGTGTGTAAGAAATACAAGTGTTTGCATGTAAATTATCCAAAATTGGTTAAGTAATTAGCATACAAACTAAAGGAAGTGAAGCTGGAATTCAGAGTTTGAAGACCTACAATAAACTAGGCTAGGGCCTGGATTTCAGCTCAGTGGAGCTGCTGCCTGCCTAGCAAGTTCAAGGACCGGAGTTCAATCCCTGGTACAAACAAAAACAAAACAACACCCAGGAATATTTTAACTCCTTTACTATCATTAGAAACATTCTATTGACAAGCATTTCAGAAGATCTGTATCTTTTTAAATTGATACAAATTATTTCCTTAGCAAACTACTATCTCTCTCCATGGAAATGGCCACTAGGATGCAGATAATTGGGTGCAGAATTAAGGCAGTTATAATATATATTCTTAAAAGACTATAAAGTGAAAATAAAAAAGAATTCAGAGTTTAATTGGATTAGAGGATAGGGTTGAGGAGAAAGAAGAATCATTTTTTACCCTGGGAAATATTCACACCTAGATTACTGCCATTACCATTAGTAAAAAGGGAAAGCAAGAATAATTTGTGGGACAGAAGAGGAATTCTCTAAGTAATGGCAATTCCTAACAGGAAAAAGAAGCAATTATGTAAGATGGACTTTGAGGAGTCAAAGAATAGAAAATAGTCTTTTTTTTGCAGTACTGGGGATTGAACTCTGGCCCTTGCACTTGGAAGGCAGGTGACGAAATCACTGAGCTAAATCCCCGGCCCTAGAAAATAAAGTCTTTATATTAGTTCCTTTCTTTCCCTATGTTTTATTCAAAAATTCAGATATAAATCAGTGACCACCCACATACCCGCCACTTATATTCTACTGATATTTTATAATATTTGCTTTATCATGTATCTGTTGCCTCTGCTCGTCTGTTAAACCATCTCAGTACACTTCCCTTAACTAATATGATGTCATGCCTTTCATGAGTTTAAATTCAATATTTATGATTTTTATGTAAAATTTACATACAGCCAGATGTACAAATCTAAGCCTACATTCCCTGAGTTGGCAGACACACTCCCCTGTGTAACCTAAAACTATCAACTACGAACGTCCCAGCAGGTTTCCTCCTGCTCTTTTTTATCGCATTCCCTCCGCTCCACCCCTCCAGGGGAAAACGCTCTTCTGATATTTTCCCCAAAGGACAATTTAGTTTTGCTTATTCTAGAATTTCATATGAATGTAACCTACATTGGGTCACTTAAAAGATTATTAGGGAAATGCAAGATGTCAGCTTCTGAATTTCATTCACATTGTTTGAATGGGTTTTCTTTTACTAAATACAAAAATAATGTGTGTTTTAAGAGGGGGGCTGGGGGAGGGGACGTAATAGGTCGGGGATGCAGCTCAGCGGTGCCGCGCCTACCTGGCAAGTGCGAGGTCCTGAGCTCGATTCTTGGTACTGAAGAAAAAAGGGAAAAGAATCCTAAGATAAAAATCACTTGTTTTCTCACCACACTGTGTATGCCCCCATCCCCATACTGAGGATTGAACTCAGTACCTTGGGCTCGCCAGGCAGGCACGGCGCTACTGAGCTATATCCTCAGCTCTAGTGGGCGTATTGTTACAACTTTTTTTAAAAAAACATACATTATTTTATTTAACAAAATAGCTCTAAGTGATGGGTATTACTACAAATGTTAGTTACATCATCACAAAGTTTCATCTTGCAGATAATAAAACTGAGAGACATACGGGTTAAAGAATCATCCATAAAATCAAATTATAATCAGTAATTTAAGAATTGTTGTATAATTTGATATAAATAAGTTAATAAGCAATGTGCAATCTAAAGTTTCACCAGTGTACAAGAGCAGGTTTACTGAAATGCCTACTTAAAACAGAAGCTTTTCAAATATGTATTTTGTACGAAGACTAGAGAAGTAAGCTTAGAAAATTTCACTTTAGGTAGGAAAGAGAACAAAAATATCTGTTTGGACTTCATAATCAATCTGAAAACTATAAAGGGAGAGAAATGAGCCAGGCTTTTTAGAGAAGTTGGCTGAAAATTCGTAGGCACAGTATGTGGTGCTGATGAGAGCCTTTTCTCATATGAACACATGTGGAATTCAGTGCCACAGGTCACAGGCCCTGTCTGTAAATTCCTTTTTTTTCAAAAAAAGTTTTTATTAGTACAAGTTTGCAGTGTGTAATGACTACATGCATCATGGGGAGCTGATATGGTACCTAACACATCTTAATTGTTTTACTTTCCTTCTCGTCCCCTTCCCTCCATTGCCTGGTTCTCTTCCCATTTGCAAAATATATTGTTAAATCCTAAAATTCATATGGAACCAGAAGAGACTCAAATAGCACGAGTAATTTTGGGCAATGAGAGCAAAGCAGGCAGCATAGCAACCATAGACTTCAAGCTATACTGCAAAGCAGTAGTGATAAAAACATGACCCGTGTACAGGAACCTAGTAACCCTGATTAATGTAAACACTGTACGCCAGAACGCGAGCTAAGACAAATAACATCAACAAGCACGAAAAAGGATAGGGGAACCCGAGATGGGGGGAGGGGAGGGGGATTCAAACAAACAAACAAACAAACAAACTGTAATATGTACATGTAAGCACTCCCAAGGTGCTTGGAAATTGCACTAACTGCAAACATGGACTGCTACTATTTAAAAAAAAAAATGTAAACAAAATACATTTAATGGTTTATTTGAAAAAAGAACAACTCACAAGCCAGGCAGCCCTCATAACTAAAAGTAGTTCAGAGTACTTTACTCACCAGTATGAGCAGTGAATTTCTACGCTGAACATGGAGGCAAATTAGAGAAATCACCTGACTGCCTACAGCCGGGCATCTGCCTTATTTTGGCACAGTGCGATGAGGCTTTTGCCTCGCTGGGTATGGTCTGATGGCTCCTCATTACTTAACCACTTGGCTGGCTCCTGTAATCGGCTAAGGCAGATTCTCTCCTCAAATCAAGTCTCTTCAAGCAATGTTTCCAACTTAAGTTCTTACTTAAGAGCTCGGGCTACAGAAACAGCCCTATGCCAGTGTCCTTCTTATTTTGCTTTAACAATATGTACGTATGTCTGTCATATGTGTTTTATTCACGAAACTGGTATCAGACTTTACATAGTTGTACAACCTACACTGTGAGATTCCAGAACTTTTCCATTACCCCACAGGAACTCCATACTCATTAGCAGTCCCTCCTCATGCCACTCTCCACGCTGCTGGGAGGCGCTAATTTACTTTCTGTCTCTATAGAGTTGCCTACTCTGGCCATTTTATACAAATGGAATCATTCAGTGTGTAACCTTCTATGTCTGCCTTTTTCCACTTAGCATAATGTGTTCAAGATCCATCCACGTTGACGTGGTTCAGTTTCCAATTTCTGTTTGTGGCTGAGATATATCACATTTTGCTTATTATAAGCGGATGGGCATTTAGCTTGTTCCTAGTGTGTTTGTTTTGAGGTACTGGTGGTTAATCTTAGGGCCTTTATACTGAACTATATCCTCAGTCCTTTTTTCAATTTTTTATTTTGAGACAGAGTCACACTAAACTACTAAATTGCCCGGACTGGCCTTGAACTCGCTGGGATTATAGGCATGTGCCATCATGCCGTTTTCCCCAAGCTTTTGCTACTAAGAATAATGGCAGTATGAACATTCATCTACAGGTGTTTCTGTGGACATATTTCATTTTTCAGTTAGGTGTGGGACTCCAGGATCACATAGTAACTCTTTGGATTTGTTTTGTTTTTGGTGTACCAGGCCCAGGGCATCCAGCAAGCATTTCACCTCTGAACTATATTCCCATCCCCATATATTTAAACTTTCTTAGGAACTTCCAAATTTTTCTAAACTGGTATATTGTTACATATTCCTACCAATAATGTATGAGGTTTCCAGTTTTTTAACATCCTTACCAACACTTTTTTGCCTTCACTTATGACTATACCTGTCCCAGTGGATATGAAGTGGCTCATTGTGGTTCTGATTTTCATGTTTCTAAAATCTAATGAAGTTAAGTGTTTTTTATGTGCTTACTAGCCATGTATATATTCTTTGGAGAAACATTTATTTGATTCCTTTGCTCATTTTTATATTGGATTGTATGGTTGTATTTTTATTGATGTTTTAAAGGTTTTTAAATACAGATAGTTCCCAACCAATGATAGTTTGACTTAGTGATTTTCAGCGTTAGGGTGGTATGAAAGCGATATACATTCCTTAGGACCTATACCGAATTTTTATCTCACCTAGAGGTAGCAATGTGCACTACAATAGTCTCTATCTGTCTCTGCCCCGTCTGCCCGCTCCCCACTGCCTCTCCCTCCCTCCTTCCCTGCATGCTGGAGAGCGAAGGTGGGCCAGAACTCCCAGTCAGCCGTGCCATCACGAGGGTAAACAACCAACACTGTGCACTGTGTTGCTACCATGTTCAGGACCTTAAGTATATTCAATGCAGGTTAGACTTAAACTATATTCTACGTTTAGTGGGTTTATCAGGATGTGACACCATCGTTAGTCAAAGAGCATCTATGTGTGAGAGTACGTGTATTTTAAATACAAGCCCCCTGTCAGATATATGACTTGCAATTATTTTCTTCCATTCTGTGTTTATCTTTTTACTCTCTTGATGGTTTTCTACCCTTGATCTTAGCCAAAAGGCCACGAAGCAATCTTGATGGTTTTCGTAGAAGCATGAAAGCTTTTCATTTCAATGGAGTCCAATTTACCTATTTTGGCTTTTTTGGCTTTTGCCTTTGGTGTGTGTAATATGCCAAACGTATCTGTATTATGTATACGTTAGTAAATTTATACATGTTAGAAAATGATATGATGAGGGGATCTAACTTTTAAAAAAATACCAGTTAACTCAGTACCTTTCTATATTATCTTTATAGTCTAAATGCCCATATATACACACTTAGATTTGATTTAGGGCCACTGTTGAATCTTTGTTGGTTTCTCTTAAGGAAACCCGAAAGTAGTCTGAGTGAACATTCAAAAGAAAAGTGAGCATATGCCTGTAATCCTGGCAATCTGGAGGGCCACAAGTTCAAGGCCCGTCTAAGCAACAAGCTTGAGGCCAGCATGACTACACAGTGAGATCTTGTCTCAAAAAACCAACAACCCACCACCACCACCACATCAAAAAAGAAAGAAAGGAAAAAAAGATAAACGATACCTTTGCTTCTAGCCCAGCTTCCACAGCAAAGCCTCTGGGAAATATTGATAGAATCGAATGGAATTGGTAACTGCTGTAGAGAGAAGCCTGACAACTCAGGATGTTCAGCCCCTAATCCCACCTTGTTCACATTGTTTCTATTTCTGCTGCTTAGGTCACCTCTACTCTGGCCCAAACTGCTTTTTCAACACATTCTCAATGCCATCATGATAATCATTAGTCAGATGCTTCCAGTTCTCTCTACTTTTAGACCCTCCCATGCACTGCAAGCGAAATGTCTGGGTCAGTGGCACAGAGCAGTGATAGAGAACCTAAGGCACACGAGCTGCAGAGGGCTATTTGTTGTCTCTGAGGTCTAAAATGTTCACCATCACTGCTCCCAAACTGTCCTCCAGCAGTGTTCAGAGTGGTGGCTGCTCATCAGCCCCAAGCCCTAAGTGACTAAGGTTCACACAGCTCTTCTGTCAATCCAGTGGGTGGGTAGCAAGAGCAGAAACAAAACTTTGAAAACGTTAAACACAAGGTGACCTGTCCTGACCAATATACCAGTTACTGTCTGGTCTGCTGTTTGTTTTGTTTTGTGTTTTGACAGTGCTGGAGATTGAACCCAGGGCCTCGAGCAACCACTAAAGCACATCGCTAGCCAAATGGTCTTCTTTCTTGGAAGGAAAGGAAGAGTTTAAGGTAGAGCATGAAGAAATTAAGTCTGGAAGTAAGTTCACATTGGTGACCTCATTCACTCAGAAGTTGCATGTTCCTGAAGTGTTCCATTGTCCAAAAAATGGAATGTCTGAGAAATTAACATTTCTATAAAAAGTAAAAGGAATATGCATTTGGTTATATGGAATAAATCATCATTTTTGAATAAGTTATATTAAATAGGTTACATTGAGTAAGTTATAACTGACCAGAAAAAGGTACTGAGGTATAGCTCAGTGGCAGAGAACTTGCCTCGGATGCATAGGCCCAGGGTACCATCCTCAACAACAAAACTAAAACACACTGAAAAGCAAAGAATCAGTTTACAGAACATGGGAAAACCAACCAGATCGTTTTCAGTATAAATCCAAACCTTGAGCATAGCCCAAGAAATGTGAGGGTTGGGGATGAATCTTAGGGGTATAGTAATTACCCAGTAGGTACAAGAGCCCTGGGGTGGATCCTCAGAGAGCACTAGTACATGTACGTACACACACACACACACACACACACACACACACACACAATGAGGATGACTCAATAAATTTGATAGATATTTATCATTTTCAGTCAATTCCATAGCCTTTCACACTTCTATTTAGTGAAAGTCTACAAATCCCTGACAATTACAGTGTTCCCGTCTCCCAAATATACCAGACATGTGGCTTTGGCAAATTGGTATGAATTTTATAAGCAGTTCATATTTTAAAAGTGGGTATTGTGTAATTTGATAAATTGATCATTTGGCAAGTAGCCATTAACCTAGAGCTTTTATGATACTAGAACCTTTACAATCATGACCCAGATATATGAGAGAAAAATAAAGAATTGGTGTCACACATCAAAGAGTTCCCACGCACAGGGGTGTTTTTGTTTTGCCAGATGATTAGAATTTCAACACTTCCAGAAGAAATATCTTACCTAAGTGTTTCAAAGGAAGTGTGGGTTTATCCTGGTGTGAGAATACATCCACTAGGAAAGATGATATGTTTTGAGGCACAATGAATTGTCAGTATGAAGTAATTACCGGCAAGAAAATTTATAGTACCACAAAATTATCTTTGAAATTAGCCCACCAGCTAAATTTCACTGCCATCATTATGAGCAGGTGACTTAAAACACTGAGAGTGGTTGTTTTGTTTTTTGAGACAGGGTCTTCCTATGTAGTTCTGGCTGGCCTTGAACTCACTTTGTAGCCCGGGCTAGGCCTTCAACTCACAGTGATTCTCCTGCCTCAGGCTCCTGAATGCTAGGATTACAGGTATGCACTATCTTTCCTGGCTCAAGAATGTTTTAAATATTAAGAATGTTGAATAATTCTGAAAATATTACTTTTACTTTTATCGTGTCCTATTTTTATAAAATTATTTTCAAACACAAGTATAATATCAATGTATGTCTGATCAATATGCTCTATATTTTAACACCTATACCATATTGAAAGAGTAAACCAAAAATACTAAAATGTTTATATAGAGATCAGTTACTCTCTTCTGTTTGAAATTCAGCTTTCCTCTTCCAACTTTCATCTCTCTCTCTCTCTCTCTCTCTCTCTCTCTCTCTCTCACACACACACACACACACACACACACACACACACAGACATACACATACCACTTAAAGTGCTGCTTATCTTGGTCATGGGTTTTATGCTACCATATTACACATCTCTATGAGATAGTCCTACTTCCCACACTACAGATTCTTGAAGGCGATAAAAATATCAGTTCTCCTGCATCTTCCAAGGTCTAACACATAGAATACTGTTAATGTTTGCTGAATGAATTCACCAGTCTGAAGTTGCCAATGCACCGCTGTTTCCTTAATACTAAAAGACACAAATAAACAGAAGTTATGTTACAGGCAAAGAGAGAGATAAAACCGTCACTTTCTGATTATATAGTGGCATGCCTGGAAACCTCTAGAGAATAAACTGAAAAACAATTACAAATAAGAGAAGACTTGAGTAAGATGGCTAGGTACAAAGTTAGTGTTCAGAAATTAATATTCTTTATATATGAAAATAAGAGTCTTGTTAGAACCTCCCTGTCCAACATGGTAGCTATTAGCCACATCTGGCTATTTAAACATCTTAAAATTAAGTTAAATTTAAAATTTCATTAATTAGTGACATTACCACATTTCAAGTTCTCAATAGTCACTTTACATTTGGGGGAAAATAAGTAGTCTGGAATTATTTTCCCATATGCCTTAGGTAAAAATAAGAGTCAGAAACATTCTTAAAAAGAATGAGGGGAAATAATCCTCATAAGCAAATATTTTCATAAGCAAATACAAATAAAACAGTAGAACCAGGCATGATGGTAAATGCCTGTAATCCCAGCACTCAGGAGGCTGAGGCAGGAGAATCATCACTAGCCTGGACTATACAGTGAGTTCAAGGCCAGCCTGAACTAGATAGGAAAACCCTGTCTCAAAAAGAAAACAAACAAACAAAAGCAAAATAAAACAAAAAACAGTAGAGATTTCAGAAATTTACTGTTTTTTGTTTTGTTTTGTTTGGGGGGGGTTAAATTGTTTAATTTTAATTTTTTTAATTTTTATTAATGTTATTGGTACACTTAATGTATACAATATAATGACATTCATTGTTGGAAATCTATAACTTTACATGATCTTGGTTCTTATTTTTCCCCCATTCCCCTGCCCTCCCTTTAACACCTCTCTCCCTCCCAATCTACAAAGACTTTGTTTCCATTCTTTTTTATTTTCTCATATTGGTTTCATTCTCTTATTTCCTTTCCATTCCCCTCCCTTCCTCTTTGTCCTTTTTCTTCCTATTTCACATTATCTATTATACCTTTTAGCCCTTATTTACACTTTCAGTTTCTCACACAAGAGAAACTATTTGGTATTTACATATGTGTCCTATTTATATCACTTAAGAGTATTACCTCAATGTGCAATCATTTAGCTATAAATGTCCCTAATTTGTCATTTTTATGGCTGAGTAGTATTCCATTTTATTTTCAAAAAACCACATTTTTCTCTATCCAGTCTCCAGTTCATGGGCAATTGGGCTGCTTCCAAGTTTTAGCTATCACAAATTGTGCTGCTATGAACATGGGTGCACATGTATCACTGTGGTATGATTCTTTTAATTCTTTAGGGAAGATACCCAGCAGAAGAATATCTGGGTAAAATGGGACTTCTAATCCTAGCTCTTTGAGGTATCTGCATACTGCTTTCCACAGTGGTTGCACCAGTCTGCACTCCCAGCAGCAGTGGAGCAGGGTTCCTCTTTCCCTGCAGCCTCATCATCATTTGTTATTGGTTGATTTTGTGATAGCAGCTATTCTTTCTGGGGCGAGGTGGAAATCTCAGTGTTGTTTTCATTGGCATTTCTCAAATGACAGTAATGTTGCCCATGTTTTCATATGTTTATTTGCTTTTTGTCTGAGAAATGTCTGTTCATTTCAGATGCCCATTTTTGAATTGGATCTTTAAAATTGGGAGGTCTGATTTTTTAAGTTCTTTATAGTCTAGATAGTATACTTTTGTCTGAGGAACAGCTGATGAAACATTTTTCCCACATTGTGGGTTGTCTCTTCACACTGTTGGTGGTTTCTCTTACTGTAAGAGATCTCACTTGTGGATTGTTTGTGCTAGTTCACAGGCAAATGAAGTTTTGTTCATAAAATCTTTTCCTACACCAATGTTTTCAAGAGTTCTACCTAACCTCTCTTCCAGCCAATTTAATGTTTCTGTTTTAATATTTATATCTTTAGTCCATTTTGATTTTAGTTTAGTGCATGGTGAGAGATGTAGGTCTAGTTTTAATCTTTGGCAAGCTGAACCCCATTTTTTCCAGCACCATTTATAAAGAGGCTGTCTTTCCTCCAGTGAGGGTGCTTGGCTTCATTGTCAAAAATGAGATGGCTGAGTGTGTCTGGACTTATTTCTGCATTTTCTAATCTGTTCCACTGGTCCTCAGGTCCGTTTCTTTGCCAGTACTATGCTGTTCTTATCATAGTAACTTTGTAGTATAGTTTCAAGTTAGGGATTGTGATACCACCCCCAATTTCTCTTTATTGCCTAAGATTGCTTTTGCCATTCTAGGTCTCTTCTTGTTCCAAATGAATTTTTGGATTGTTTTCTCATCTGGGAAGTATGCTGCTGGAATTTTAACTGGGATTGCATTGAATCTATGTAACAGTTTTGGAAGTACAGACATTTTCACTGTATTGGCTCTTCCTACCCAGGAGCAAAGGATATCTTTCCATTTTCTGATATCCTCATCAATCTCTTTTTTCAGAGTGCTGTAGTTTTCAGGGTAGAGGTCTATGATTTCTTTCCTTAGGTATTTCCCAGGTATTTCAGTTTTTTAGATGCCACTGTGAAAGGAACTGATCGCCCCATTTCCCTCTCAGTGAGTCTGTTTTCTGTGTACAGAAAACCTATTGATTTTTGTGTGTTAACCTCATATCCAGCTACTTTACTGAATTTGATTATTAATTCTGGAAGACTTTTGGTGGAGTTCTTGGGTTCTTCTACATAGAGTATCACGTCATCTGCAAATAATGACAATTTGACTTTCTCATTTCCTATCTTTATTTCTTTTATATCTTTCTCTTGTCTAATTGCTGTGGCTAATGTTGTGAGAACTATATTGAACAGGAGTGGGGACAGTGGACATCCTTGTCTTGTTCCTGATTTTAGCATGAAGGATTTCAGTTTTTGACCATTTAGTATGATATTGACTTTGTTTTTCATACATGGCTTTTATCAGATTGAGGTAGAGACTATCTATTCCAGTTCTCTGTAGGGTTTTTATCATAAATGCATGTTGGATTTTGTCAGATGCTCTTTCTGCATCGATTGAGTTGATCATATGGTTTTTATCCTTGGCTCTATTAATATAGTGTATTACATTTATTGATTTGCATATGTTGAACCATCCCTGCATCCCTGGGATGAATCCCACTTGGTCAGGGTGTATGATATTCTTGATGATTTTCTGAATTCTATTTGCCAGTATCTTATTAAGGATTTTTGCATCTATGTTCATTAGTGAGAATGGTCTATAGTTCTCTTTTTCAGTTGGGTCTTTCTCTGCTTTTGGGATCAAGGTAATGCTTGCTTCCAGGAATGAATTTTGGAGTATTGTTTCCCTTTCAATTTCATTGACGAGTTTGAACAGGAGTGGCGGTAGTTTCTAAATGTCTTATAGAATTCAGAAGTGAAGCCATCAGGCCCGGGTTTTTCTTAGTTGGTAAGTTTTAATTATATTTTCAATTTCATTGATTGATATTGGGTTGTTTAGAATTTTTAGGTCATCTTTGATCAACTTTGGTAATTCATATGAATCTAAGAATCAGTCCATTTCTTCTATATTTTCCATCTTATTGGCATATAGGTTCACAAAGCAGGTATTGATGATCCTCTGGATTTCTGCTGGGGTCTGTTGTAATTTCACCCTTTTCATTCCAAATTTCAGATTTGGGCCTTTTCTTTCCTTTTTTTGATAAGGTTGGCTAAGGGTTTGTCAATTTTGTGTATTCTTTCAAAGAATTTTGTCTGGGCTTTGGGTTTTTCCTGCTCTTCTTTTTCTAGAAGCTTGAGGTTCAGCATCAGTTGTTTAAATGAGCTTGCTCTGTTTTCCTAATATGCATATTCAGTGCTATGAATTTCCCTCCTAAGACTGCTTTCATTGTGTCCCATAGATTCTGATATGTTGTACTGTCATTGTCATTTAATTGTAGGAACTGTCTGACTTCTTAATATCCTCTGTGACCCACTGGTTATTCAGGACTGTACTGTTCAATTTTTATGTGTTAGTGAAATTCTTGCAGTTTCTTTTACTATTGATCTCCAGTTTCATCACACTGTGGTCTGATAATATACAGGAGATCGCTTCAATTCCTTTGCACTTACTTAGACATATTCTAGCAGCGAGCATGCAGTCTACTTTGGAGAATGACCCCTGTGCAGCTGAGAAGAATGTTTGTTCTGATTTTGTGGGTGGAACACTCTGTAAACATCTGCTAAGTTCATTTGTTCAGGAGTTTGAGTTCTAGCATTTTGTTGTTTATTTTCTGTCTAGTTGATCTATGTATTTGTGACAGTGGGGTATTGAGATCCCCATTACTATTGTGTTAGCGCTTATTTGATTTTTCAAGTCCATTAGTATTCATTTTACATAGTTAGGCGCACTAGTGTTTGGTGCATATATATTTATGATTGTCATCTCTTCCTCTTGGATTGTTCCCTTTACAAGGATGCAGTGTCTTTCTTTGTCTCTCTTGATCAGTGTTGGTTTGAAATCCACATGATCTTCAAAGAGGAGAGCTACTCCTGCTTTTTTTAGTGTTCCTGTCACGTGAAGTATTGTCTTCAACCCTTTAACTTTCAGTATGAGTTTCTTTTTGAATTAATGTGTTTCTTGTGTGCAGCAAGTTGTTGGATCTTGCTTCTTGACCCATTCTGCCAATCTATTTCTTTTGATTGGTGAATTGAGACCATTGACATTGATGGTTATAACTGATATATGTTGACTTATCCTTGTCATGACTTTTTATTTTTGTTGGATTCTCCTCCTTTGCATTTAATTTCTTGTCCTGCCTGATGGAATCCTTCTGCTGTGTTTCCTGGGGTTGTGATCCTCATTGTCATTTCCTAGGGTATTGTTCAAAATTTTTTGGAGTGCTGGTTTGGTATTCATGAAATTCCTCAGATGTCCTTTGTCATGAAAGTATCTTATTTCTCCATCAATTTTGAAAGATAGTTTTGCAGGGTAAATCAATCTGGGTTGGAGGCTGTTTTCCTTTAGGGCTTGAAATACATCACTCCAAGCTCTTCTTGCCTTCAGGGTCTGTGTTGAGAAGTCTGCTGTGATTCTTATAGGTTCCTTTGTATGTGATTTGTTTCTTTTCTCTGACTGCTTGTAGAATTTTGTTCTTCTGTTGGGTTTCTGGAATCCTAACTATTATATGCCTATGTGTAGAATTGTTTTGATCACGGCTAGTTGGAGTCCTGTATGCCTCACTTACCTGTATGTCAAATTGTTCCCCCTACTTGGAAAGTTTTCTGCAATTACTTCTTTCGAACAGTTTCTTTTTTATGTCATCTGCACTCTCTCCCATTTCTTCATTGTCTCTGATCAATCTTGTATTATTCTTCTTTGCATCATCTAGCAACTGTTGATTTCTCATGATCCCTTACAATTTTTAAGAAATTTTTCTTTTCCTGTTCATTTATTGCAATCCTATCTTCTATATCTGAAATTCTATCTTTGCATTGGCTCATTCTCCTGCATAAACTTTCAATAGAGTTTTTAGTCTCCTAGAAATCTGTTTGCAACTGTTTTATGGATTCCATTTGTTTCCTATGTTGGGATTCCATCATATTCCTCAGCTCCTCTGTTTTTATTAATCTATTTATTAATCATATCTTGCACTATGGGCACAATCTCTACTGTTATCTGAGAAATTATTTGTGACTTCATTTTTTCCAGATCATCTTTTTTTTGCCTGTTCAAGTTCAAGTGGTTGAGTATCAGATTGTTACATCTCATTTCCCTTTGGTGTTGCCTTTGGTAGTCTGGAAGTCTGGTTTTGGGACTTATTTCTGTGTTGTCTCATTTCAACAGATGCAGCCTGCTGTGCCTTTATTGAGACAATCTTTTGCTCACCCAGTGGTCTTCAATTCTCACCAAGCCACCAAGAGGGCTTTTCTCTTCTGCTCACTAGTATACCAATTCCTGGGTTCAAACCACTAATGCTATGGGGTGGGCCTCGGACTGAAGCTTGTGTGCCTGTGTAGCTCTTTCCTGGGCAGGTCTTAGCTGGGCAGGTTTGTCCCAGCCTCTGGAGTTGGGGTCTGGACCACACCACTGCTCCCTGGGATCTGTGCCCAGAAGTTTATTGTTAAGCATAAAATGTTTGTTTGTAGGGCGGGGACTCAGCTCAGTGGTGCCACTGTCTGCCTCACAAATGCAAGATCCTGAATTTGATCCCTGGTACCACACACACACACACACACACACACACACACACAAATTTTTTTTTTGCTTGTAAAGGAAGCCTTTCAAACCAGTGGTAGAAGATGAATTATTCCATTAATCACATTAGATTTAGTAGCCATCTAGAAAAAATATATTTGTATCTCTACTTCAATACTCACTCCAAACTAAATTCCAGTGTAAGAAAGATTTAAACAGAAGAGAGAGTTACAGTCATGTGTCATTTAATGACATAGGCAGGTTCTGATAAATGCACTATTAGGCAGTTATACTGTCCTGTAAATGCTGTAGAGTGTACTTACACTGAGACAGCTATGACATCACTGGGTAAGATAAAGTTGTGGACCACCACCATACATTTGCTCTGTTGTTGATCTAAATATCATTACGGGGTGTATGGTTGCATGCTATAGCATTGCTTGTAATAGCAAAACATTGGACACAACCTAAGGGGCCCTTGACTTAAATACATATGGTATCTCTGTTGTATTTAATACAATTTAGCCACTGGGGAAGAAAATGTGTATGTTGTTCTAATATATATTGAAGGAGAGTACAAGCAGTAAGTTGGCATTTGGGTAGTATCTATGACCAGGCTTCTGCATGTTTTCCTCTGAAGAGAAAAACATGGTAGCTCTGGGACAGAGATGAGATGTGGTTTTTTTGGAAAAAGTCTCTTGTTTTCCCCTTGACTCCTACACCTCAACAATCAATACGAAGACTTGTGGCCCTAGAAGTGTCGGAATTCTTCCTCACACACCAAACAAACAAGCAATTCTACAATAGTGCACATTAGCTGAGTAGCCACTAACCCAAGTTACTTCTGACAAGATCTGACAAAATACTGTCCTATTCCTATAGGCTAAAGTCTGTGTCCCAACACCACCTCCTTTACATGCTTCGGATGCCAGTTGCAAACCCCAGGTTGTTTTCGTGTATGCTTCTGACCATCTTGATATAAGTTGGAGGTCCCAAATCCCCTCCTTGGGTTTGATAAATTTGCTTGGGCAGCTCCCAGAACTCATGGAAATACTCATTATGCTTGCTGGTTTATTATAAAAGATATTACAAAACATGCAGCTAAAGAGACGTATAGGACAAAGACAGGTACACCTCCCTCCAAGACTCTTCATGCATTCAGCTATCAGAAGGTCTTGGAACCCTCTGTCTTGGTGTTGTCTTGGAGTCTGCATTGCATAGGCATAGTCGTTGGTGGATTGCAAGAGGAAATGCAGCCATTGCCTCTCTGTGCAGCATTGCTTCCTCCCCGGCCTGTGACAGCTCATCATGCCCTCTATTATGACTTACTATGAAACACAGATAGGGCAGAAAATTTCTTTATGGTTAATTTCAATGCAGAAAGTTGGGGGAAGTTTAAAGATTTTTATGATCCACCTTAGGGAAGAGAAATTATAATTGCTATATAGCCCTCATTGGGGAGGGGAGTATAGCAGAAACTATGGTTAAAAATTTTAAAATGCATACGTTAACACTGTATCAAAAAGGAGACTTGATTTTCAATCATGATTCCTTATATCAATATGAATTGACTGTTTTAAAACCATATTTGTTTTAAAAAAACAAAAGAAAAATAAACCAGTTACTATAAAAATAAGGTCCTCCAAAAAAAGGTTGATTCCTCAAACTAGACAGGTTTGCTATGACAATGTCAGAGCCCTCATTGACAAAGAGAGTATGACAGGATAAGGAATCTATGTTGAGACACCTGCAGAACTGAGTCACATCACCCATCACCTCTGTGGGCCAGTAGTCTGTTATTTTTTTTTTTTAGCACATGTTTGCAGTTCATAATAATTACTCTCTTAGTGGGCAGTTGATACATGTACATAACACATCTGAATTCTTTTTTCATCGCTTTTCCTACCCTTCCTTTCCTCTATCTTTTGGTCTCCTTCCCATCTGATAAAGATCTATCTCCCTACTTCCTAATATCTACATTTTAATTTGTTCTTTATTTATATTTGGGGTTTTTCATATAAGAGAAACTATGTTATATATTTAAGCTTGTGTGTCTGATTTAATTCACTTAACATTATGGTTTCAAGGTGCATCCATTTTTGTCAGATCTTGTCAGAAGTAACTTGGATTAGTGGCTACTCAGCACTTTACAATTGACTCAAAGTTTATCCTTCTTTGTGCTAGGATGGTACCCCATTGTGTATAAATACTGCATTTTCTTTATCCATGCATGTATTTATGGACAAAGGCTGCTTCCAGGACGTAGCTATTATGAGTTATACTACTATAAACATGGGTATGCATGTATCACTGCAATATGATGTCTTTAAATCTTTGAGAAAGATACTTAGAAGGGTAATAGGTGGGTCAAATAGAATTTCTGGTTTTAGTTTTTTGAGGAACCTCCACTAGGAGTGCTTGTACTAGTTTATATTCCCACTAACAATGTAGAAGTGTTCTTTGTTCCTCTGTAGGTTTTCCAGCATTTGTTATTATTTGATTTCTTATTACTTGATTTCTGGCATAAGATGGAATCTCATTTGCATTTCTCTGAGGTCCACCAATGTTAAACATTTTTTCATATATTTATCAGCCATTTGAACATCTTCTGAGAAGTCTCATTGACTTTTTTTTTTTTTAACTTGATCTTAGCCAAAAGGCTGAGAAGTGTTGTATTCACTCTTTTTTTTTTTTTGGACTGGGTCTTTTATCTTGTGGATTATAATTTTTTAAAGTTCTTTTAGATTCTACATATTAGTCCTCTGTCCAAGAATTGCTAGTAAAAATGTTTCCCACCCTGTAGTCTGTCTCTTCACAGTGTTGGTTTTTTCTTTGCTGTGCAGAAGCTTTTTAATTTGATAAATCCCATTTGTTGATGTTTTAAATGTTATTTCTTATGCGTTCAGACAGTCCTTGCCTATACCTTTGTCTTCAAGAATTTTACCTATTTTATCTTATAGCACATTAATGGTTTCTTTTTTTTTTCAGCTTTAATTGAGTTTATTGGTACATTTTAGGGATACAGTAGTTACATTCATTGTTGGGATCTTGTACCTCTACATGACAAGTCTTGATTCTCATTTTTTCCCCTTACCTCTGCCCTCCCTTCACCCCCTCCTCCCCTCCCCATCTACAAACACTTTATTTTCATCTTTTCATTCTCTCACATTTTTTTCTTTTCCCTTTTTACTCTTCCCCTACCCATCCCACCTTCCCTACACCTTTAGCTCCTTTCTTCCCATTTCTAAATGTCAGTAATCTTATTAGAATCTTATGCATTGTTGCAGATTATT